>NC_049171.1:50143073-50453073 GCF_009769625.2 Cygnus olor | reverse complement strand
AAGTACAGGGGCAATTGGATACCTGCAGCTTCTGAGTTCCTTGTCACTGGCTGACCAGTACCGCAGTGTCCACAAGGTGCCACATCACTCCGTTGGTCCTGCTAGCCAGTGTGTTGTTTGGAGCAGGTTAAGAGCTGCTCAAACATATTCCTGTACCCACGTAATGGGAAGGCCCAAGCCACAGCCTTTTTATTCTCTTTTGTCACCTCTGCCCCTGCATGCTAATGCTCAGGAAAAGGATCCCCTGCCTACAGCCTGCCCTGCAAAACCTCACCTCTGCTCCACAGCTAGCTTTTTCTTCTCAGCATCCCCAAGGGTTTCCTAGGCTTGTCCCTGCACATCAGGGCGAGCAGTAGTTTAGTGCTGGGGGGGTGCCAAGTGACAGGTGAGGAGGTAAGTGTGCATTCAAGCATGTGGCAAGACATGCATACATATATGACTGGCCAAATCACTGCTCAGGACACACATAATCAAGTTTCAGGGTGCAACATATAGAGGAAAGGTGCTGGAACAGGAGACAAAACAGCCTCCCAGTAGTTCTGTTCAAGATCATGTATGTTTCCACTTCTTTCACCCCACCTTTTGAGTGTCTCCATGCTACACCTATCAGGTATAGTTCTACCCTACCCTGGCTGCACACACTTTGGTGCTGCCAATGTGGCAGCATGTTGTGACATAACAATCCAGCTGCATACAGAAATGTGGATTTACATTGCAGCTATTTGCTTTTTGTGCTAAGTCTCAAATCTCTGAGCAAAGGAGCTAATAAAATCATAGGGAAGAGGTTCTGTGACATTCATCATATGCAGTATTATGTTTTGTTTCAGTATGAAACAGCTGTAGAAGGATTATAAAAATGTGATTTGCCAAAAATATTTTAAATATTTGAAAAAGGATTTGGTGGCATTTTCCTTATAAAAATAACTGATTCCTTCTGTGTTGACTAATGTGATGTACATAAAGGGTTTTGGCAATCATACAGAATGAGATGTTTCAGCTGTTCTTCATATAGATGGATGATTCTAGAGATGTACAGATGTGATGCACATTAAAAATGTAGCTCTACAAGCTTTCGTAGCATTCATCATTTATAGATGTTTTAAGAGGTGAAGAGTAAAACCTTGACATTCATCTGGCATTGTATTGTTTTTACTGGGGGAAGAACCATGTTTATAAAGTCAGGAGCAAAACCTCAGGATCAGTCCTGTACTAAACACCACAGCTAGGAGTCCTGGAGAACCTGAGGAAGGTGCAGAGTCCCACACAAATGCTGCCATGCTCTGGAAGTGTGCAGTTCATGAAGCCCCTGAACAGTGACAGCTCCGTGTTGGGCTGCTGCTTCGTACCCTACTTTAGAATGAGCAGGGGGACCAGGCCACAGTGGAGATACTGGCTGAACCTGGATTCCTCCGTGCCTCCCACATCTCAGCTGAGCAGAAGCCTGTGACCTCCATGAGACAGGACCGTTCAGACCTATGAGGAAGGGAAATGCACTTGCCTCTGAGGATGCTGTTTGTAGATGCAGCAGAATACCTAAGCCTGGACCAAATTTACTATACCAGCTGTGGGGCAAAGCCACTCTCTAATAGCTTTCTGCCTGCATTTATAAGAGATTTCGGAAAGTCTGGCAGAAGTTCTGACCTGACTGTTTGATGTCTGCAAGCACAGGAAAAGGGACTCATACTCAGTGAGCCCTTCACGTAAATGAATCCTCTAGGACTGCCCATTTTTCTGTCCGTACGCTGCAGAGCTGGATTTGTTGGATTCAGTGTATATGAGATGGAAAACTCACTGGCTTATGGGCTGAAAGTCTGATGCATCCAGAATTTAGGCAGGCTTACAGCACACGTGCTCTACAATTCACACAACCATTTTCTGTCAAGAAACATTTTTTCAGAGAAAAAAAAACATAGGAGTCCTAAGACACTTTGGCATATAACTGGAGAAACCACAGCTGTGTGGTGGAAAAAAAAAAAAAATAAAATAATAATAATAATAAAAAAATCTCAAAAGAAAATCAAACAAACAAAAAATTCAAAAACAAAAATCTCAAAGACAAAGAAAGAAATATCTCAAAGACAAAGAAAGGCTTGGCCTACCAGAAACCCAGAAATAATTGATTCATGTTCTTTAATAATTAAAGACTTCCATCTGAATATCCAGGGAGGGGAGGGGTGCCTTTAGGAGCTATCTTACACTAAATCGTAAAACACAGAAAATGAGGATTTGGGGGTGAGGCTGGAAGTAGGGAATCCCAGGGAATATGTATCACAGAGAAGTCAGAGGACTGTTTGAGGAAAGGATCCCTGGTAGATGGCTAGTGTTTTATTTCATGAAATAGAATCCTGAATAATAAAGTTCTACAGATCATTTCCTTTCCATCTTCATTGAAAAGAGACATGAACCTTCAGATTGTCAGTACATGGGTGAATCAACACATAGCTGTGGATGTCCTTCTGGTTTGGAGCTTTTTGGTATGCTATTTTGAGTGGAAAGGGAAAGGTTGCATTGTGTAAATGGAAGAGTTTGCATATTAAAGATAGCTTGGCTTGATTTCTTACAGAAAAATGACTGGAAAGAGAGAACTGAGGTAAGCATATGTGCAGCCTGTTGCTGTAACCCATACATTGTTCTTCCTCAGGTTGAGAGAGTAATTGATATGCATAATGCAAAGCTTGCTACTGCAAAATATTGTACATTTTCATCTCTCATAGGTACATGAGCTACAAGTTGAGGCTGCTGAGCATCCTCAAAAATGTACTCAGCACTGAGTCTGGGATCACTAATACTTCAGCTTGCTCCAGGCATCACTTTAGAGGTATGAAAGTCATATGTTCCCTTTATTGTCTATTGAATATCCTGATATGGGAGCAATAAAATCCTGCCCCAGACTATTGCAGATCTAGCTTATATATGGGTTCAGATGTTGACAGAATGTCAGAGAAGATTGACTTGCAGACTTCTGAGATGCCAACTGAAGCAAAACTTATGCAAAAGGAAACAAACAGGTATAGATATCTTGCTTTGTAATGGCACAAACACAAAACTAACATTTTGAGCACTGTATTTATGTGCATTGATGGGAGTGGAGAATTAAAAGAACATCCTCTAAGATGTTCAAACATAAAAAGCTCAGCAATTTTAACGTATAAACATACAGGCATTAGTAATGTGCATTTATCAATATTTTGCTAGTAAACATATGCACTAGTTTTTACACCTGACTACAAGCTGCTGTTTTTAATTTACAGTTACACTAAATGGGATGAGCTTTTTTAATTCCCTAGCCTCATTTTTCAATGCCGGCAGCTTCCACTGATGGCACATAAATACTTTGCCTGTATTGCCTCCATATGCAAGTGGAAAGAAACCTGTATTTTAATGAAAATGAGGAAGTTCATAAGGCTGATGAGTGTAGGGCTTAGCAAGCAATTATACTTGCTCTATAAATACTAGCTGCATGCAGGCCTGCAGTTATGCTGACTGACACTAGCACAGCAAGAGCGCTGGGTCAAATGCAATTAGACTGGAAGTAATGCTGGAGTAAAACTCAAATCTGTAACAGGATAAGAGGCTGACAGCAAAAACCCATTTTCTCCCACTCCATTGAGGTCATGGATGGTACAACAGAATGCACTTACTGCATTATGTGTCTCTGTTGCTGTAGCCAAGAGAAAAAAAAAAAAAAAAAAAAGCAAAAATGTATTTCTTATTTAACATCCAGCAACAGCTCAGGTCCCAGCCCCTAGAATCCATTCAAACACTAATGCTCACACAAAGCTGTTAGTCAATTACAAGAATGTTTTTCATTTCTGTTCCCTTTTTTTTTCCCAAGAGCAAAATTCCTTATGACATTTTGCGTGAACCCCCAGTAAAATTGTGCCACAAAGCGGAGAAGAGGAAAATAAAATCCTTATTATTTTAACATCTCAGTGTTGGCTGTAAGCAGTTGGTGCATTCTGTTCACAAACAGTGACGGACTGGTGGGAGATGTGGTGGTCGAGAGCTGTCTTGGGCAGAGTGACCACGAAATGGTTCAGTTCTCTATTCTTCGCGAAGTCAGGAAGGGGACCAGTAAAACCGCTGTCTTGGACTTCAGGAGGGCTGACTTTGAGCTGTTCAGGACACTGGTTGGCAGTGTCCCTTGGGAGGAGGTTCTGAAGGGCAAAGGAGTCCAGGAAGGCTGGGCACTCTTCAAGAAGGAAATCTTAATGGCTCAGGAGCGGTCTGTCCCCACGTTCCCAAAGACGAGCTGGCGCGGAACTAGACCGGCCTGGCTGAACAGAGAGTTGTGGCTCGAGCTTAGGAGAAAAAGAAGGGTTTATAATCTTTGAAAAAGAGGGCGGGCTACTCAAGAGGACTGTAAGGATGTTGCGAGGCTGTGCAGGGACAAAATTAGAAAGGCCAAAGCTCATCTGGAGCTCAATCTGGCTACTGCCGTTAAAGATAACAAAAAACGTTTTTACAAATACATCAACACAAAAAGGAGGACTAAGGAGAATCTCCATCCTTTACTGGATGTGGGGGGAAACATAGTTACAAAAGATGAGGAAAAGGCTGAGGTGCTCAATGCCTTCTTTGCCTCAGTCTTTAGCGGCAAGACCAGTTGTTCTCTGGATACCCGGTACCCTGAGCTGGTGGAAGGGGATGGGGAACAGGATGTGGCCCTCACGATCCACGAGGAAATGGTTGGCGACCTGCTACAGCACTTGGATGTACGCAAGTCGATGGGGCCGGGTGGGATCCACCCGAGGGTACTGAGCGAACTGGCGGAGGAGCTGGCCAAGCCGCTTTCTATCATTTATTGGCAGTCCTGGCTATCAGGAGAGGTCCCAGTCGACTGGCAGCTAGCAAATGTGACGCCCATCTACAAGAAGGTCCGGAGGGTAGACCCAGGGAACTATAGGCCTGTTAGTTTGACCTCAGTGCCAGGGAAGCTCGTGGAGCAGATTATCTTGAATGTCATCATGCGGCACTTGAAGGGCAACCAAGCGATCAGGCCCAGTCAGCATGGGTTTATGAAAGGCAGGTCCTGCTTGACGAACCTGATCTCCTTCTATGACCAAGTGATGCGCTTGGTGGATGAGGGGAAGGCTGTGGATGTGATCTACCTTGATTTCAGTAAGGCTTTTGACACCGTTTCCCACAACATTCTCCTCAAGAAACTGGCTGCTCGTGGCTTGGACTGGCGTACGATTCGTTGGGTTAAAAACTGGCTGGATGGCCGGGCCCAAAGAGTTGTGGTGAATGGAGCCAAATCCAGTTGGAGGCCGGTTACTAGTGGAGTCCCTCAGGGCTCAGTGCTCGGGCCAGTCCTCTTTCATATCTTTATCGATGACCTGGATGAGGGGATCGAGTGCACCCTCAGTAAGTTTGCAGATGACACCAAGTTAGGTGCGTGTGTCAATCTGCTCGAGGGAAGGAAGGCTCTGCAGGAGGATCTGGATAGGCTGGACCGATGGGCTGAGGTCAACTGTATGAAGTTCAACAAGGCCAAGTGCCGGGTCCTGCATCTGGGGCGCAACAACCCCAAGCAGCGCTACAGGCTGGGAGATGAGTGGTTGGAAAGCTGCCTGGCCGAGAAGGACCTGGGAATACTGGTTGATAGGCAGCTGAAGATGAGCCAGCAGTGTGCTCAGGTGGGCAAGAAGGCCAACAGCATCCTGGCTTGTATAAGAAGCAGTGTGGCCAGCAGGTCTAGGGAAGTGATTGTCCCCCTGTACTCGGCTCTGGTGAGGCCGCACCTCGAGTACTGTGTTCAGTTTTGGGCCCCTCGCTACAAGAAGGACATGGAGGTGCCCGAGCGAGTCCAGAAAAGGGCAACGAGGCTGGTGAGGGGTCTGGAGAACAAGTCTTACGAGGAGCGGCTGAGGGAGCTGGGGTTGTTTAGCCTGGAGAAGAGGAGGCTCAGGGGAGACCTCATCGCTCTCTATAGGTACCTTAAAGGAGGCTGTAGAGAGGTGGGGGTTGGTCTATTCTCCCACATGCCTGGTGACAGGACGAGGGGGAATGGGCTAAAGTTGCACCAGGGGAGGTTTAGGTTGGATATTAGGAAGAACTTCTTTACTGAAAGGGTTGTTAGGCATTGGAATGGACTGCCCAGGGAAGTGGTTGAGTCGCCATCCCTGGAGGTCTTTAAAAGATGTTTAGATGTAGCCCTTAGTGATATGGTTTAGTGGGGGTCTTGTTAGTGTTAGGACAGAGGTTGGACTAGATGATCTTGGAGGTCTCTTCCAACCTAGACGATTCTGTGATTCTGTGATTCTGTGAAATCAATGGCTGTACTCTTGAATCCTCATCACTGAGAGGAGAGAAGTAACATGTACCTTGAAATATCCTTGCTGAAACCCTCTGAATATAAACCGAGCTGTATTTAAACACACAATGTGAAGGAAGGATTTAACAAGACTTGAAAGGATGAGATTTACTTGCTGTTACTTAAGTAAGGAACAAGCAAAAGATTGGAAATGGTCAACTGATATTTAGCTAAAATAACCTTTGAGAATGGATGTTTATTTCAAAGAGATATTTCATTTGGTTTTATAACTATCTTAAGCAGAATAACTCTCTCATACTGCATTTGTTCATATTGCATGTCAGCAAAAAGTGCCCTACTGATTACAGAGCCAGAGCTATTTCTGAAAGGTACTAATACTTGATTTTTATTCCAAGCATTTATTTAGTTAGCATTTAGTTAAGTATGCCTTCACTTCTTGTCTACATAGCTACAAGGGTGCAGAACCTTATGAAGTGCCGAACAAATGCAGATGGTGTTGAAAGAAATTGCAGTCCTTTAATGAATGTGAAACAAAGGAAAAATGAAGGGTTGGTGAGAATTTGGCAGTGCTCAACAACAGCAGTGGTATTTTACAGGGATGATTAGAGTTGCTATTACTTTTTGGTATTAGTTTTAATATAGTTGAGGAAAATGTTTGCAAACTTGAAATCACTGGCACCTGGCACCATGCTGAAAAGAAGGTTGGTGCAACCATATTCTGTCAGCCATCACACTCAGGTGTGTGAGCCTGGTAGTGTCAATGGCATTTTCCAGTGAGGCTTTGAGGGCTATAGAAGCAGAAAGTGAGCTCTAACTTCTAAGTGAGGCAGAAATTTGGGTCCAGAATTCATGTTCTAATCTGTCTAATGTTTTTTAAAACGTTTTGAATAGAGCAGAGTGATGTTGCACAAAAGGGAAAGCAGACAGTTCATCCAGAAAATACTTCCTAGACCATGACAGTAAGATGGACAGAAAACTGCCTCCACAGCCACCGGAGAGGAATTTGGGAGGCCAGAAACAAGACCACTGACAACTTGCTTCCTTCAAGGAAATTGCAAAGCTTTTGTCCTCCAGAAGGAAAAACCAGGAACTGGTGTCCCAAGCAAACAGACCAAATGCGTTCAGCTGGTGGCCTGGTGGTGCCCACAGTGGTAGGATTTCCCCAGTGTTCCCCTTCCCAGAGACAAAAAAAGACAAAACAATCCTTTGTAACAGCTCACAGAAAGGTTCCAGATGATGGGAATCTTATCTTAGCATTTCCCATATAGTAAATCCATGTTGAGGAACTCAGAAAGTTCAGTCCTCAATGAAATTGGCTTAAAACTGGCCAAGTGATTCAGAAGTTATTGGGAATATAACCCTAAAGGCAAGCAAGAACAGTATGATCATATAAACCTTGTTTGTTACCGAAGCCAGGATAAAAAATAGTCCAATTGCTCCAATTAGGATGACAGAAGCTATCAGGAATTGATTATTAAATGGATGCATAATTTATGGTCTGATTTCAAGGTAGACTTCGGCTGGATTTGCTTTTTTATTATTATTATTTTTATTATTATTAATTGATTCAAATCCAAATTTCCACACTGCAGACTTTTTTAATTGCTCTGATCCTAACTATAAATTTCCAAGGTTTGTTCATTGATTTGGGAGACACCCACAAAAAGTGGACACTACTTTTTTCTTTTGACAACTAATATCCTTGTAACATCTAATAACTACGGGTCTTAAGCTACCATAATATATATATATATATATATATATATATGTATATAAATAAAAATAAAGTATCTCTTTTAGCTATTTGGTAGTACAAAAAATATTTCTTATTCCTTAGGATTTAGAACAAGCATATTATCCCACACCAAGTACTATTAAATTAAAAATTCTCTATGAAAACCAAAAACACAAAGGGATTTTGTATTGGATTTATATGTTGAAAAACTCTCAAATTTATTCATACATTGTGGGTTCACATTTTATGGAAATAAACACATTATTTGAACATTATTACCAAGCTTCATGAAAAATTGTTGGCACTGGACATGTTTGTAAAGGTTAACGTATATTATTAAAATGCAGTGAAATCACTGGCTCAAGACACCAGCTACATTATCACAACTCAATCCAGGCATTTGCAATACATTTGTATAAAACTGGCTCACAAATTAGATGAGTAATTTGCCATGTTTTCATCTCTATCACAATGGCTTACTTTACAAGTTGGTTCTTCTTTTGAACATTTAGAGGTATTTTCATTTTGCTGTATTTTCTAGCTTACACTCCTTTCTATTAACCACCTGTAAGTGATTCACTGGGGGATGACCTAAGGTTTCACTCAGATTGAACTATTGCTTTGTTTGCTGTAGAGTTATTAAATTAAATGAGCTTCTAAGATAAAATGAACATTTGGTATAAAACTTGCTCTGAAAGGTTAATGAATCTCAGAAATTCTCCCAGGTGAAGGAAAGGAGGCTACACCTAGCCAATATAAAAGTCATGCAGCAAAGACTGCTCCTCTAATGTACTTCTTCGGATTTCAGTGAGGTTACACTAGGAATAAATTTGATCTGAACGAATCAAACTCATCCTTTCTTCAGAAGAGGTTCAATATCCAGCAAGGAAACGATCTTCTCTCACCTGCCCATAGTTTATTGGGAAAATCCACGTCAATGTATGGTCATAAAACAGTATGGCTTATTTCTCTTATGACACCTGTTTGACTAACTTTAACAGAAATGTTTATTATGATTTCCCAGGCATTAGAAAAAAATAAAATATAAGCAAATGTAATCCAAAATTACTGCAATAAGAAAAAAGTTCATGATGAATGAAACTAATTCTGTATTTAAGAAAAAATACGTACATGCATTATACTTTTTGATATCTTCCAAATGTTTGTTTGATTATGGATACCAGTACATTATTAACCAGAGGGTGAGACTAGTTCTCAGAGGAGAGAGTATCAGTCAGAGGAAAAAAAAAAAAAAAAAAGGTAGAAATGTGTCTCTTGCACATTTACCGTTCAATCTTTTAGAAAGGACAGGAAAATAACTTTGAGTTCCATTTTATCTTATTTTTTAGAGATTCAACAGTTGAGATGTTCAGAGGCAGTAAAATTGTGAGGCAATTTGTAGCAAAGCTGATGGTTTTCATGTCATCTAAACCATCACTCTTAGAAAACATAATTTGTGTAACTTCAGTGACCTTTCCCATAGCATGTTGATCCTTGATATGGGAAAAATATTTATTGGGAACAGCATCTAGAGGGATTAGGCTCCTATTTTAGATATCTCATTTGAAAGTCTAAAAAGTGAGTGCATCCTGGCCAGTGCATCCTCAAAGCCATTGACTGCACAAAGTAACTTCTCATATTTTCATGAAGTTATATTGGATGTATATCAGAATGCACAGTGCAAAGTGAATGTAATGTAGCAGACAGCTCAATCACTCACTAACCTTTGTGCTATCAGTGGTGTTATCTCAAGCCCAACTACACCTGCTCTGCAGTACAGGTTGTTCATTTCCTAAAACCTTCAAGAGCATGAAACACTGCCTGTGCGTGGACCCAAACAGGCATAAAGCCTGAACCCTCTGGAGAGCCAAGCACCAGGAGACCATTACAGCAGAAAACCACTGCACCATTGCCTTGCTCGTATTCTCCTCACTGGGTATGTGCCATGAAGACCAGATCCTGGGCTGCACCTGTGTTGCTTTTTGGTTTGGTTTTGCATTTGAGTGGTTTTGGTTACTTGGTTTGTTTTGTTTTCTCTGCATTTTAATGAAAGAATAGTTGCAAAATTTCTTGTGTTATTTGAAAGACTGGGTAATAGCACGAGTGATAAGGGGTTAGGGATACCCACAGCTGGATCATTCTCAAGGCCTTGAGGGCATGAGGGGGAGAAGGGCCAGAAACAATGGTAGATACAAGACTACTATTTAAAATATAGTGATTTAGACCTTATGGGTATCTCTTAGATCAAGCCTTATATCCCTGTACCAGGACAGGGTTACATGATTTTCTTCAAAGTTCTTTCATTAGTACTTGGGGTCAGTGTAATTTTAACTAACCCTGTGTGAAGAGGATTTCCGTGGCTTTCTGGCAGAGTCTGGACCAGCTGGAGGATCACTTTTCATGCTCTTTCTGCCTCTTGGTCTCGGATTGTTGTGTGGGGAGGAGTAATCAGAAACCAGTGGAGGTCAGCTTCTTATGGAGAGGTTATGAATGTTATTTAGTCCCTGAAAGATAAAACTGAGAAGCACTTTCTGAATATTTAATAGCGGGAAAATCCTTGTGGGAGCAGGCTCAGTAATACAGAGCTGAGGATAAAGAATATAAAATTAGGCTGGTTTAGAGTTAGCCCGTTAAGCTGCAATTTAAACTATCCAAATGGACAAGGTCCCTCCTGCCCCCATCTCTTTACCAACCCTTATTGTCAGCTTAGAAATAGGACACATTAGTTGGCAGCCTGTGTTTTACTATCCTGAACAGAAATAACTAAAATAAAATAAAATAAAATAAAATAAAAATAAAATTATGAGTAAATGTTTCTCATCATGTCACTTGCATTCTGTCTTTTGCAGATTATATTATAGTGGAAGAGGGAATATTACACTACCAGAGGCAGAAACTGTGTACATGCTTCACTGCAGATTACAGAGCCTGAAAAAGAAAAACAAAGACAATAAACATTTTCCTTTTTGCTCATACAACATTGCTATAGTAGCAATGACTGCTGAGAAATTTTCCCCCTAAGCCTTCATACATGCAAACATTTTGAAAGCTTCTTGAAAATTACAGTTAACTTGAAGAACACATTATTTCTGCAAGTGTTTTTTACTTGAATAGCAACTACAGCTTCTTTAACAGATTTCTACTAGCACATACTTAATTATCAATGAGTAATATACATTATACAGGCACAAACAGCAACAACAACAACACAAACAGAAACAACACGGCCCTCCCACCCAAATCACATAACCTAAAGAGAAATACCACTGCTTCCTCCTCACCAGAACTCAGTTACGTGATATGTGTACAAGAGTGAGGCAAAACAGCAGTGTTACTTCATACAGCTTTGAATGTCACAGATATGAGCAAGCTGATTCCAACTGAGCTAGAAACCATATTCCTGTTTCTGCATTTCCACTAGCCTGGGCAATACAAGTATTACTATTTTGAGATGGAATCTTTAATTTTTAATTTTTAAAATCTATAATTTTCAATTATAGTAAAAGCATTAATTTATTTTCTCTAACTGGCATTCCTTCTGATCATTTTTATTTATTTATTTTTATTTTTTTAATGAAAGCAAAAACCCCATGAGTAAATCTTCTCTAGTAAGGTTAAGGCTTTTTTTTTTTTTTTTCATTTCATTAAAATTTTGTAAAAGTGATCATTATCACTCTTTTCCTGCTTCTGTTTTAGAAACTAAGAATACATTCCTGCTTGCAGTGGTGGAGATAAAAGCATGTTTAAAACCAGGTGGAAAACAGGAGGGACAAAAGAAGATAGGTTTTGTTCTGCAGCTGATGCTACTGTCCTCTCCTAGGAGTTGTCCAGGCCTCCCCACCTCAGTCTGGATTCATGGGGGATTCCCAGAATACCTAAACAGACAACTATGCTGCTTTTTTTTCACCTCACAAGGAAGGTCACCTGAGAAAGTCTGTAGTTTCCCATTAAGACCAATCCTGCAAATATGTAAATTTTTTTTTTGTCTTTCACTATTACTTCCCTCCCATCCCCCTTCCAACCCTCCCAGTTTATTGAGCTGCATGTGTTTTGCTTTTCATTTGAGCATTCATTGGAGTTCAGGTTTCACTTAGTAACTAGATAGATAACCACTTTTCTGCAGGAGCAAAGAGCTGGTACAAAGACCCTACAAGAAGAATGGTGAAATTTTCACAGTGTGCCATTTAAAAAAATTCTTCTCTCTCTAGGGTTAGTCATTGTAAAGCTTCTATTACTAATCAATGCAGAGAGCATGTTCTGGTCATTCATTTTGTCACCACTTAAAAAGGAGAAAAAGATGAACTACTGACATCTTCATAACAAGTTACAGCAAACTGCAAATCGGAGAAAAATTATTCATGCTGTCTTCTGTATGCGACAGATTTAACTTCAGCCCAGGTTCTCTGTCATGCTCCACCTGAATTGTAAAGCAGATATCTCGAATCTAAAAATTCTTTGACAGAGATAAAAGAGAAATTCTATTCATACCATCAATGTGGACCAGAATATCAAAACATTTTCAGATGTGCAGGATAACCAAGGGAAGTACCTTCCCACCCCTTCTTATACAGGTCTCCAGCTACCAGACCCCAGATTCAGCAAAGGAGAAATGAGTCAATTCAACCCATGAAAACCTGTGTGTTAAAGCAGAATGAAGAATATTTCCTCTGTATCACAAAGTAAGAAGACCCTCAACTCTACTTTTTGCAGCTAAAGTGTCATCAAGCAGAGAGGAAAAAAAGTGTTTATTACTTTATTTTATTTCATTTTATTTTATTTATTTTATGGTATGGGTTTTTTGTTGTTGTTGTTTTCTTTTCTAAAGAAGCACTGGATCTGTTGCTTCTATCTTTGTTAAGGTATTTGTATGGCCTTCCTGACTATTTAAGCATCTTGCTAATATTTACAAATAGAAATAATAATTAACAACAACAACAACTCTATCTGACCCATCCTGTAAATGAATTGCTTTTCAAGATCACACAAGATGGCTGTTCCTTGTTTTTTTTCACACCAAAACCCAGGCAAGCGACCTACAACCCCTAAGTACATCCCTCTTGTGTCTCTACCTCTTTTCTTTGGAAATTCATTGCCAGCCATCCCATCTCACAAATATATGCAAGCTGGCCCAGACTACCTACCTCTTATCCTGCCCTTTCAGCCATGTTTCAGAATTGGCTGAATGTTTCTAGGTTAGAGTGAAACAGGTAAGGAAAGTATCCAATTTATATTGTCTGGCTGTATATTTTCAAAGTCTGAAAGAAACAAATATTTTATTTCCACTGCCTTCTGAATGTAATATTGTTTGCAGGCTTCCATTTTATAAGAAGTTGTACATGATTTGCTACATTTCTGGGAAAGTGTACAAGCTGTCATAAAAACAGTATCCCAGAGAAAAACAATAGTTAAATGATCTAGTAATAAAAGAGACTGACTTGGAACAGATCAGTGTTGTCAATCTATCTTCAGGTGGTTCTCTTACAGGAAATGTGGTTGCTGAGTTAACTGGCAAACTGCTGAGATTTTGGTAGGGTAATCCAGGCCAAAAATTATCTATGCTGGTTAAGATCTTCACTGCCAATGAAAATAGGATTATGCTTTGGATCCACAATCTGAACTAAAAATACCAAACTAGTTGCCAGTGTGTTTGGATCAGGCAAACATTCCTTCTTGGCCCTTTCTTTTTTACCTCATCTCAGAAAAGCAATTTTGGTTTCAGTTTTGTGCTAGACAACTTCTTGGCTGCTGTTCACCACAGTTTGATGTTTCCTTAGAAAGGATAAAATCCCCTGAGATACACAGAAATTGGTGACACCCTCTTTCCCGAATACAAGCCTTGCAATATACAGGAATTTTTAACAATGACATATTCAAGGAACATATTGAAAAATAAAGATGTAGTAGGAATTAGGCATGACCCTAGAGATGCTTATACACGCCTTTTTTTATTCAAGTGTTCTTCTGGAGAAGGATATTAATGTGAAAAGGTTATTCATGTGCATGGGTGTCTGTAGCTGAGACAGCTACAGAGAGTGTAAAGATGTGCAGGTCCAGTAACAGGAATGGAGCTTCACTTCTCAATACTTCACTTTACTGTCAGTGGGTAGAAAGAGAGATGCAATTCCAGAGGACAAATTGTGCCATTAAATATCATCCTGGAATATATTACTATCCAATCTTGAGTGGAATATATGAAAGTATTCAATTATTGTTTACTGTTATTGAAACAGCCAATTTGTGAATATTGAAAGTAAAATGAATCTTGAAAGTCTCCTAGGATTTTAGATTTCTAAGTAGCTTCAGGTGATTCACACACAATTTCTACTAAAAATCCCTCTCTTTCTAAGGCCCTTCAACATTTATATATTTGTTCTAAACACATTTGTACAAAGCAGAGTGACAGACTAAGGAATACTTTGAAAGATAACAACGATTTTCCTTTGGCCAGCATTTTGAAATAAACTGTAAATAGAATCCTGTATCTTGGAATTATCTTACTTCAATCCACATACCTGCAGTTCAACAGCCCAATATGATTAAATAGTTTGTACTGATGGACGATGGACTGACCTAAATATCTTCAATTGGCAATGACCATTCCTTTTTTTTTTTTCTGTTTCTTTGTGATTCTTTGTGACTTATCTTTATTGCATCTAACAAGATTCTTTTTTTTTTTCTCATTCATATATTTACTCTTATTTTCACTTACTGCATGTTACACTAGCTTTTCTGTGTTTTAGTTTCTTTTCCCTTTAATCTCCAAGAGATTGGTCAGGCCTTCTTACAGAAATACAATGAAGTATTCAAAGTGATGCTATAAAATAACAACATTCCAATTGTTTTCGATATGTAATGATAGTAAAACAAAAGCCTGTTAAAACTTTGAGATATTATAGCATTTTTTCAATATGTGATGAACCCACAATCAATTTTGTTGCCAACTTTTTTTTTCTGTTAACAATCAAAAAGCCAAGAAGAACCCTATGGGGTTGATGGCCTACAATTCCATATGTAAGTTCAAGCCTGCATGCTACATCCAAGAGAAACACTGATTCGTGCTTGGCAAATATAGCCAGCTCTCATTTATCTGTAAGCAGCTAATGTGTTCTGTTGATCATCCATGTTAGCGATACAAAGCCTTGTGTCCAGCAGGGTGTTTAGTAATACATGAAGCATATCATGAATACAGCTGTACTGCTGCTGGGGCTGGAACAGACCCAAAAGTACACCTACTTTCCCACTGAGCTTTGAGTAATAGGCTCTGCTGGAACCAAGTTTTAGCTGTGCACAAGTTTAAGTCCACAATCAAGAATGTTGGAGAATAGCCTGAGTATTGCAAGCCCAGCATTGAAACAGGATTTGTAACATTGGCTGGCTCCTTGCCTTGGTATTTCTGTATCATACAGTACAGACCCTGATATACTTGTTTTATTCATTCTTTTCCATTATGCAGCACAGCTGAGCTTTCTCTTACCCTGGACTATCAAGATGTAAGAAGCAGTATGAACACTGCATAGAGTTTTTATGAACATATTCCAAGCTTAACACAGGACTGATAAGGCACAGTTTTCCTTGGTGTTTGGCACAGCAGCCAAGGACCTCATCCAAAGTCTGCTAATCAGTGGCTATCTTCTTGTTGACTTCAAAAGGAGGCCTGAGAATATAGCGCCAGAGAAACGCTTCTCTAGCTTATGCATGAGAGGTGTGTGCTCTAACAGAGTCAAAGCAAATGTTTTAAGAAATGAATTGCCCTGTTCAGTAAATTCCACAGTAAGTAGATACTATTTAATGACTGCAGAGCTTGTTTTGGAAATCAACTCCTTCTGGATTAATTGGAGTGCTGTCTAAAAAGCAGTCTCATCAGTTTTGTACATCAGTTTTATTGGTAATTGAGTGTTTATCAATAGGAACAACTATTTCTATCAGTTATTTAGTACACATACCTTACAAATGAAACAGATTAATAGCAGCTAATTACAATGTAATTTTAAAGTAAAATTCCATGGAAAGTGTTAGCCCTCAGGAGATCACCTCTAGGTTAATATCTGCATTGGAAACATAATTACTTTATTTTGTCTATCAGAATTACCATCAATTTATCTCTCCAAAGAGAGAAATTGAAGTCTCCTGCTTACAAGGAGAGTAAGAGAAGTCAACAACGCTTTGAGGTCAACAAGAGGTGTCATCTTTCGTGTGTGTGTTTTATCTTTAATTTACAGTCACATAGAAATACACTGCACTAAAATATAAATGATCTCCAGCTGGTATTTGTTGCCCTTTTCTGCAGATTTTATAGGCTCTCCCCCAGGAATATGCAATGATTCAGCAGGTATTTCAGAGGTGCAGAATTAGGCAACAGAAATTGGTTAATTCAATCAGCTTTCCACTGATACATTTCTGGGGACTGAGTTATCCTGAATTATGAAGCCTGAATGATGCAGTCCTGCAGTGTCCCTTGAGGCATTCAGGACACAGACAAGCCACTGGGTTCGTAAGACATCAACTTTGGACTTGTTAAATGCACTGTAACATCAGTGATCTCCTTGCTGGTGTTACCTTAAACACCTTCCCTGGATCTTACCAAGGCTGGCCTCAGCACAGAAGCCTCCTGATACTCAAAGGAATGGAGGAAGGACAGCAGCTCTGCTAGTTTGGATCAAGCATCAGAGAAGCTCTGCTAGACCTGAAACTTGTCAAGGACAATTTCCCTTCTATTCCCTTGACATAGTGCATGCTGGTTAGCACCCCTGCAACTGAAACATATGAATGTTCACAGAAAAATAGTGTGATCTTTCCAAAATTCACCACTCCAGACTGGCTCCAGGTAGAATTGAAAGCAGTATGTGGGACACTGCACTTTAGCTATTGTACCTATCTGAACCATGCTTGCTGTACATTTATGGAACAGTAATGTGACCTACATAAATCAACCACAGGCAAGTACAAGTTGATCTTACAACTCTACCATAAAAATTGTTGATGTCCAGTAAGAACACCACAAGAAGTGTATGACTTTAGAAGTGTATAGAGTAAGAAGCAGGGAAAAAAAAAAAAATGGAATGCTCTCCAAGAGGTATTATTTGAGTAGTCTCAACATTTAAAGCTAAGTGCACAGAAGATAGAGAACTCACACTCCTCTACAATTGCGTAATTAAATCCGTAGGATGTATATCTTTTCTCAGGGTGCCAACTGAGCTAACTTTGTTCCATTCCAGGCATTAAACCATTCATTGGATTTTGTGTAAAGTCACGTGCTTCATGATTAGCAGTCCCCAAACCCCAGATTTTTTTGTAGCTGGATTAAAGTCAGTTTGGCAAATTAATATCCTGTGATATAATTATGAGGAGAAGCTGGACTGTCACAGACAAGCAACTTTTCACCCCTTTGACCACCCCAGTCCCCAGCTTCCTGCTTGCCAGACATCCCATGTGTCTAGAGATCTGATCTCCTGTCAGTAACAGCAAAGCAGGGATTAAGGGCTTTATCTCAGTGTGTCTCCATGGCATCCTATATATTTTGAAGAAAACATTTGTCACATCATATGGAAAGGGAGAGCCACAAAGGTACTGTGAGAATCATGTGAGGCACTCTGCCACTGGGATACCTTTTTGATTGATGCAAATCCCTTTTGGCCTTTTAATTGAAATTAGATTAATTTGCTTTCATACTTCCATTGTTTCACATGGTTAAGGCATGCTTACCCCTGTTGTACCACAAGCTGACAAGCTTTGCCAAATAATACTAGTCCCAAAAAATATTTATTGTGCGTAAACTGCTCCCAAACTGGTCTGTACAGAAGCACATTATGTTATGCTTTAAATATTCTCTGAAATATCATTTGAATGTAGGATATCCTCAGCCAGTCTATTACCCTAGTTTTAAGGATTTCCACTCCAAAGAATCAAATGCTTTTGAATTTTCCAATTATATTGAGACCACCTTTAGCAAAAGCTATGTTAAGATGAAAGAAAAATGAATATATTTGCCGAATACAAATAACACAATTGCAGAAGCTTTAGAAACAGATGAGTGGAAGAGAAAACAGAAGCACACATATATCTACTGCTTAGATAAGCTCCAAAGGTTCCTCTTACCCTGCAGGATGCAGCTGACAAGCTGATTAGATGCTTCATGGCCTTGTCAGTCTTGTTCTATGCAAACCCTATGTCCTTAATTTGCCTCGCAGAAAGCTCCCAACTTTTTTGAGGGGGTGAGGTGAAATGTGGCTCCAGCTCCATCTTCTCTCTTTTATCGTTCCAGGATTTTTTATTGATAGCTTCCAATAAGAGGTAGTTTCAAAATTCCTTCCCCAAAACTACTGGTTTCCTCATTCTTCTTTGGAAATACTTATGTTCCTTCAGCATGCCCAGACAAGGTCATCGCTTTCCCCAAAACTGAATGGAATGTGTTAATGACCAAGCCCTGCAAAAAGCTCCATTATCATTCAAATGCTGGAGTGGAGCCTTTCACCAAAACCTTATATTTTCATACAAATGTATATAATTTGGTAATTATATCCTAACAGTTATATTACCAGAATTAACTCAGGCAAATCATTCCTCAGATTCATTTGAAGGTAGCTAAAAAGGTAATTGTTTCAGAATATTGATGGGAATAATTAAATCCTAATTTTATTATTGAGGAGTTCCAAGACACGTTTCTTTTTTTTGTATTGTACAAGGAAAGCCTGCATTTTCCCTCCTATCCCTTCTCTTCAGTAACCTCTGTCTGTGATTATAAATTGTCAAGAAATAACTACTTATTGAGGTCAATGTGATTCTTTGTCTTCTAACTCTAAGAATTCCCATAAAAACTCTTCAAAAATATTTTGTCGGTTTACCCAGTATTCCTAAATCCCTTATATAGGACATTCAGAGGATACCTCAGTCTAGGAAGAAAATTGTTCACCTAACTGTGAGGTCAGAGGAATATGTTCTTTATAGATAGCTGAAAAGAAATGGCAACTATTGTAGTTGTATCATATGTTTATGGGCTTGCAGTTAAACGTAAGTGATAAAGAAAAAAATTAACATCAGCACAACCCACCTAGCTGGATGATGAAAACACAGCTACAGCCAACACTGGATCCAGCAGAGATGTTGAAAGATAAGGTCAAGTTCATAATGAAGTCACCAGATGAATATCTCATTTAAATTTTGGATAAGGTATTTGGGTGGATGTGTGGTGAGGTCATAGGACGAAATGTAAGACAGACTTTTAAAAAATATTGGGTTTTGAGTAATATAGTGGAAGTAATGCTGACATTTAAAATGGATTAATATGCAGTGGAATTAACAGCAACAGAATTTGATGAGGATTGGCTGGCTATACCACCCGCTTGCTTTGTGTGGAAGAAATACGAATGCAGTATGACTGATCAGCCTTCTGAATAAATAATGATGATTTTTCAGTGCTCTGCTTGTGCATTTTATGAATCTGTTTCTGTCAATTATTGTTAGATAGATAAAGAAGCATATAGGGTAAGAGAAGGTAAAATAAATAAAATAAAATAAAATAATTATAAAATAAACACTAATAGTATTTTTTTATCGTCTTGGATTTTTTAAAGAGAAAATTGAATCTGAATACTTTTACTTTTAAAAAACAATAACTACTCTCCCAGTTATTGTTTTTCACATGTAAAATGCTAAGTGAACATCAGTAGTTGCTTGTTCAGCACAAAGAGAGAGTCTTGAAATCCTGCAAAAATCTTATTATACTTTCTGTCCCTTCTCAATGCAGAAATATTCCTAGAAGATAAGCAAGAGCATTTCCTTGTAAATGAAAAGATTTTTTCAATAGTGAAAACACCCAAATTAATAATTATAGCAAAGTTTTGAAAGTCACCCAGTAAAAAAATAAAAAATAAAAAATAATAAAAAATAAAAAAATCCAAGATGCCATGGAGTATTGTAGGGGTACCAAATGCACTTAAATAACAAATGAAAACATAATTAGACCTAAACCTTTCCAAAACACAGGTAATTTGTCAGGTCTGTTCACCCAAGTAGGCCTGTGTGGGGCTGGCTTTTGGGACACCATCTGTCAAGTTACCAAGCAATTAAAGTTCTGTGTACCTCAAATTCCCTTTGATTTTAGAGAAAGAAAAGGCAGTAGGTAGCTGAACAGACTCAGAGCCCTTCAGTGCTACCCGCTGGAAATGCTTGACTGACTGCAAGAATTGACCATGGATGTTGAGGAGTAAAAATAAGCTTTCCCCTTCTGCCAAAAAGTCATTAGCTTTTCCCTTGTTTTTTCCTGGGGCAAGGAGTAAGCTCACTTTTGGAAATAATTGTTGATAAAGCATTTAGGAAACGTACAGCATGATGAAGTTGCCACTATTCTGATGATCACTGTTCTTGCTTGCGGTAGTAGTGCACGAGTATTTCCATATTACAACACTCTTCACAGACACCTCTGATATTCACACACTTTCTGATTCAGGCAGCTAACAGACATCCATGTCAGCAGGTGGGGAAAGATTTTGAAATGAGATTTAAAAAAAAAAAAAAAGTCCTGAAATTCAGTAAGAAAATTCTATGTCTCAAGCTTACAAGATCTGTCAGCTACTAAACAACCCCATATTCTCTGTACTACTTCCCCAATGCTTTCTGCCCTCACGCAGTAGTAGTGTTGGTGGAAAGAGCAGCAGGAGCACTTAATAGGGATATAAGTCCTATTTCCCTAGCAGGCCTTTCTCCCACATGCATTTCATTTTCAACTTTAAAGATGAAATGTTTGCATTTTACCACATTTCTGTTAACAGCATTAATTATTACCATCATCAAGAATTAGTAACAATAATCCCTGTCTAGACAATTTCCCTTGATATGACCTTCCAGTATATTTAAAAAAAAAAAAAAAGTTATTGTTTTATCTGGGGAATAGCTGATGTCTTACCTTTAGAAACTAATATTTTTGAAACAGAATTTGAGGGCATCTGAGGGTTATAACATCTAGAGATAGCACACCTCACTTTTTAACAGCTTTGTGCACTGTCTTACATTTAAAGGCACCAATGCATGTGATTATGAGGCCATAATGCACACTCTGTCGTCTTATCATTTAATTGGGTCATCTAGTCTGCCCACTTTATTAAGTGCAATGGCTAACATTATATTTCTACCATTTTTCCAGATTGTTTTTAAAAGTCCCAATGGAAGGTGCTTCCACTACTTTCTTAACAGTATTATTTCATATTCCATTTTACCATTAAGAACAGTTTCCTGAGTAGTTTTCTCTTTATTTAATATCAGGCAATTAAAGTATTGCTTTCTTGAATGATTGCAAGGATTTCACATCTCCTTATCATTGCATATCTCATATATAATTTGTCTTCTCTCTGTTTTTGACAAATGAATACATTGAGTTCATTCAGCAACTAGGATTTTATTTTGAAGAAAAAAAATCTGGAAACTTAAAACAATACACATGGCCAGTCTTATCACAGTAATCTAAACATCAGCATGGCCTTTCTCACTCACATCCTGACCTCAGGGGCACTACTTTTTGGTTATGGGACAAATTCTTACTTTCTTGTTCATGAGGCATTGGCCACAAACCAAGATTAAAAGCTCTACAAAGACTTGCTTAGACACACGAGGTTTGGACTATCTGCACTTAAAAATATGGCTAGTGGAAGAAGACACTGCACTGAGCTAAGTAGCTAAACTACACGCTTAGAAGTTGGGAGCAACCCAAGGTTCAAACTTTCTACAGAGTAAAATAATTTAGATAGACATCTTTTACCTTCCTAGAGATAACTTTTGTCATCTGAGTACTTGAAATTTTCTTAATTGCTACATTGAAATTCAAGTAATTGTACAAAAAAAAAAAAAAAGGAATGCAAGATTTACAAATCTGGAGTGAGAATGAGGAGGAGATGTCCTGGATCCTCAACCCAGTGATAGATTAATACTCAGAATGGGACAAAAGAAGGGTCCTGGGTTCTGATTTCAAAGCTGGTATTCCACCCAGTGACTCTTCCACACATGGCATAACTGATTTCGAAAACTGTATCAAAGCTTAATGTTTCCCCTGTAGTGTGTTAGAGTCATCAGGTCTAGGTGTAAATCTGCCTTCGTTCCATTAGGCATAAGATTTACAGCCTTTTGCAAAGGAGAGAATCCCGGTTTCTACTTTGTGCTCACTGAACATCTTCCTTACTCTACCCAATCCTTGTTTCACTATAGGCCATGATGCAGAATAGAGGGATGTAGAATGCAGTTCTGCTAGTGGATTTTTTTTTTCGGAACAATTCAGGCTTATAGCAGTATTTATGAGTCTTCCTATTCAAATTGACTTTGACAGGGCAATAGCAGAACTGTTTGCTTGAATATATATATACACACACACACACACATACTTTGATTTAAAAAAAAAAAAAAAAAGTTTGGTGATCAACAACTGCAAACTGCCTGGTGCTTTCTAACTTCCTTTTCACTTGGTACTGTAGTGACTGGTAGTGGCAGGACTTATAAACCATGTTAGCCCTGAATTGAGGTCAGGAGTTCACCCATTTCCCAATCAGTATTTTCCATTCAATACTTTTGTTAAATATGCTGGCCTTTTGTGCCTCTTTTGCATGCCTCAAGGTTAGTGTATATATGGAAATCAGTGTTCAGGAAACAAGATCTGTATCTGGAGTTTACACTAAACTCCATAACAGGCTGAGGAATGAGAAAATAGTTCCATCTCCTACCTGCAAAGCAGTTAGATCCACTTTGCAGTGGGGTAGCAACCTTACACAGAGATGCACTCCTCAGATCTACTAGAAATAGCCACACATGGAGGTGAAGTAGCATAATACTCCACCATACAAGAACCCAAAGCTTACTGCACACTTGCTCTGTTGATCAATTCTTATTTGATGTTTAGGATCAAGACACAGAGGTGCACTGAATTTGTGCCAGGTAGGGCAAGTGTAATAACTTGCCATATCCAATATAATAACTAGGCAATAAGCAGCCAAATGTTTGCAGTAAAATGAGTAATTTACTTCTTTGTGTTCAAAAAGTCAATGCAATCTTACTCTGTTCTTTAACAACAGTATTCTGGACCCAAACCTTTCATTATATTAAATAGCATGGAGCACTGTTTTGACTGAATGAATTTTCTGAGTATGTGAATTGAACTGAATAATTTTTTATAATTTCAAGGGCATTCACTGTGAACACAGTTTAAGATTCCAAGGGAGCACTACAGCAACACATTCAGACTGAATTGCTTTGAAATTGACTAAGGGCTACTTCATTTTCTTCAGCTACATTCTGAAAAGTGTGTTTTCATGGGATAAATTTAATTTCAGGTTCAACTGCTGAATTGATTAAACGTCTTATTGTGTCTTACCATAACTTTATTGTAATTCCAAAGCTTCTTTTCCAAATAGTAAAAGCTAGAACAACCATATTTTTTATTTTATTTTTATTTTTTTTTACAATTAAAAACACCTACTTTACCTTCAGAATCTTCTTGTCAGCTAATTTACTTTTTTTTTTTTTCCCTGACTTTTTGGTTTTCAATAACTTTGCACAGAATTTTTGCCCTCTTTGCCTTCTTTTTTTTTCTGACAGAACATGGTCCGACCATGATGGCCAAGAAGAATTCTTGACATGATTTTTTTTATTTTTCTTTTCATAAAATTATAATTACATATAATATCAATTGATAGGAATGTGACATCAGGATTTACTAGCATGTTAGGAAGAGGAAAAGTGTAAAGAAGGGAAGGAAGATTCTTAAATGTCAATTTGTTTAGGACTATGAGAAAGATCTAGATAGGGAGAAAAGCTCATAGGAGTAATTTGGAAAATGTAAATATAAAGGGTTAATTTGGTACATATGTAAAAAATAAACAAATAAATAAATAAAATAAAATAAAATTCTGTGTCTAGAAGGAAAGAAAAAAGTGGCTTTTTGTTGTTTCTTTTTTTTTTTTTTTAAGAAAGTAAATTGAATTTTGTGATTCTAAATGTAAAGCACCATCAGCTACCCTCTTCCCCTTCATTTTATAGTTCTTCCCATAAAGTGAGTTTTTCAGACTATCTCCTAAAATCAGTCCTCTTAAGAATAATCTCTCTCACCATTTTCCATGGAAGATGTTCATCAGCTCTCCAGAAACAGAGGCTTCTTGCCCAACTCACCATGCAGCATTTCATTTCTGACAGCAGACAGGAGGCACTAGCAACACTTGCCACTGAATCTGTGCTGAATATGGAAATTTTGTGAGCACAGAACTGGACAAACTGCATTCCTCAGTCACTGTTATGTGCATGTACAATTGGAGGTTAAAAATGTTTAGCTAGGACATTGCTGAATGTGGCTTACCCACAGCTATGCACACAAAGGCACTTTACTGAGTAACAGATCATCTGGAACACTGCTTTCACAGCTATCAATACTGTTTGCCATAACATGAGAATGGGGTAATACATAAACACATTTTATGTTACATACTTTCCCTTATGGTAGCCATTTAAGGATTCCCATTTTCCTGTAACTTGAAGGAGAGTTTGCTTTTGAACCATCATGCTTAACACCAGTTGACTTCTGTAACTCTGTCCAGCCTTCTTTAATCTTATTTTTATACTGTTTACCTTCAAAGCATCCTGTGGCAATAAGTTTAACAGTGCATTTATGTAGTCTTGAAAACATATATTTTTGTCTGTCTCAAATATTTTAAGTTGTAACTGAATTTTATCCCTTAACTGCTCTGTTATGAGAAGCTGTAAATATCATTTCCAGTTCATGATGTTATTTTTTGGTGTTCTCTCTCCCTTTGGTAACTTCTTGTCCATACTGAGAAACACTAATGAGGATAGCCACAGCTCCATTTTGTGGCATAGAGTATACCACAACATATGACGGTACAACACCATTTTCATGTTTCATTTGTTTCCTTTTTCTTCGCTAGCTGTTCCTACTTTTCTGTTAACCTCTTTGATCGACACTGAACATGGACCTGGCCTTTACACAGAGCTGTCCACAGTGACTTCTAACTCTTTCTTATTGGAAAAAGCCAGTCATTAAGTATGCAAAATTGTGATGTTTTCTTCCCATGCATCTAACTCCAACTGCATAAATACTGATTTTCATCTCCTGATTTATTTTGCAGGCACCTAGTAATGAATTTTTCCTCCAATTTTTGGTCAGATTTAGTTTAGTCCATTCTAAGACTTCCTTTGAGGAAGATTTTTGCAGAAAGCTCAAAGAGAGTTAAAAACAGTTTTAGAGGGATGAATTTGGCTGCCATTGGCTTGGATCTAAGAATAAATGTGGAACATTTCCTATGTTCCAGAATACAAACTGGGAAAACAAAAGCAATAACTTCCAATTTTAAAATGTTTCAAATCACAGCACTTCATCCCAAGGCTAATAAAGGCAGTCCTTTCTGGTCAGCACTGCAAGCAAGTTCCACACAACAACCTTTTTCAACAAAGATTTTCACCTGGAAATTTCTAGGCAATTCTTGTATGTAATACTCAGCTGCAGAAACTTCCACTGAGCAATGGTATTTCCTCTGAAGTTTCATGCCATCAGTCATTATCCATATAGTTTTGATTAAAATAGATTTACTGCACCATGTCACACAATTTCACAGGGCATTATCCGAAAATTTACTCCAATAAAAATTGTCAATGCTTGTCTTTAATGTGCCTATCCTTCAGTGCAGAGACAAAGAGCTGTAGCTCCCATGTCACCATGCAAAGTACATGAATGGCCACAGCTGCATTTCTGCAGAGCCTCTGATCATGTTGGCTATATCCACCCTACTTACTCAGGATAGCTTCATTTTAGTGTGTTCATTTAATTTCCAGATGTTTGTATGCAAATTCCATTCATGGGAGCATTCTGTGTCAAGTACATACAAGACTCAAGAAAAAGCATATCAAAGCTTATATGAATAAAACCTATAAATCTTACAGTTTTATTCTGCCGCAGCTGTTCAGTGAAATACTGCAGTATTATCACTACATTTTGCAGATGTTCACTATGCCTGTATTTGACTATCTCCAACTGGACAATATGTTATCTCTGTATATGTGTTTCTGTGGATTGCATTGTTTTCAAGTCCATAAAGTTTAAAAATGTCACGATTATCCTAATGCCAGCATGCTGTTTACACAGTGCAATGTTGCACATGGACTATCACACAAGTAAATAAAATGATCTCAGCCCATCACACAGCCGGGGGAAAATGTTGCGTTTCTTTCCGACACATCACTTTGGAACAGAGCAGGTTTCAGGAAATAATATGTACAGCAGCATGGCTGTTGAGATAGAGACCTTCAGAGGTATTTACTTCTCCCACAGTTGTACTAAGGCTAACCTTGATATGACTCTTCTTTCACTGCAGTGAGACTCCTGCTGCAAGTGATATACAGTGAGACTGAGTGGAGATAAGGGACAGCGAGGAGGCAGAACATTATTTCAATATCATTTTAAAATAAAGGTAAATATGATTTCCTACCAGTCCTTTGTGAACACACTACAGAATGGTACCTTAAGATCCAGAGGTTTACAAAAGGACAGAAAATTTCAGTCCCAGTCTCTGCAAGATGTCAGTGAATGATTTTCCATGTGGGAGCTGTTTCATGAGTCAGTGGAGCCACTTTACTTCACACACACCCTAACATTTCATTTAAGACCAAGTCTTCTGTGGTTTCCAAAGAGTCTGTGCTTTGGTGGGTTGAATGTATTACCACCTATTTAAAATCAGGATTTATCCCTTGTGTTTCCATTAGCCTGCTATCACAGAGATCCACACACCCTGCAGAATCCTAAATAGAGAGATGGCATTAATTACATATTTACTGGGACATAAATACTGACATACATAACTTCACAGCACACAGGACCATGTTCAAGAGACAGTCAAGCAGGGCAGACAATTTTAAATGTTCCGGATCTGGCAAGGAAAGCATTACTGCTTTCCATATTCATATTTCATGCTTTGAGTGACTCCAGAGCAGCCTCGGAGAGAGCCCAGCACGTCAGCAGGTTGTGCCTCAGCACTGACACTGGAATATAGAACCAGGGGAGACTGCTGTCTGATCAAACCCCTCCTGATGCCACCCTGGCTTTGGTGAAATTCAAGCTGCCTCTTCCCTCCTCTGCCTTTGCGAGGAGCATGGCAAGTTGTGACACCCTGACTCTTAATGACGGGCAACCCCGCTGGCTCGGCCCTGGGGACCTGGCAGAGAGAGGCTGGCAGCTACGTGCAGGCCGTGCTTCATGCCAGACGGCCAGCAGGGACCCCCGAGCCATATCACCAATAAAGGCAGCCACCTTTCATTTCCTCCTGTCCCTCGTTTTTCAATATTATGGTGCAGTGAAAGTGCCCTTTAGTAATTCTTTGACCATGTTCCTTAATGTGGCTTTTCTGAGCCATTTGGAAGAGCGGGGGAGGTGGTGTGAGAGGGAAGGAGTTGTGGTGGAAAAGGAGACGCATCATGCCTTGACTGATGTTATCACCACACGGTACTGCAATGAAAGGAAAGTGAAACAAATCTTTGGAAAAACTATAACATCTCTGACTGCATTGAAAATCTTTTTTATCACAATGCACTTTGTATGACTCTGTCCCAGGGCACTTTTTCTCCATTTTCATAGCAGGCATGTTTTGTCCCAAAAGATGGCATAAAGGGCCTTTTCTCCCATATGTACAATGCACACAAACCTTAAGCTTATTTACTGTATCTCAGTGTCCGGACATGTGGGCTGCACCACACTCAGTCACAGATGACTTCAACCCTGGTGTGAAGAATTTCTGTGATCATGACAGAGAAGGCACCTTGAAATGAGGATGCGCCTGAGGTGGGAGATTTAAGGGCAAAGCAGTGGAGTAAAGATACAGATTGCATCCTCAGTGCATGGTTCTACCCCTTGAAGGTTAGTGAAGAGAGTGTTGGAAACTCTTATTAATGTAATAAAAGACAATGTATTTGCTGCAGGCATCATGGAAGACATGAGTCCTTGTATCTGAAAAAAAAAAAAAAAAAGGAAAAAAAAAAGAGATTGTTGGTAGAGTTGGTATAACAGCCTGAAGCATAAATTCATTAAATAACAGGAACTGAGACAGGTGGCCACATTTACTTTAACCGTCTGATGGTGAGGTCATATTCCCTCCTCCTGTCTTTCTAACACCATTCAAGAAAGGAGATCCTTGCAAGAAAGGAGCTTGACCAATGCTCCTCTCTTTCTCCCAAAACTGTTCTGTAACAGCTAAGGCTATCAACTAGAAAAACTTCTAAGAACACAGAGAAGGAAAAAAAAAAGATAATAATAATAAAAAAATAAAATCTCAGGATGAAGTCATTTCTTGGAATCGCATGGACAGAAGACTTGAATTTGCCATCTGCTTGACAATCACAATGCTCCAAAAATGCTACAAAATTAATAACGTAGTTCAGCTTGTGTTTTTTGTTTGTTTGTTTTTGTTTTGTTTTGTTTTGTTTGTTTGTTTGTTTTCTTTCTTTCTGAGGGAGTGGGGGTGGGATCCAGTCTACCAGTCTAGCTTCTGTATGTAAGTAAATGCCACCAAAATAAGAGGGCTCAGGATAATGACCTCATACTTGAACTATGTTTAATTGACAAGACTTGCAGAGGATGAGCTACAGATTATACAGCTCTTACTCTTGTTGAGAACAGGACATAAGCTATTTGCCTCTGAGCATTAACTGGAGTTATTTTGGTGGAGTTGGATGTTTCTAATGTACAAATACATGTACCTTCAGATCACCTGGTTTAAATTCTTCACTGTAGTCAGAGATGAAGCAGTAGTGTATTAATAAAAAGAGTGTATTCATCAATAAATAAGAAGTGTTGAGAAAATTTCTAGTGGAACAGAAGAAAAAATGAAATGTTATATGGAGGCATCTCATTTTTGTAAAACCTCATGAAACCACAGGCAGGTGAATCACCTTGGTTCTTTTCTCAAGGTGGAAAAATGTTTCAGAACAGAAGACCCATGAGCTGACACTGAAATAAACTACATAAGTCATCTGATTTCCTTTTAATAATAATAATAATAAACAATAATAATAATAATAATTCTTACTCAGAACAAAAACTGATTTTAAAACCTCATCATTTGCCTAGAATTAGTACTACTCAATCTTAGGCAAGCTCTATGAATTAAAACTAAACACTAACTTACTTTCTTACCAAAGTTATTGTTTCATGTTGCTTCTGATCAATGTCTTTTCCACTAAAGGGAAAGCAATATAAATCCAGCAAGGTCTGAGAGTTTCCTACTGCATCAATACCTATTTTTATCACCACCTCTTCATGAAACTTAGCAGTATACCTTTTTTCTACTTAACTGAAACATTAGTTACATTTTCATAAAATCATCGAATCATTAAGGATGGAAAAGACCTCCAAGGTCATCTAGTACAACCTACCACCAATACTACCCAATAACCATGTCCCTAAGTTCCACATCCAAGATTTTTTTAAACACACCCAGGAATGGTGACTCCACCACCTCCCAGGGAAACCCATTCCAATGCCTAACCACTCTTTCTGAAGGTAAGAAAGAGGTATTGAAGGGAATAAAACCACTGTAAAATTTTGAGGTAAAGAAGGGAATAAAACCACCATAAAATGCATAGGCTTGTGTTTTGCTTTTCTTCCAGCAACACAGTCAGTTGCTACCCTGCGAACTCATGCACAAGGGCTCATAACAGATTAGAAAAAGCTTTTGAACCTAAACTGAGCTCCATGCAGTTGGCACCACCTATACATGACCTATTCAGATCACCTGAATAGGACCCTGGATATACAACAAGGTGCTGAGCACACCTATGTTCTCCTTCCTGGAACAGTTCAGTGATAGATGTACATTCCTTTCTGCTGAATTAGCAGTGACTGTAGAAATATGCAACAAAGGGATGGAGTGAACCTCTGGGTGTGTTAACCTCTTGTGCTGCTGCCTGAGTGTCTCCAGAGCTAGTCTGTTAGCATTGGTTTAGAAGACAAGGACTTTGTTTCCTTCTTCCTATAGAGAGAGAGTGAGGGGGGAAAACTCAGGGAAAGATTCTTTGCACAGAGAGGTCAGGCACAGTCCTAGTTTGTGAATACATGACTTAAATACTCATGTGAAGCCAAAGTACATTGATATTTAAAGCTTGTATTTATGCAGAGCACCTACATGGTTTCATTAATTATTTAACACATTTGTTTGCTCTGTAGAAAACTTGCAATTTCCACTGCAACCTGCTAAAGGAAACGTTTTTTTTCCCAGTCTGCTGGGAAGGAGCTTTGTGTATGCAAATAAAAGCTACAATGAACTGTTAAACATCCAGCCCTCAAATTTCTGTTGTGTCCTAGTTATTAGCTGCAGATGTCCAGTAATGTTTGCTCTTTGTTTACCAAATTGACTTTTTTTTCTCTGTGGGGAGAAGGATGGAGAAATAGGCTAAAGAAAGTCTGTCCCTCCATTTCTTCTTGCCTTAATGAAAAGAAATGAAATCTCTTGATGCATGGAGTAGGTTAATTGGAGCAACAAATGTCTTGTTCAGTTAATCAGCTCTGAATTCACCAATAGGTATCCCAGCTGGCACTGGAAGTAATCACTGGAAGTGTAGGAGTGTGTATATAAGCAAGCCAAAGCTCAAAGAACAAAACTGTGCCTGTGATAACTGAATAGACAGCATTATTCTGATGAAGAATTTCTTACAAAATTATTTCAATGGAGCAAAATAGGATGTGCACAGTTAAAAAAAAAAAAAAAAGTAAAATAAAATAAAGAAAAAGAAGAGAGAAAGAAAAAGGAAAAGCAGAACAACTAATGAAAAAGAGATCATAAAATAGGTACATTAAGACTTGAATCTACAAAGTCAGTAAATCAATAGAATTCAGTTAAATAAAAAAGCTTTGTTTGGGAAAAGGATTTTATTTTAGTCTGAATTGACACTATGAAAGGAAATCTGACTAAAAATTTACTAGGATTGTGATAGTCATTTCTAAAATACGAAAAAGACAATAATATAAATTCCTAAAAAAAAAAAAAAAAAAAAAAAAAACACAAAACTACCACAAAGAATCTAGAGATTTAGAGATATTCCCTGGCATATTCCCTGGGAGCTCACCAAAACTGTCAAAACTCCAAAACTGTCTCTGCAACGGTGGCACATCATTTACATTCTGCCTCACCCGAGGCATACTACTTTTCCTCAGAACATTCAGTTAGATGATAGAGAACTGTCCTGAGCCAGTATCACAATGTTATCTCATTATCTAAGTGATATGTCTGATATGTCTTTTTATTTTTCCTGCAAGAAAGGGCTGAGTCCCACTCTTTACTGTACCATGGTGTTTGGTTTTTTTTATTTATTTTTTTTGGTCGTTTTGTGTGTGTGTGTGTGTGTTATTGTTTTCTTTGTTGTTGTTGTCTTTGTTGTTTTGCCAGTGTAATTTTAGAGGAATCAATAGCAGAGAGCAAAGCTGAGTACCAGTGAGGGTAGTCTCAGGGCACGGATAGGATGCCATGTCCTGGATCAGCATGGAAGAGGTATGACTCCATCATTTTTATCTTGACACCTTTTGATTATGTAATTCAAGCCATGGAATCCAGGGCTACATTAACGAAAGGACTTGTGTTGTATTAGGCACTAAATTCTATGTCTAGACCTCTGATAGAACCTCTGATATGAACATTCCCCAGACACCAAACATTTCCCTTCCACACATGTGCAGAAAAGCCTCAGTCTTGACACCACTGAATATCTGTAGCCCTGCTCATGTCCAGCTCCCACCTCAACCCACAACCAGATCACATCAGCTTTTCTCATCTAAAGAACCCTGGTGGTGATTGCTATTGAAGGAGGTCTGCCTGGCCAGGTTTCTATTAAATGGTGCCAGAGATCATGCTGGCAACAAATGCCATGTAGTCCTCTCCAGCATAAACAGAAGTACTTAATTTAAGTATCACAAATGCTTCCAGCAGCCATAACACTTAAATACTTTTTTGTGTAGCCAGTCCTGGGGCACAATACTGGAAGTAATCTTATAAATCCTGCTGATAGTCTTATTTGATATAAGATAGCAGTCTTATTTGTTAATGCCTAAAACTTAAGAATAATAATTTTGTTTAAATGGATACAATTTTATAACGAAAGAGAAATAACAACACAAAGTTCATTATATTCCTCCCTCCCACCCCACCTCTTCCCCCAAAAAATGCATTTTTGTTCTGTTTTGTTTTAAGAATGAAGCTTGGGTAACCTTTGTGCACTGCCTGAGTATTTCATGGCAATTGCATATAACCTGTTTCCTGTTCTTGGCAGGGAGTAGGCTCCTTTCTATCCAGGTCAAGTCAGAGAGTGCTCAGTATCAGTTGTTGGCATGCAGACATAATAATGGTACTTAAGCTGTTAAATCAAAGTGTACCATTCAAACAGCATACAGAATCACTCTGGCTAAGAGAAATGTAGTAGCAGGAATAAAGTAAAAGGAAAATCATCTAAATCTTCAATAACTAAAGCAAAATCATTCATTATAAGCCAGTACATTTGAACCAGAAAGCTAAACTGCTCTATTAGAGAGCCATCAGTGCTAATTCTTGGGCCATATGAGGTAGGTTATCTATGATTAAGACTATCAGTGCTGAGATAAAAATAAACTATCAGACATATAATCACATCACATCACATATTTGAAGCAGGTTTCTGTTTGCTGTTACAGTTTACAGAGGGGATGTGTCCCAAAAAGAAGTCATGCTTAGTACTGAACAATTTCCCTGTTATCATGATGTCCAACTCTGCTCAGCTCTGTGAGAACCAAAGCTGTCAGCAAAGAACAATTCCTAGTTGATGAAATTACAGTTGTATTTGGCACTTTTCTGAATGCTATCTTTGTGAATAAAAGTCAGATATCAATTAAACAGATATTTCAGGGAAAGGACAGTGTAGTTGCATCCTATTTACAACAATTTGACTAAGATCAGAGTCCGGCTCGACATACCTAAAACAGGAGCTTAAATAATTTGGATGCAAATGATCTAAGAGTTTGACGGGAAACAATAAATACTTTTAAGCAACTCTTTACTTTTCATCTTCATTATTGTGGTCAACCAAATAAACCTCTTTGATACTACAATAAACTTAGTAACAAGAATTTGTTCATCCCCCAAATCTGAATGTTCTTTGTGGTTTGGGACCAATGACTTCTCTCCTGAGAATTCCTTGTCTGGACAGAGCCTTACTTAACTTTTTTTTTTTTTTTTTTCTTTTTCCCCCAAAGAAGAAAGGATGAAACTCAAAGATCTTTTCTCTGTTGTACTGTCTTTGTGTCATGGTGATTCTGTTGGTTTCTATAGAGGAAGAGCAACATGATCTTAATACATCAGATTCAAGAGAGATGTCCTAAACACATACTGCTCTTCTAGACATGGCCAAGCACAATATGGTCTGCATCCATAGTTATCTGAAGAGTGTCATGCTCATAGCAGAAGAAATCCTGTGTTGGAAAGATTCATAACTTACAGTAATAAGATTAAAAGGGAAAGAAGGATGGGAGAAAAATGACTGCTTTCTTATTGATCTGCCATATTACGTCTGTGTAGTTTCATTCATCAGCCTTGTCAGAAGGATATAGTAAATTGTATTTCATTAGTTAGAAAGACCTGTCTTCCAGAGTTAGAGAATAAAGAAGTATAAGACTTTCTATGATCTTTAAAATCTAAACACTTCTTACCTTCTCTGAGCATTAGTTCTATTACACACAGGCTATAACTCAAGAGTAATGACAGATGTATTGCTAATTAACAAGTGCAGTTCTTAAAACATGAGGACAGTATTATTTGTTTGTTTGTTTGCTTGTTTTTTATTGAATCAGTTACACTTGATGCTTCTCTTCTATTTTTGCACGGAAGGTAAAGACTTACTGTGAGATCCTAGCTCAGGTTGTGATGTGGGTTGTACTTGCAACGCAGAACCTAAGGGCTGTTAACCTGATTCAGATTGAAGTACATAAGGCCCTATTGCTTCTTTCATCCAAGAGTTGCTTCAGCTGCAGAATGTCTTCAAGAAAAGCTGCGGGAAGACAATATCTGTGTAAATGTGCACAGACAAAATCACTTAGGACTTCTTGTTTATTATCCCTGTAACCGAACTCCATGTCATTTCTGCAGATGGCCAAGAAGAATATAACTGAGGGGGACAAAAAGCCTCAGGAATCTGTACTGAAATTTTCATTAAACACACCACGCCAAAATAAATGAGGCACAGAACCTTTTTATCTGAATAGGTACTGACATGTACCTATCACATCTCATCTGCCAGAAGTTGGAGACAGACAGGTGTGAGTTGGTTCAGGAACCACACAGTCCTACTAGCAACACATGCAACTACATGTGGACTGTATTTAATGGCTCAAATGGGGTTCCACTTTAAGGTCATGTGGCTTCTCAAAAAATCTTCATTTATATGTAGCCAGTTCACAGTGTGAAGGGAAGGGACCTGCTCTGTGATTCTGAGCACCTGGCCATTTTTTCCTTTGAGAAAATAACCCACTTAACAGATTGGAGGATACTCACTGAGGAAAATTCATGAGTAGCTCTGCATAATTTCTATGGACTTTTAAAGTGGTATTAATAATCAATAGTTGTCTGTGTCTAGTGTTGTTAATAGGACATTCTCTATCATAAAAAACAGGAAATATAAGACTTTATGAGATGAAAATACCTAGCAGAAGTCTTAAGTGGTAACTTGTGTCAAGTGAGCAATTACAGTGATCATTAGGAATAACTAGAAAGAAAGAAAAAGAAGAAGGAAGGAAGGAAGGAAGGAAGGAAGGAAGGAAGGAAGGGAAGGAAGGAAGGAATGTGTCATTTACCAAAAGACACTTTAGCCATGTGCACTTATTTTGTGGAGATCTTAATTCTGTTGGATAACATATTGCATCATTTTGCATTTCATTGTGATTCAATACTGGGGACTAGCTGCTGATAGCTCATGCCATTACTTTTAATTGGATAAGGTCCATTTGCACAAGTAAATTTTCCTGTGAACATATAGGGATTCTTTATTTTTCACAAACATTACTCACATGAGGTGAAAACTGCTCCATGATAGACATAACATGACGGTGAAACCAGTGGTCTCTTCAGCCCCTGTTCATTTTAATTATTTGAAGAACAGAAACGTTTATTAGCTGAGACATCAGTGCTTTCCACCTGATGAACTGTAAAACTTTTATCTCAGGCTGAGTCTGTGACTGCTTTATAGCTGCCTGGAAGTCTATGAACTAGCATGTATGTTAATTCGGAAGTACTTATGTTTGAAAGCCTCAAGCTATTCTTCAAAATAAAATTAAGGACAGAAAGAACATTTTTAACTAGACCAACTTTCACAGACAGCATATGAAATGTCAGCACACCATCCAGAATCAGTGCGTGACTTTTTAAGTAAGCATGAAACATTTTATATTCATGTGAGTAATAACTAGGGAAATAAGGATATATGATTCTTCTATAACTGACATCAGAAAGTGAAGTTTGAGATGACTAACTATTGAAATTTTTGCTGGTAATCACCAAATCACAAAGACCAAACATGAGCTGGTACAAGGAAAGTTATCCAGTGTGAGCAGACAGTGCCTGCACTGGCTGTGGCATATATGGACACCAACAGCACTGTATTGTATGTAACAGGTTCGCAGACCCTAAGGACTCTGTGTCACTGGAAGATCTGCACAGGAGATTTCTGCTTTCTCTTGTTCCTGACAAAAGCTAACAGAAGCTAGCAAAGAGAGCTAGCAAACACCTTTATGTTTTACTTCCCTTCAGAAGTGAAACTGGCTTTGTTCCCAGGAGGCAGGTAGACAGAAGAAAAATAAAAGCCTAAATATTAAACAGGAATATAAGCCCCAGAGAGTAAAGATTTCTATCCGGAAGGAAAAGCATGAGAATATCATGAGGGTCATATTACCTGGCATCCACAGGTGGTATTCATTGGTTTGTTCAGAGCAAGGCACAAAGTGTTCAGTAATGCACATAAAGCACAGGACTACAAGCTTTGGGTAGGAGAGATTCCCCACAGACCCCATCTATTGTTCAGTTTTTGCTGTGGAGTGCTGGGACTGATTATCCCTATAATTTCTACACGGATAATATTTTGCTTCAGTGACTTCTATGAATTAATTCAGCACGGTTTAAAAACATTCTTCCTCATTTCTTACCACTTACATTCACAAGCATTGTCTGTTCCTTCCACAACATGATTAACTCCAATGGCTACTCTCCAGTTCATTACTATATCGATCACGGGTTTGTTCCATCTTCATTTCCCATGCTTATTACCACATCAAATAATTGTGGCATTTCCTGAATTAATATTTTGCCAACAGGCAACCAGCAGCACACACATACCACTATGCCTTTTGCACAGGGAGGTGTTGACTTCCCAGAAGCAGATGGGTCGGGGGGGGTGAATAAATACAGACATCCAACTGAGCTCATGGGTGACTTTGGAAAGTTAGGCTACATATTTAGTCTCTTACATTGATATTTAGTTCCCCAGCTTTGGAACCTATTAAATGTGTGTGTGTGAGTGTTTCCCTAAAGCTTTTGCAATAAGGGTGCATAAGAGGTAACATCACATAATGTTTGTTATATTTCTTCCTCATGCTTCCTCATCTGATGAACAACCACAATCCCCAGCTGCCAAGTCAAAGAATATATCTTCCTTTCACACAGCATCTGCCTGTCTGACATGTTGTTACCATAAGTACATGCCATATGTACTTATCTCCTGATATTTTGTCTTGGATACTAAACTCTGCTATGGATTGCTCATCCAATTTTAGTACTGCAGTTTTCAAACCAACATTCTCTGGATGCCTCTGAATAAGTCTCTTAACTGAGTGGGACATCATCTTCAATTGAAAACAGAGAGTGCCTCAATGTTCAGACATATTTGCCCATGCATTCCGGCTGCTTCCAAGGCTGAAACATACTTGAAACACATTTCTGACAACTCCAGCCTCAGAAACCTCTTGGGCTAGTGGGACTACACTGGCTGCAGTGATGCTTTTGTTTTCAGTGGAACGATCTTCCAAAACAACATGAATAAAACACAACAGCAGAAATTCTGTCATAGGGTATTTGTGAAGATGCCTGACAGTAATTTCAGATAGTTCCTTCTCCTGGCCACTCTCTCCCTCACTCAGCTTGGTCAGTAACATCTCCACATCAAAGTGAGAGAGTTGGATTGTCTATAGGCATGAAATGGCAGCATCTCCCTTGACTTATCTACCTAACTTCATCAAACAAACACTTGTTTGCTAGGCAAATTTGCTAGGCAAAATCTTTGCTAGGCAAATTACTTTTTCTTCCTTGGTCATTATAAGACTTGCTAAAATGTTTGCTATGTGTATTGACTTTCCTGCACTGGCCCAGTGACTGTCCACATGTTGGAAATGTATAGATAAATAAACTATAATGTGGAGGGGTTTTTGTTTGTTTGTTTGTTTGTTTGTTTAATGCAAAAACATTGCATTTCATGCAACTACATTAAATTATAGTTCTTCTCTGGATCGGAGAATCACAGAATGGCCGAGGTCAGAACTCATCATCTTTGTAGCCCTCCTCTGAACTCGCTCCAGTAGTTCTATGTCCCTCTTGTACAGGGAAGCTCAGAACTGGACACAAGACTCCAGGTGTGGCCTCACCAGGGCTGAGCAGAGGGGGAGGATCACCTCCCTTGGTCTGGTGGCAGCACTCTTCCGAATGCAGCCCAGGATACCATTGGCCTTCTTGGCCCCAAGGGCACATTGCTAACTCCTGGTCAGCCTGCTGTCCACCGGGACTCCCAGGTTGCTCTTTGCAGAGGGATCATACAGAGATCATACATGCAGAGATCATACATATAACTTTTCCATAACCTTCTAATTTGGTCTCATCATATTCTTTTATGATGCAACAAGTGCAGATCTTCTAGGCCCAGCTAATCTATTTATTTGCCTGAGATCTGCTCTGACAAAAAAAAGGAAAACTAATTTCATAGCTGAAACTGCAGCATTTTGCCACAGATGTTTTCCAAAATATTTCCAAAATACTGTAAGTAGGAGAAGAAATAGAGTGTTTACTCCCAGAACTCATATAATGTTAAACACCTGGGACCCTAGAAAGTTGAAGAGAACTTCACCCACAGTCCAGAAGCAGTACACCATTAGCAGGTTTTTTTTCCTAGCTGTTGTAAAAAAGATGAAGAAAGTTGTTGTCAAGATGGTGTTAGCAATATCTGCTACTTAGAAGAGTGGGACAAGTATTCCTGGTTCACATACTCAGATTCATATATTTCCTACAATAAAACAATAGATTGAGACAGAGGATCAACATTCCTTCAAAAGATGAAAAGCATGTAGTCTGATGTAGGTCAACATTAAGTTACAATCCTTTGGGGTTAAAGAAGAAGCTGTCAAGGAATTCAGACCTGAAAATGTGATTGAGGCACTGTTTCTGAGCACAGTAGCTGGAACAACACTGTTTAAACAAGACATCTGCACAGATTATTTTGAAACTGCTCAAAAAGGTTCTTTCTCATTATTACCATTTCCTTCCTGCCTCTTGTCATATCCAGAAATAACTAATTATGGGAATGCTTGAAATCTTTTATCTCCAGCCTAACTGGAAATAAGAAATATGGGTGCTTACCAGCTTTTCCACAATTTTTTACTTTTTTTTTCTTCTTTTTTTTATAGGGAGACTGATTTTTAGATAAACATGGTTGCTTCCATTTTTGCAAGGCTGTTTGGAAATGAACCTGTTTCTGAATCTTCTAGTCTTTTATATTCAGCTAAAAAAGATTTAACAAATTCTTCTCTAACCTCAAAGTGATATTGTTTACTGCTTTGAATTGAAGGAACTAAGCTTTCGGTACTTAGCTGAAGCATATCAAGGTCAAGTTTAAGCAGGCCTCTGAAAGTTCAGTTTTAATAAGCATCAACCATTCATGCGTACTTCTCAGCCCTTTGCATCTGTTCTCAATTGGAAGTGAAGGTCACTTCTATTACAGGCCAAGATTAGCTAGTGGAGATTAAGGGGAAAAGGATCTCCTACCTGTGCCCCAGCAGGAAAACGGTTGTGCACATTTGCTGGAGTGTGGGATTCATTAGATGAATTGCTGTTGGCAACTTCTAAGAAACTGAATAAATCACTAAGCCCTCACTTTCTGTTTAGAAAGGTTTGGCTAAGATAAAAAGCACTGGCAATTTGTTTTTCAACAAATTAAACCAGAGCATTTCAGGGCCATCTAAAAAAATGTAGCTGTGTATAACTGAAACTAAGGATGCTATCAAAATCTCCTCATATTTGTTTTCATTTGAAATTTTCTTAGATAGTACACTGGTCAATAAAAGAAGAAAATAGAAAACTCTTTGAAATTCCTATAACTTTGCAAACTAAAGTGTCAGAAATACAGAAAAGCACTATTTACAAAAGCAATTATTAATCATTTTTATTTTCCAGAACAGATTAAACCTCCATTCAGATCAAATTTCCATTAGATGGGCAATCTTCAGGCAAACATCTAAATACTAAGTCCTGTTCTAAAGATAAAAATGTTTACCAAAAGCAAGTAATATCTTGCAAATGCCATACTCTGCAATATTGTGAGTTCTTACCATTGTTTTACAAATCTCATAATATTTCTTAATTTATAAAACTCATCTCTTCAACTCAGGACAGCATAGACTGATCTCACATTTAGTTCAGTTCATTTTACCTTAATGCATCACAATTGCAGAAGATGGTTGTGAACATGAATATCAGTTGAGATAATAGCACTGTGCAGAAGATAGGATCCCAATGAGATCACAGAAAGGAGTTTTGTCATTTTCAGCAAATGATGGATTCTGAATGAATTAACTGTATGTAAATAACTTGATGTAGTAATAGGCAAGTGATTATATATTTTTTGAATTTGCTAATAGATTAAAGAAGAATTTAAGGATCGCACCTCTTGAAAGAAGAATTCTTTAATGAACTTTCAGGGAGTCACATAGCTCTTTCTAGGGAAGAATTTAAAAATAAAAGCTTTTTTTTTTTTCTTTTCTTTTTTTTCCCTAAAGACAAAAAAAAAAAAATGACATGAAAAAAGTAAAGATTCCTTGGAAAATGGTAAGGTAGGAAATGCTTTTTACAAAAAGTCAGGAAATACCAGAGGTTGACTGATGCATAACATTAATTTGGAAGCCTTGTGTACAAGTGTTATGTTATAGTCTTTATTAACCACACAGTTGCAAACTTTTACGACTGACTGCCTTACTGAGTCAATGCTTAAGTCAGAACTGTGTTGAGTGAAGCAGCTGCTTGATACTGCCTTTTATGATTTTTTTTCTGTGTTCTCTTTGTCCACATGGTACCCTTTGGCACGTCGTTTGCACAGTGAGAACTGTAACTCAGGTTCCATTTACTCTGCCCTATGGAGTGGGCACTGTCAACGGAGGTCAAATCCCATGAAGCCGAAATTAGGTCTCTTTTGGATGATTAAGATGGCACCTTCTGGGAGTCATGGGACTACCAGTGCATCACAGGATGCACAATCTGGCCTGACAAGTGGATGCACCAAAACTTCAAAATCCTTGAAACAGTGTAGTTCCATAATTCATCATAACATTGTAATAATATAATGTTTGGCAATTCTATCTTTAGACTTTATGTCCTGCTTCAGGAATGAAAATATTTCAATGTGTTCACAAGGCAAAAATTTTGATGTCTTTATTATCCTAAATCTAACTCATCTTTTATTCCTGTTCTCAGCATCACTGCATATAAATTTATCACTAATTAATAGTCGGCCAGTAGACAGAGATGTCCATTACTTCAAGGAGCTTTCAGACAGATAAAGTCAGAGAGGAAGAAAATATTGTTATCTTAGTATTGCAGATTGGTAACTAAGGCAGAAAAAGATTAAGTGAATTGCAAAAGTTTATCCAATAAGCTTTTAGCAGAGCCAGAAACTGAATGTGAAATACAAGACTGGTATTGCAACTATCTAAATATTTGGAATGTTGTTAGTCTTCCAGCAATATTCTTTTTGTATCTTGTTAAAAGTTTTTAGAAATCTCCTTCCACTTTCTGATCTCTCTTCCCCAAATGTGTGTTTTGATTTTAATTTCAGGAACTGAAAGTAATGGATTCAATTGTATGAATAGAGCAACAAAAAGGTATAGGATTTGCAGCATTTGTGCTTGCATGGCCAACATGGAGGTTACGAGGACAGTATTTCCTGTTTTCTCACATAATAGGGATAAAAAACAAGCTTTCATTTAACTGCCATGTTTACAAGTTACCTTGGATCAACGTATGCCCTATGTCTTGCTTGGTTGTTTCATTATCTTAAAAAAATCCACATCTCCTATAAAAAAAGAAACCAAGAAGAAGCAATATTTTCAGTCTGGGTCAGTGGTCCAAAACACCTGATGACTTGAACACATTTTTTTCAAGAAATCTGTAGCACTGTGGTCTTGAAATGGTCCCTTCTTGAAAGTTAGAAGCTCCTTCAACAATAGGAACAAGTGATGTCCCATTTTTCCTTAAAAGGGACACCAGAGAAGAGGAGGCTGGGGGGAGGCCTAGTGGTGGCCTGCAGCTTCCTCACGAGGGGAGCGGAGGCACTGATCAGCAGGCACTGAGCTCTGCTCTCTAGACACAGCAACAGGACCCAAGGGAATAGCATAGAGCTGGGGCAGGGGCGGGTCAGGCTGGGTGTTAGGAAACAGGTTTTTCACTGAGAGGGTGGTAAGGCACTGGAACAGGCTCCCCAGGGCAGTGGTCATGGCACTGAGCCTGCCAGAGTTCAAGAAGCATCAGGACAAACTCTCAGACAAATGGTCTGATTTTTGGGTGGTCCTGTGTGGAGCCAGGAGTTGGACTTGATGATCTGTGTGGGTCCCTTCCAACTCAGGAGATTCTGTGATTCTGTGATTCTACAGCTTTCCATTTCTGTAGCATGCAAGACAGACCTTTGTTTTAACAGCCTGTAAGGATTCTGCTTGTTCTTTGGAATGGACAGATGGAAAATTCTGGTATAGTCCTAGAACTATTTTGTTTTCCTTTTTATCTAGGCATCTTTCCTACAATGTGAAAAGTTAGGAAAGATTTTTTTTTTTTTTTAATCTTTCATATTTTCCAGAGATTGCATTAAGAAAATCAGAGCCCGATTTGCTGACTTGCACTCTTTGTTAAAAAGATTGAATATGACTCAGGCAACTAAATTTAAATGTGACATAGAACTGTAAAACAGGTAGAAAATATTATAAAGCAAAGCAGCATCTTTGTTCCAAATGAATCTTTTATTCATTTTATGTAACAGCTTCCCACTAAGGATCACAATGGGATAACTTCTGGTCATTTGTTCAATCCTATGTATAAAATGTATAAAATTTAGCTTTGGTCTTAAGAAGTAATAGATTTTTCTACAAGCTATTAATTTTTAACATTGCATTTGGCTGTTTATATGTGCTTACAAAAGCATATTTATAGAAGACATTACTCTCTTGTCAGCTCTTCAGAAAGTGCAGTTAGTACACTGTAAATCCACCTTGGAGACACCAGGTCTAGGCCTCCTGAAAGCATCATGTTGGATCTTTTCTTCTCCCTGGGAGTCCGAGGCAGATGTGGTATGTACCAGCATGTTGTGAAGAAGAAACAAAACCTTTCTCTCATCAAATTTCATAGCAAACTTGAGTGGAGTATAATTCCTGGAAAATGGGCTAAGCATAACAGAAGCCCATTTATCTTCCATTTGATCTTCACTGCAGCTGGGATCTACATCCATTATGACAATGTCTTAGTCACTTTGAGGCCCTGCTAATAGTGTAACTCTTGTCACCTTCCACATAACATGGCACTCTGAATAATTGTGGTGACATGTTATCAAAGTCCTCCACATACACAATACCAGAAATCTGCCTAGTCCCACCTGTAAAGGGATTATTTCTACAGGGTTTCTAAGTTACATCCTATGTTTTACCTCCCATCTTCCTAGAATAGCTTGGGTTGGAAGGGACTTAAAGACCATCCAGTTCCAACCCCCCTGCCATGGGCAGGGATGCCACCCACTAGATCAGATTGCCCTGAAGAATCTTTCCATCTTAATGTGTGCTTCTTCAACTCCTATTTAACGCTCTCAGGAATTTACTTGGCCCCAGTTTCAATAATTTTTGTATTAGAAAGAAGAAAAGTGAGAAAGGAACAACATGGCTTCACCTGGGAAACAGTGACACCACATACATCACCCTGACTTCTCAGTTTATTTTTTTCATTTATAGAGTATAGACATAATTTTATATTTAAATAATGAACAACATAAGCATTCATTCCCATAAAAATATTTCATCTTTTTTTTTTCTTTTTTTTTTAATCTTAAGACAAACTCTGAATGAAATTTAGCTTAGGCAGCTGAACAACAACAAATCCAACAACAAATCATTCACTTACAGGTTTTCCATATACAAGTACTGGGCAACCAAGAAATCTCTGATTCCCACAGCACTCGGTATGTGATTGGACAGTGCTCTATGTCCTGATTTTTTGGGTGGTCCTTTGGGGACCCAGGAGTTGGACTCAAAGATCCTTGTGGGTCCCTTCCAACTCGGGATATTCAATTATTCTATGACTCTATGATTCTATGATTCTAAACTCTTGTCAAAACAGTACAAGGTTGTGTCTGTCATTCTCATCTGGTGAAAATGGTTATGCAAGGTGTTGTGCCAAGAAGAGCTGAACTAAATATTCTCAAGGCAGATAGCATATTGTCAACCATATAACCTGGACTCCCTGTGGACACCCTGCACAGACTCTTCTCCCTAGCTGGGTCAGACCTTAAGTAAAACTTCTGCACAGCTGTGTATCTGTCCCTGCAGCAATCCTAAATTCCTTTGACAACATTTTGGCAACATAAAAAGACTTTAAAAGTCAGGATCAGGCATGATTTGAAGGTATAGCTGGAGCACTGTAAGAAATATTTCTGGTGTTTGATACTACATCTTACTTTCCTGCAGAAAGCTATTGTCTTCAGAACAGAGCCATTCCTGCTCATTCATGTCAGTGCAAAGTCAGCCAAGTAAATTTCAGTCACTTCTGGCCAATCTTGAGACTTTGCATAAGAAACACTGTTATGATCTTCTACCATGTTCGGTTGGAACAAGAGCCTACAGAAGAGAAGCTGGAAGAGTTACGACATTGGAAACTACTGCAGCTGCTTATGGACTGATTTTATAATCACCTATTTAAAATAGGAATAAATTACATTTTCACTCAAAGCCAATTGTAGACTTCCTCTGTGAACTGAAAATCGAACTCAGTGAGAAAAGGAAGCAAAACAGATGGAACACTGTTGGGAAACATGGGGCCAACTCTGGCCAAACTCAAATGCACATATCCTTTATATTTAAACAAGGAAAAAAAGAATCCCTTCCAGAAATTCACTTTACAAAGTCTTTACAGAGGTGGGGTGGAGCTACAAGGAGAATACGGTTGTATGGGTCACTTTCTAGACTCAGAAAAACAGTGATCTTCTGAAATCCTAGGGTAAATTCTACTCAACCAAATTATTTAAATTACCATCTTCTATTTTGGTAGCCCCACAATGGCTTACACTGATGCTAGACAGTCAGAGATTTAGAATGGGACTTAGTAGTGTTTAAGGTCTTAAGACTTCCATTAGTAGTGGTCTGGAGAGCACAGGTCTCAGACGTGGTCAGTCAGCCACACTGATCTGGACTGTATCCCTGTTATACTGCTCTGTTGTCAACGACTACATGCACTCCAGTGTACAGATGATGTTAAAAAAAAAAAAAAAAAAAAAGTAGAAAAGAGAAGGCATGTGTCAACAACAACAAAAGAAAAAAGAATCCCAAACAAATGAACAAACAAACAAAAAACAGAATCCCAAACAATCCATGCTGTCTGGAAAGGCTTTTGGACCTTGCCACTATCAACAAATAGAGCTTTGTCAAAATTATCATATAGCTGAACCTTGGCAGAGAGGTTTGCAGTGGTTCCAATGATTCTGCAAACCTGGGGACCCTCAAGATAACTGTTGTCAGACACCCCTAAGCAACCCTTAAAGATAGGCAGATATGAGACAGACAGAAACACTTGAAGTCTTAAAAATACTGGGAGAATAGAAATTGTCCATTTAGCTATTGGAGTCTTGATAGTGCTTTCAAGTCATGTTTTAGCAACGACACAAGCTACGATTTTAACAAAAGTGGGGTGGATTTAGCTTTCTTAATGTTCGGTGTTGCAGCAGCAAAGAAGTAGCAGACTGGTCCATGGAGTGGGATGCACAAAACTTGGCTGTGTGCCTGAGACTGTTAAATGGGCAAGAGCTAGGTACTCTGGAGCTGCTTTCGCAGCACCCAGTGCACCACGGGCTGGGACACTGAAACTTGCAACTTCACCAAGGGAGTTTGTCAGCCATCATCCCTTTTGCTGCCCTAGAAACAAAAGCTCCTATTTGCACAGTAACTCATAGTCCTCTCACACACACACATGCATACACACTAATGGATATTTTCACGTTGTCAGGTCTTAGTAACACCTGGTCAAGGAGGTATTCGGGAACTCCTGACCACAGTATCCTTGCGTACCTCTCCAAAATACCACTCAACAGCTACTGAGAAATCTCTACTTGCCAAAATTCACAATACAAACACACATACATGCAAATGCTCACACGCATGTACATGAAACCAGGGAAAGAGCTGGGCAGCACAAGGCTCAGTGATATAGCACTTACTTGTGAATACAACTCAGACATGTAAGAGGTCTTTTACAAGAAAATGTTATGTGTCCCAGGCACAATTACCACCATATTGTAAGATAGTTTGTGAGTCTTGCAGAAAAATAAAGCGCTTGGATACTATGTAAGTGTGTTAACTTTTTTTTCTTTTAAGATAAGACTCCACCTATGCTCATGCTTCCAGAATCTGGACCTTTAAGAAACACTTTTAGGTAAAAGGAAGGTTAAGAACACTGGGATGAGTATGGAAGTTATGCTATGAAATGTAACTGGTTTTGGGGTACATATCTTTGCTAAATGTCTTCTCTACATAAATTATCTAGAATTCTCCTGTAACTGTGTTTTTAAATCTATTGGAGAAAAACAAATAAAACAAATTATATGCAATTTTAGCATTCTATCTTAAAGGTTAATTTGTTAGAAATGTTATGAAAATGTTGCTCATGTAACATAAGTGCATGAGTCAGGTTCATATCCAGTGTGGGACTCATGTAACAGGTATTCATCAAAGATTTTCCCAAAGACATAAACATTCAAATCCTTGTGTCAAGACCCTTGATTAACTCTTAAGTGCCAAAACCAATATAAACAAAAAGAATATACTGACCTCAAGACACAAACAATATTGATAAGTAGACTTTCAAATGCGTTATTCACAGATGTTCTGTCATTAACCAGCAAAGATACTATAAACAACATGTATAAAAAATTACTTCAGTGATGTAAACTATCTCATTTGTAATGAAATCTTGCAGTTCTGTATTGAAGGTCATATCAGATATAAGCTTTCCCAAATACACAGGATTTTTCTGAAAAGAGCAGATGGCAGATGCACTACTGCTGTAAATTCAATTCCAACCTCCTTACTCCCTGATCCACAAGAAGAATTGGAAAGCTCTCCTGGACACATGGCCATACTCAGCTTTCACAGAGAAAGGTCTGAATATGTCTCTCAAGTTATGGGTGAATTGGCTAATCATGAAGCTACTGCAGAGATGGTAGATGTTCTAAATGTAGATTTTTGTTTCTCTGTCATTTATTAGCAGTTACAAAAGAAAATATGTTTTTATTTTCATGGAAAAAATCCATATGATCAAATCAGCCAAAATATTTTTATTTCAATTAACTCCAAACATTTTTATTCAATTTTTTTAGCCACTGAACTAATAAATAAATAATTAATTCACTCATTCCTAGTTAATGGACTTTCTCTTAGTTGATTATGAAAATCACCAGCAACATTAGCTGTTTTTTTCAGTGTATGATGTAGACAGGATGTCATATAAACAGAATTATTTCTTCCTCCTCGAAGTGAGGATTGAAGCACATCAGCAAATGATGTGTACAACTTCATGCCATCACTGGGCATGCGATAATATTTTACCCTTTGATAAAAGGAAAATTTTATGGCAGAGTGTCAATCCAGCAACTTTCATGAACACTATTTTTTGTTGTTGTTTTTTTGTTGTTGTTGTTTAAACATATAAACTAATAGATATTTCTAAATTCTAAAACAACCATGATTTAATAGCATATAACTTTCAATTGGAGTACAGATCTGTTCTTATTTTATCTAAGGCAGTTCATGCCTGACTTCTCAGTTACCTAGGGGAAATAATACATAATAAGAAGGAATCAAATAAAAAGATAATGTCTTTAGATATCTTAGAACAGAGTAGTTTTGATAAAATAGGAACTCCATTATATTAGAGCTTGCTTCCACTGGCACAAATAAGATTTGAATTAACATTTAATTAGTTAGAAATCCATTAAGATACTTAAAATATTTGGCTATTGAGTTTGTTTAAAAGGAAATAGAGTATGACTGTAAAATTAAATGAAGAAAATCATAGTTTTACAAATAAATTATCCAGAACATCTTAAAATTCTTATCTAATGACTGCGATATACAGGCAGTAAAAATTTTTGGCTAGCTAACCAGTGAATAGGACACATATACACAGAGGCAATATATCTTTTTCATTTTTCTAAAAAGAGATAAGGACATGAAACATTAGTTTTTAGATTTTTTAAAAAACAAATTAATCCAAATAATTCACACAACGTGAATTCCACTGTTCAGAAGTGCTGTTAGCACACATTTAATGAGAACATCAGTACATAGAAGACATGACTAATTGTTGTAACTACTGGAATTCAGAGTAGACAAAACTGCTTTCTTTAATATTAAAAGCATGCCAACATAGCCTACTGTTGCGTTTAACCAAGCAGGCAGCTAAGTACCATACAACCATTCACTCACTCCCACACAGTGGGATGGGGGAAAGTATTGAAAAAGGTAAAAGTGGAAAAGTAAAAAAGCACATTTGTGTATTATCAACACTATTTTCATCGTAAATCCAAAACACAGCATAATACCAGCAACTATGGAGAAAATTAACTCTATCCCAGCCAAAACCAAGAAACAGACATTTTAAATTTCTTTTAAGAATGAAAACCTTTGGAAACTTATGTCTTCTATAGCTACAGATCATGAATTTTTAGCTAAATATCTAGTCCCCTAGATGAAGATCTTGAATCTGCAAATGATTTAGCACCAGGATTATTCCCCTCTACTCAGTACTTTAGACCACATCTAGCATGCTGCATACAGTTCTGGGCCCTTTAATATAAAACAGACATTGATGAATTGGCATGAGTTCAGCAGGGTCCCAAGCAGGGTCCCAAGCTGCAGCAGTGTCTCTGTGAGGAGAGGCTGAGAAACAGGGTTGGCACAGTCTGGGTGCAGACAGCCCTGGGAAATATGACAGCAACCCTGATACCTCTAGGGAGGTGGTCTAGAAGAGGTAGCCAGGCTCTTCAGTAAGCATGACAGAAGGGTAAGAGACAACAGGCATAAACTGAAATCAAAGAAACACAAAATCACAGAATCGTTAATGTTGGAAGGAACCTCTGAAGGTCTTCTTCAGAGAAAGAAGAAGACCTTCTCAAGCAGAGAAAGTTTCCAGGCCATCACCAAGCATATGCAATTTAACAAGAGCAAGTGCTGGTTTCTGCACCCGGGACACGGCAACCCCATCTATACATACAGACAGGGGGACAAGAAGCTGGAAAGCAGTCCCACAGAAAGGGATCTGGGGGTTCTGGTCAACTGCAAGTTGAATATGAGTCAGCAGTGTGCCCTGGCAGCCAAAAGAGACACCCATACCCTGAGGTGCATCAGGTACAGCATTGCTAGTTGGTAGACGGAAGGGATTGTCCTGCTCTTGTGCAGCATCACCTCAAGCACTGTGTGCGGTTTTGGTCACCACGAGACAAGAAGGATATAAAACTGTTAGAGTGTCCAACGGAGAGCTACAAAGATGGTGAAGGCTCTAGGGGGTAAAATGTATGAGGAGAAACTGAAGTTTGTTCAGACCAGAGAAGAGGAGGCTGAGGGGAGGCTTCATGGTGGCCTGCAGCTTCCTCACGAGGGGAGCTGAGGCACTGATCAGCAGGCTCTGAGCTCTGTCTCTGGGGACAGCGACAGGACCCAAGGGAATGGCATGGAGCTGGGACAGGGGAGGGTCAGGCTGGGTGTTAGGGAAAGGTTCTGCACCCAGATGGTCAGGCACTGGGACAGGCTCCTCAGGGCAGTGGTCATGGCCCCAGGCCTGACAGAGTTCAAGAAGCATTTGGATAATGCTCTCAGACACATGGCCTGGCTTGTGGGTGGTCCTCTGTGGAGCCAGAAACTGGACTTGATGATCTGTGAGGGTCCCTTCCAGCTCAGGATATTCTGTGATTCTGTGATTCTATGTTACTAAGTTAGGATGAAACAAAAGCACTACCAGGTATGTAGGACATTCTAAACAAGAGATGCTGCCTTGTCATATGATGAGAAATGTAAAGTGCTGAACACTTAGAAGGGATCAAGATCTCACATAGTGGAACACTTTCTGAAACATTAGAATCATTAAATTCTGTGTTATAGGTAATTTGAATACAGGGAATTGAAAGTTGCTCCTGTAGAGTAAGTCTCATGCAGTTTTAGCCTGGTTTCTTGTCTACTCTTAAGGTACTAACTAATGTTCCTTTGTTCTCATGTGCACCTCATGATTCTTTCTAACTGTCTTCTGAACTAAGTTTCTACATATTTTCTATCTCTTCTGCCTCACTAAGAAGCACAACTCAAAAAAAAAAAAAAACACCTTACTATAATAACTCACCTCTTACCAACTATGTATGTTTTTCTGACGCATAAGAAACAGTCAAATCCGCTAAGCTTCTTACAGTAAATGCACCTGCTTTTCTTTACTGTGAAAACATTAATTGTTTTGGAACTAGAGTCTTGAAAACACAATATTTTCTACTAAGCTAAGTACAGAAACAAATCCATACAGAGGCAACTCCCAGCTGGTGTGAAAACAAAATGTGTCCTCTATGTCAGGCCTATATTAAAAATGTATATGCTTATGCCATTTATTATCAAGATTATCAAATAAGAATGACCCAATTGCAGACAGCGTGAAGATGTAATCTCATACCTAACAGAATCATTCAAACGCACTAGAGGAGACAACCTTTTCAAATGCACTCATGTCTGCTGCAGTCTTAGATGATCAGACAGAGTACACTCTGTATGCATAGCATCCCAGAAGAATGTGACCCATCTGTCCCAGTCAGTAACTCATTCATATGTTCCTATATATATACATAATGGGCAAACTAATTATGAAAATCAAGCCAAACCAAGGTCTTAATATGACTTTTGTAGCTATCCCTTCTCTAGAAAATGAGCTGTTTTCCTCCACAACTACTTCTATATTCTCTTGCATATGACATTTCTTTGTACAAGTTATGTGATCAGGGATTGGGGCAAGTATTGCCTGATGCACTGTACCAAATGAGCTGAAAAATGTTTCTCCTTTTCTGCAAGTAATTTGCAGGTTTTTGTGTTCAGCTTCAGAGATACACATAAAAATTAAGATTTTTTCCCATTCCCATCAGAAATATTAGCACAGAAACACACACACTAGATCTTAAGCAGTAAATGCTCTGACTGAAGAGAAAAGAGCTATGAGAGTCCTACAGAATTATCTGGTATCACTTTCCTTACACTCTTCCCCTCCTTCCCGCCTACCTCTCCCCACTTAAGGATGTACCTTCCCCATCCTTAAGGATGATCTCTTTTACTTAATCCCTAACTTCTGAGAAAGCCCAGTCAAAATTGCTATCCATTTAGCTGAAGAGGGCTTTTAGGAATTGTCAGCATATCTCCTAAATTAGAAGGGGTTTCACTATCTGAACAAGAAATGCTTCCGCCTTCCAAAGCAAATATATTGTGTTGTCTTTAGAGTGCCTTCAAGACATGCTATCTACTACAAAGAACCCCTATGGACATGGTGAAAAGACCAAAAGGTATGCTCACCTTAGAAAGGTGTAAGAGGGAGAAGCAAGTCTTCCTGAATAGTTTTTTTGTTTAAAAAAAAAAAAAAAAAGTTTGAAAATGAAGAAACAAAGTTTTGTGGAAAAACTGACATTTCAAGACTGTTTGCTTTCTAAGGGCTTAGAAATGTTTTATTGATTTTTGGAAAAGAATGATTTTTCATTTGCTGGGTTTTAGTCTAGTATCCAATGTCGTTCTATTAACTTTTGTTTAGATAGCAGTGACCACATTGCTGTTATGAATGGACAAAAAAGTCAGCTCGAAGTGGCCAAAATCATATAATCCATATAATCTACTGGTTCCATACCACTGTTGTTTTGCTTTTCATAAAATGTTATTTTTACCTGGAAAGGACTTCATGAGAGAAACAGAACATTCTGGCTTTTACGTGCAGGTCATATTTTTGAACCAGGCATTGAAAATAACTGTCAGCTTAAATCAATGCTGAGCCATACTCCAATCTTTTGTAAACCTAGTAATAGTTGTAAAGACCCATATAATATGTTAATCCACACACTTTGCACAAATGACATGGAAAAAAAGAAAAGAAAAAAAAAAAAAAAAGGAAGCAGAAACAGGTAGAGACTTTACACAGGCAGAATCTCCACTCAGGATGTTACAGAGTTTTGGTCAACAGATAATGTCTTTTGCAAGTATTTTTTCAATAAAATACAGAATAACTGTAGAGCTTAGTGGTAAGGAGCTGTTGCTGTTTTTTCTAAGGCACTTTTTGTTGACTTTCCTTGCTCCCCATGAGCTTTGTTGGATTAGAAAATGATTCTCTTACTCAAACTGCATGACATTTCTAAGAAACAACATATGGCATCCATTATTTTATCAAAGCCGCATGCCTGTGGCAGTGGCGAGGCCGTTGGGCTGAGGCCCCAAATTTTGCTTGTTTTAAAATACTGTTGCTATCTGCTCTGCACTGTTAAAAAAATATTTTAGTAGCATTTCCAGGAAATATCTTTCCAAACCCGATAAGGCTCATAAGAGGATGATGCAAAGTTGTTTAGGAACCAAAAAATATTAACAGTGCAGAAGGACGTGACATTCCCTTCTCTCTGTGCTTTGCAATCTCCCATGACAGCCAGCACTGCGAATCCAGGAATGAATAAATCCCACTCCTCCATTCTCTCTTTCACTTTTACTTGGCCATTCAATAGAGCTTTCTGGACATCTGGCAATAGTTCTTACAAATGGCAATGACACATGTTGACTTCCATGGCACAAGATATAATCAGTGATTGTGCAACATTTGAGTAAACTTACAGTCCTTTAATGTACCACTTTAGTCACCATGTAAAACTTCTGTATGTCTACACAGGAAATCCTGAATGAAACACAGGCATGTGGTGCTATGCAGTACACAAGGGTGCAGTAAGGGCTGATGCATTCAGGGTGGATCCAGGTGCCTCTCCATCCCAGTATTTCCCATATTTCTCTTCTATTTTTACCTGGGACTTCTCTCAGACATCAAAACCAGACTCCACAATGGGGCAGGTGCTCAGTAATACATGAGATGCAAGGTAGTGACATCCCACAGCACAGCCCTCCTCTAGAGAGAAGTGATTATGAAAGGGAAATTGTCTCTTGTTGGCAGGAATTTTCCTCCCAGGCTGCTCCCAGGAAGGGCAATAATATGTTTGGCTAGCCATGGGCAGAAGCAGAATTCCACAAGCTAGCCCCAAAATCAAAGGTTTTTTTTAGAATTCACATACTGGATTCCTGTAACAGTGTTAGAATAAATATTTTATGGGATTCAACTAATTGAACCCAGTGGAAAAGTCCTTCCCAGGGCTCTGTTGTCATTTCTCTCCAGCAGATACTTTTAGTTTCAGCCAAATGTGTTGGCAAACCATACAAGCCTCTGTCACATTATCTAAGTATTTTTAGATTAATGGGACAAAGGCAAACTTATAAATAACACATCATTTTGCATGTCAGCCCTGTGTTCCCATCCCAAGGATGCTGAAGTATTTGACAAAGTATTGGCAGAAAACTGTGTTCTGTCCCAACATGTTCAAAGTAGGATGCCTGGGGGAGGTGAGGGAGGCAAACAGCTGCAGTCCACAGTGGGATGTTGTTGCTTTTCCCAGCAGCAGCACCTGCTGATGCAAGAGCATCCCTCTATCCTAGTGCCAAAACACAGGCATAAGTGTAGCTGGAAGGGGTTAGTATGGGCTGCCAGGAGACTGGAGGATTCACTCAACCTATCCTCTCACTGCTGCAGGAACTTCCAGGTGAAAGATTTGCCTTACATCAAGCATCGGTCTGAGCTGGCATGAGCTGGAATGTTGCTGGGCTTGTGAATAGAGAGAAAATAATTTTGCCCATTCCTACTCACATTACATAGATGAAGGTCATGAATTAAATATATATAGATGAAATGTGTTTATCTCCAATCACATTCTTGAGTTGAACGAGAAACAGAACAACCTTTTTCCCCATTCACCTCAAAATACCTTCCCCTCACTGACCACTGCTCTGAACTTTCTTTTCAAAGGTCTCAAGTCAGGTTTCAAAGAAGAGTGCAAGGAAATGCAAGCACCAAGTGAACTTCTGCTGCAGCAGATAAAGGATACCTAGGCAAAGTCTATGCATGACCACAGCTAGGAATCACATCCACCTCTTGAAAAATGTATAGAAGCATATGGAAGTCACCTGAGTGAGACAAGAGTAGTCATCTGAATTTCTGCCTTCAGCATTAGTCAGCCATGAAAAGGGGCTTTCTAAAATACACAGTGGATGCTAAGATACACAGGTGGTTGTACTTTTTTTGCAGGAAAGTATATTCTTGCAAAGAAGTATCCTGCTATGTTTGGAATATTCTTTTAAGCAAGTACCTTTTTCCTTTACTGAGAAAACCTTTCACTGATCCAAGGACCTTAAGGCATGCAGAACCAAAAAAGGTAGTTAATCATATAGATGTGTGATTGATACAGCCTCTTCAGGACAGGCTAAAATTAGCAAGCAACAACTGATGATCTACTCTATGTATAACTGAACCTTTTTTTCAACCTTGCAGAGAAAGCCTTTTCTTTTTCCATGTCATCTCTTTAGGAATTTTTTTCAGCCAGCATTCAACACAGCAAAAAAAAACAAACATGTTCCCCATCAGAAGCCCATTTTTTCAGAGCGGGTATGAAGGTTTTCAAATTTCTTGCAATCACAAGGAGCACAAACAGACGACAGCCAGCACTGCTGCAAAGCTAGAAACAATACAGACCAATAAATCCACTCCTTTTAAGAGTCATTCTTGCCCTCCAGCAACCCAGACCAGGATAATCTATTCCATGTGTTCCTAGGTTGCTTCAAGACTGTCATAGGAAAATTAGGAATGCAGGTCTTATTTGTTTGTTTGTTTGTTTGTTTTTTGTTTGTTTGTTTCCTTATGGATAGGACAAAACACAATACAGGGGAATATTTATATCTGTGTGTCTCTGCATCATTCAAATTATGTGATTAAGGCTCAAGTTGACTAAGGTAGCCTTGGCACATAATCATCTGCACAAGGATTCCTATGATGTACCAGTTGCTGACTCTTTATTTAGAAGACATAAAGCATATGCTTTGAAAGCCTTTGTGCTGATACAGGGGTGTCATATTCTGTGGAAATCAAACTTAAATTCAGTCATTCAGGCTCATGCCCTCATATTATTACCTTGCTGTGATGTTTCAGATTAATATCTAAGCTTACATCATACTGTTACAGCTCTGTGAGTGCATGGGGTTTCCTGACAAGATTTTCTATTTCATATCTCTTTGGTGTTTCCCGTGTCAGCAAGTATAAGACAGGTATCTTTCTCAGAAGCAAAAGCTCCTCCTACAGCTCTCAGCAGTGAATTGTCTGGAACACCCAATTTCCTATCAACAAATTGAGGCCCAGATGGTTAATTCACAACACATACTAAATACCTGAAGTTCCCTGGCAAGGGTTTTCCAGGATACTGTTGGATATGTTTCCCATCTTTCCACAGCCCATTGTAATTAGGTAATTCCAGTGTTGCAACTGTAGCTTGTCCCAATCCAATACAAACATAGATTGTTCCAATTTTCTACATATACATTATTCCCTTTTGTATATAAGATACACAAGAATGGCTAACTTTACTTCGACATACAACCAAAGTATCTTTTTCAGCCAGAGGCTGAAGCTCTTGTATTTGAAACAAAACCAGTTAAACACACACAAGAAAAGCAAATTACTTTAAAAAAAAAAAAAAAAAGTTATTTCCATATTCGTGTTTCTTAGAAATTTTGGATTCTCGGTAGAACAATATGAGGACTGCTTTTATTATCTTTTAGTGTAGGAAGTATCAGAAATCTTTCAAGAAACCCTTTGAGTCATTGTAAGAAATCAGACAAGGCATAAATGACATGTGTCAGATAAATGTTCAAACTTTGCTTGTTTTGATCTCTGAAACTTTTGAGGTGCAAGTTACCACTGACATCTGTCCTGCTGTTATTTCATTCCGTCTCCCAAGCAACATGCCTCATAACTTTCTGCAGTATCAGCAATAACAATAACAACAACAAATTGGCAGTATTTTGGAAGTCCCAGCAGCCAGAGTCGTGCTGTTCAGTGGACTCCATCACTATTGGAAACTACAATAACCATCTGCCTCCAAAGAAAACAGTGACCCACAGAGTGCCAGCAACCTCATATTGTTACAGTTCAGAGCACTCCACCCTTATGGGATGTGCAAGGTCTGAGCAGCAGAACGGTGGGAGAGAGCTCGATGTGCACAAAGAGGTGCTGTCGTCAACAAGAGGCCAAAGCCAGGCAGAATCTTAAACAGGAAAGCCAGCAATATATAAATGCTTTCCTTCTTTCCAGAGGTCAGCCTATGGCAGATTTTTCTCATGTGCACCACATTTCAGCCATTAACCAGGCAAGCCTCAGGGGTAAGGATCTCATGAGAAGGAGAAAAATCACAATTGTTCTGGAAGTAACATATTATGTCCTGATTAAATAAAAAGCTGTGCTTCAGCAATTTGGCCAATACAAATGGCAGCTTGAGTGATTAAATTGCAGCTTTGGAATTTGTTCCCAACTATTAATTATTTAATACTCACAGCTTGGAGAAAAAAGAAACATTTCAATCATGCTTCTAGCAAGAAATAAGCAGCCCACTAAGGCAGATATTTTAGAAATAGTGGAGTTCAAAGGAACTCTTCAGGGAAAGTGTTGTAATTTCTATCAAAATGGCAACTGCACGTGAAGGGTAAAAGGAGAAAGGTTTCCTTAACATGTAAGAACTCATTTGAAGACATGCAAAGCAGAGAGAAACAGATGGCTTCTATCAACACAATTGGAAATAAACTGGCAAAAATTATCACTTACAGAGACTGATGGACTCAAAATGAACTGATAGCTTTCATATATATTAACTGTAAGAGTGAACTGATAGTCTTTTCATGTTAAAATAAGCCTCCCAGACAGCACGGCTAATAGTTTTGTTAGCAGAATACTCCACAACATTTCATATCTGCCCCTTGGAGTAACTGATTCTCTGTGCTCATCTTATGTGTCATGTACTCAAGTGTTGCATTATCAGAGACACCAAGGAACAGAAAACTGTTGACTTTAAGATCTGTAGTTGCTGAACCACAGGTCATAACGCCAGAATGGAAATTGTTTTTGTTCGTGTTTTTGTTTTTGTTTTTTTTCTCAGATATGGGTCCTGGCATATTTTATATGCATAAATGTTTATAGATATTTCACTGTGGTTGCATATCATTTATCTGGATGGATCATTAAATATAAATGGACACAAAACCAGAACAATACTACGGAATTTTTTGACAACGACAATTTTCACTCAATGCAGGTGTATTAATATACAGTAGAGAACCATTTATTCCTCCAATTATTCAGAAGAAAAAAAAAAAAGAAAAAAAAAAGAATAATGTTTATGCTAAACATCTAATATTGCTATCCACAAATAGACAGAAAAATTGACAACCTTAATCTATAACAATCACACAGTCCTGTAAATAAGTAAGAAATAGCTTCAAAATAACAAAGGTATTTTTAGCATTATTTTAGTATTATTTTAGCATTAGTATTCAGCAGCAGTCTGAATAGTTTCAAAACAAAATATCCTTATGGAGTGATCTGAGCCAGTCTCTACCCAAACCACCTGGATGATACAGCTATTGAACATCCAGACTTACAATTATGTTCTTAAAATTGTCAATTTGTTATTTGCTGTATTGTAAACTTACATAATGGACAATAAATAACACACAATTTGTTGTTTGGGATATTTGTAGGGGGAAGTGGCTGGTATATGTTAAACTAGGGTTGCATGCACTCCCAATCTAAATGAGAGGAAAGGGGGCATAGGATAAAATGCTTTTGGCCCTTGATGATGGCCTAATTCTTCCACTGCAGAAATGTGTGCAAGAGAAAATACCTGCAAGCTTATCTAGTTCAGTCCATGCCCATGCCCATGGGAGCATAGTAAATAGAAAGGGGAATGATGGACCCCTGAAGTGACATATTGTTAAGTAGGGTTTGTATATTTTAATAAATAGACTCAGTCTCTGAAGTAACATCAGAACTTTCCCTATCCAGTTGTAGCATTATAGTAAATCCCTTTGTGTTCACTATAATATCATATACAAACTTTTATATAGCAAATGGCTTCCAAAAATTATAGAAAATAATAGCCATACAGAGGGATTGACTGCCAATGGCAGGAGGATTCTCTTTAAGCCATACGGAGCACCAATTTTTCTGTCTTATTAAAAAATCCCTGCCAGGCTAAATCTTCGCAGTAAATCCTTCCTCTCCTCATTGAAAATACATAACAAATGACTGCTCATGGAAACCTGTAAGTACTGAACATCAATATATACAGTTTCTGATGTGGATATTACTGTCTTTTCTCACTGCTAAGAGGATACAAGCATGCCATGGAAACGACAGAAAGGAACAACAGTCATTTCATCTACATATTCAGTTTGCATTGAATCTCACATATTTCTGTGCAACAGAAACACTGAAAGGTACTGACCTTGACAGGGAGAAAAACCCCAGCCCCAAAAGCCTAGATTTTGTATGAAAAGGTCTGTAGAGAAGAGCAGGATGGAGCTCTGAGGAGCCTCCATAAGGAATTAAAAACTATGCCTATTTTAATCAACTCCCTGTGGATCTTGTCTGTATGCTTATAACAGGACTACTGGTCTAAATGGTCAATGTAACGCTCTAGGCTCCAGTTTGTATTTTGGGTCACATCACATGTGGGCACCTCAGACCTCCAAGAAGATACTCTGGATCACACCACTGCTCCTGCTCCAGACCCAGTCTATCTTGCAGGCATTTCTGTGCAACCGAATTAGCAGTCACACACTTCTTGAATACATGATGCAATGTCTCTTTAACATGTTACACTGGTTAGTCCAAGATAAGAGATGTCATGAAAAGCAATATTTTCTTGTAAAATAATTTTGGCAACGAAGAAGTGAAATTCATATCAAACAAGCACTACATTAAAGAAAAAAAAGAAAAAAAAAAAAAAAAGAAAAAAAAGATCCACAAAAATCATTTTCTTTGTGTATTATCACACAAGAATTAAAGGTATTTCTCTCTCTCAGAGCTTCATGGCATCTAAACGTATGAATGCTGGTATAAATGTGTCACTCTGCTCAGCAGTCTGCAGACTTTCTAGTAGGTTTGTTGTTCCCTGCTGAATATCAAGGTCAGTGAAGAAAGCCTTGTGTTTGCTGATGACTTATTCCAGTGAAGTATGTACCAGACAATTACCTCATCAGAGCCAGATTTATTTTTAATACAGACTTGAACCCTCAATTTAGCAGGAAAGAAAGTGGAAAGATAAGTTCCCTTTTCTATACTCTGTTATCAGACATGCAACAGTGGAGCTTTTCACAACATCAGGAAATACAAACCTTGTCCTTTAGAAAGTAACCTTTCTAACCTCTTCTGCATTTGAGATATCCACATTCTTTTTATCAGCAGGTTATTAAAAACTAATTACAAAGATCATAGTTTACACTTCAAGAAAGAGATTTATCTGAAACCTGCTGAGGTCCCAAATGAAGATAAACTTTTAAATACAGAAAAAAAAAAAAAAAAAGTCAGCTGGATTTTATTTGTCTTGGTATCCACAACAAGGTTACATTGTAGGTCTAGTGAAATGACAAATCCAGTTCTTAGCATTAAACTGCACCTTAGTTTACACTCAGGTGTCAGTTATCAACAGACATCCATTTGTTGTTCTTCAAAATATTAGGCAAGAATATTGTTATTGTTGGAGAGCATAAAAGGCACACCATCACAACTTTTAAATCAGTGTCATATCTCCATTCGCTTTCCTATGTAACTAAATGTGGCTTATTTTCTTTTTAATGAGGCAGAAAACTTGCATGTTTAACCAGAGAATCTCTGATCAGTGAGATGATGGTATCTACCGCCCCTGAAAAACCAACTAGCAAATGCTTCAGACATTGAATTCCTGGGTGGTTTCAGCCCACAGACTGAAAACCAAGCCTTGGTGTTACACCGTGGCCTTTACATTGTCCATGCATCTTCAAAACACAGATCCTCTTCCTAGCATGCTGTTTTTACATTTAAACTTAGTGTCCAGATGACTGTGCGCAGAGACTCAAGACTGAGTGTAAAAACGTTTTTAACTAGCAGTCACCTATTTAAGTTCCGCAGAGCCTCTGAGTCATCACCTTTTATAGGTCACGCAAAGTTTTGACTAATAGACTTCTTTGTGGGGTGAAGAGTAAATAGAGGTAGAGAAGGACAGTGGATGTTGGGAATACTGCTCTGTTTACAGCTGGGAAAGCATATTAGGCTGGAAGTACGCTGCACAGTTTTGCAGCCGTGGTCAGGCACAGGCTTCCTCAGCTTCCTTGGGGACAGAACTCCACTACATCTCATCAGTTGGAATGCCTTTCTGCACTTCTCCAGCAACTCTGTTTTCTCATTGTTTCAGAGACTGCAACAGCATTATTTTTCCATTAACTGAGTTATGACCTCTGATAGACTTCATCCACTAATTGTTTTGGAGATTAGAACAAAGGCCCTAAGCTAACAGTAAAAACTGAGCATGGGAGAGCTGTCAGAAGAGAACTGTCAGAACAGAGAAGAGGCTGGTAACCACATTTTTCATTAGCTGAAACCAAGGCTTTGGCTTAGTGGTGCACCACAAATATAATGAAATACAGTAATTCAATAGAGAGTAGCCAAGGTGTTATTATAATGCTGTCTTCCCCCAGGAGAGAGAGCTAGCAGTCTTGACATAGAGTCAAGTCTTAAGACATAGAGTCAGCCAATGGTCCACTGATCATAGAGCAACTCTCTTTTCTTAATTCATAGACTTTCATACCAGACAAAGCTAGTTTATTTTTTGTGTGTGTGAAAAACCGAGAGAATGCCATTGCAAATGAAAAAAAGTATTTTCTGTTAGCTTTTTATTGGCTAACCTTTGCAAACCTTGAGTTACGAAGAGTTGTAATGATCAACAAGTCATAAAATTCAATGATATGTGTTTTATTGGAGAGGAAGCTTCTAGTTGCCCTTCAAAGGCAGCATCATATGCTCTGAGAAGTATTTGTATCAGCATACACTGCATGCTCAGGTACAAAGCATACACTGTGATATAAAAGATTTACCCAGCAGAGATGTTAAATGTAAGAAATTCCACTAACACCCATCTCTTATCCAAATACTTTTTTTTTTTTTTCTCTGCTCTCTTTGGCACCTGCCTGTATAGAGAACTGTGCTTTCTATCTGGAAAAGAAATCAATAAAAGGTGATTGCATGTGGAGTATATCTAAATTAGAAAATCTTGTCTTAAAGGTAAATTTAATTTGGTTTGACAGCTTAATGATTACAGGCCTCATTTTTTTTTCTCTGAAAACTTGATCTAAGTCTAAGAAGACTTCAAAATTGCTTTCTAACAAAAAAGTTAGTCCATTTACAGATCTGGGCAAACTCTAACTCTTTCCAGAAAATTTTTGAAGAAGTAGGTTCCAGAATATTTACTTTAAGTAAACTAAATTAAGTAAATTTAAGTATACTTTAAGTATATTTACTTGCACTCAGACTTTCTCTGTTTTCGCTTTTTTACATTTTAATAACTTAAATTTTATTTAACATTTTAAAAGCAGTAAGATGAAAAATATTTGTTTGAAATCACAATGTTTAAAATTTAATATTACAATATATCAACTATTTATGTATAATATGTCAGAATGCATTAAATACTGTCACTGCAATTAACTGGCTTTGGGAAAAAAAAAAAAGTATATAAGGAATTTTTAAAATTCTAAAAGAAAAAAAAAATATAATTGGTATATCTGCCAGAAAGTTCCAAAAAGTTGTTTAGATAAAAAATTGAAAATGTACTTTAAAAATAAATGCACATATTTCCTCCATTCTTTTTTGTGAGGCAACATTTTTAACTTTCACTATTCCACAATAACAAGAATGTAATGAAATAAATGTTAGAATGTCAAGAAATATTTTTTTCCTTTTCTTTAGTGTAAGTATACAGTGACTGTCTTCAGATGGGATTTCATTTGAAGAGTGACAGATTTACTTAAAGTACGTACATAGCTATATGTTCAACAGCAAAACCCAACAGCAACCGATGATTCAGATATATATGTTCATTTCATAGAGAAGGATCACTAAAGAAAACAATAGCTACTGTTCATGATCCAGTGTTACACTGATGTCTGGACGAAAGCTAAAGTTTTGAGAGTAGGGGATTTCCTTGGGGAGCAAAGAGGATTGCAGTTTGGAGCAATGTGTGCTTGCTTTTACAAAACGATAAAAACACCAGGCAGGAATGCAGCAGACATCTCGCACTGTTTGGTCCAACAGTAACACCAGGAGAAAACAAAATCTGAGCCCTAAATGGACCCAATACTTGGCTGGAGAAAAGATGGATTTTTGGACAACAAAAGTACTTGTTGATGATGTTTTTTTCTGTGCTGAGTGAAGCAGGCATGTGTGTACATTTCTGGTTTACAGGTACCAGAAATGTGATACAGAAATTTTGTGGTACATTTCTGGTACCTGTATTTCACCCAAAAAATACCTGAGATATTTCATCAATGTCATTTCCTAAAAGACAAAACCTATGATGCCTAGAATATTGACTAACTGGACTGAAGAAAACAGTAACTGTACTTTTCTTGTGCTTTGCCTGCTTCATAAAAAGAATAGGGAGAAGGAATATAAAAGCAGAAGTTTCCCTCTAAAAAAAAAAGAAAAAGAAAAAAAAACTTTTTTTTTTTATTTTTTTGCATTTACAATAATTGTGTTAAACTTTTAATGAGTATTTTGTTTCTGTGAAACAAAGAAATTATAATGTGAAATATTATGTCAGTGAAGATGATAGAAATTATTCCAGGGCCCTATCGGTCATTTCTCTGTTTGGAAATGACATTTGACTTCATTTTCTTTGAGGAGATAGCTTCTGGTGTTCTTCCTGTTTTTTATTCTCTTTCAGGTCTGTATGATACTTATGCCAGTGTCAAGACGCATTGTTCACAGATACTTGTTATATTCTTGCAATAAAGTATGACCTCTTCCAAGCACAAATCTCTCAAAACATAATTTCACTTATCAAGCAAAATTCAACTTTTCACTCACTTTCCAGTCACTGGGCTTTTACCAACATTCTTGTTACTATGTCTTAGCAGTTGTCCAGAAGGTGACAGCAATCATAAATGTCACCAGATGAGAGTTAGAAACATCCAACAGATTTTCATATAACCCATAGTCAACAGCAATGCACTCTCACGATTTGTTTTTATTAAATCTCCATGAAATATATTTCAAGATAAGTACTTCCCTGGTGATTTTACAGATATTAATTGACCTAGATGATCACATGGGTCCTGTTTCAACGGTGTGTTTAAGCAAGGCACCTAACTTCAAGATTAAATGTAAACTTGTGCTTAGATGCCTTGCTGCCCTTTGGTCATAATGAAAGAACTTACTATGACGTTACAATAGACTCTTAACTCTGAATTTCCTGCCTTTTATACTACAAAAGCTCACCCTTAACCTTTCTGTAACAAGGATTTTTCATTTAATGCCCCATAGGGTGAAAAGACAGATGAGCTGGTGGTAAGAAGAGGTACATAAATGCTTTGCACATTGACAGCTCCTACCCTGGAATGTGGTTTGCAGGAAAAAAAATGCTGTCGTATGTTGAAGAAAGTCTTCATATCTGTTTTTATTTCTTTAATACCTTCCAGACAACAGCACAGGACATGGCTCCTATCAGAACGGCAGTTTAAGTAGTCATGCAATGCCTGATATTTGGGAGACGCCCTATAATACCTGCATCAAACTATTGCTGTAACTCAGCTTCCAACAAGCAGGAAATTTGAGACCTCTTACCCTTCCCTGTTGCTTTTATTATTATAGTGCACTGCATGCAAACATTTCAATTAGTTTCCAGCATGTACAGAGCACTGGCATTTTCTCCTGGCAAAACTGCCAGGTTGAACCACGTAGACTGTAGAGCGGAAGGACTGTTTTACTATTCAGGATTAAATACTGGCTACCTCTCCAAGGTTCAGTGTTAAAAAGCAGACAGGCTGGTAAAAATTCAAACAAATCATACAGAATCTATAAGCATTTGGACCTAGCTTTACAATTAATCTGAACCTAACAGTGATGTCATAAAAATGTTATTTTTCCTAAAAAAAAAAAAAAAAAAAAAAAGAAAAGAGAAAAGCTCTTGCTTAATTTGGGTTCATTAACCAATAATTAGGAAAATGTAAAAAAAAAAAAATTAAAATTAATTAGGCTTATTTTATGGTGATCCTCTGGTTAAACAAAACTAAAATGCGGGAACATTCTCCAATCTCCAAAAGTGATGTGCTGAAATAAGTAAGTATGAAAGGCCTACTCAAAGTCTGAAATTGAGATGACAGGACACAATGTCCAAATGTATTTAATCCTTCTTTGCAGGGGATATTATTTAGGGCTTGTGACCAGAATTGGTCAGAGTGACACAGAATTGGGAACAGACTGGTTCATGAACAGACGTGAGCAGACTGATATTTTTATTGCTTCTATAAAGGCCTTAATGTATGCAGAGAAGTGTAGATAGTCTATGGTTTTCTCTACCAACTTTGTAACACAGCCCTACTTAAATCTGCTCCAGGACTGCAGCCTGTAAACTCAAATTGGAATAGAGGTTCAGCACACAGTTCTCATCTCTAAAAAGAAAGCAAAAAATATTAACTAGGTTGGACAAAACATCTGTCCTCTTTGCAGGTGGACCACCAGATGGCTAAGCTAAATGTTGTGTGGTACAATAAGTACCTACCTGGACAACAGCAGTTAGAGTAAACATCTTGGAGCAGGTGACAAAAATGTGTAAATTTTGGTCCTAAGTGAGTTTTAAAATCATTATCTATTGCAAAATTCATAACTATTCCCTGCAATATAACCAAAACTCATGTGTACCCACTAAAGTACTGGCAACTCTAACTGCTTTGAAATGTAAGGCTAACATTGTCTGTGCTTAGTATACCATCCAGTGCTGCTAGTGCACTGCCAGCTGCCTCCTACATGCTTACACAGAATATAGGTATCTTTCACCATCCATTTGAGTGCTTAGAGAATGATATTGCCTTAAAATATTGGAAGTCAGTTACACTTAGTCTCCTTCAGGATCAAGAAATGTTATTCCGAATGGCCCTCTTAGACTCTCAGGTCTTGTCCGAATCCCAAATATAGGTGTCGGTGACTCTCTTTGCATCTTCTCACCAAGGCTTGCTTGCCCACCTCCACCGTCAATGGGTGGTTATATACCATGGCTCCTTCTGGTACTGAAAAAATTCTACTGTCATGCCATCACTTAGAAAGAACTTAAATGCAATGTGAATGGAGACTCAGCTCAAGTGCCAGACTCCTAATGGCTCTCATATTACCATTTCAGTGATGTGCTGAGGTGATTCTCTCATCAGACTGGTTTTTTATCTTTCTTTTGGGAAAGTTATAAAATAAATAAATGAAGATGTCATAACTACAACTTCTGTTTCCTGAGATCAGCTAGCTTTAACCTAACAATAAATAAAAATCACTCTTCACAAATATAGCTTTTAGATGTGTTCAGTATTTAGCAATCTACAGATAAGCTCAAAACCTTTCTGTTCTTGTGTAATTCTACTGGATTAAATCATGATGTTTCAACGTAAAATGCCTTGACTTCATCAGTATTCAGCATCTCTGTTAGAGATATTTTGCATTTTGTTAGCAGTTACAAGTAATTTTGCCTGCATATATTTCATACTTATTTTAATTATTTAATTACTATCCTGACTGTTACTGGCTGCAACACCAGGGCTAACTGGTATTCATAACTACTAGAAATGAAGTTTGTCAAATGCCAACCAAGAACAGCATGGACCGTGTTAGACTTTTCTTTGCTGAATCTTGTGGGATAAGCGGATCACTTTCTGCCAGTTCTGTCAACGGTTTTCACAGAGACATTATGAAAACCAACATCTCTCAGGCCAAAAGCAAACTTCACACGTTTTGAAATAAATCATTCTTGGCAGCTTGTATCAAATGATTATGGAAAAAGTTGTGGGAGTTCAATCCTTCCTGATTCTGTCTGGAACCCTGTTGTCCAATTAAATGTCCCACATGGCCCAATCAGAAGACTGCTCACTTTTCAAAACCAATGGGCAAGACTGATATCTGGAGTCAGATTATATTTTTGGAAACCAAACCAAAAAGCTTTCTTTCTGAAATTATGAGATTTTATTAAATGCATTTACTGATGTTAACTAAATAGTTTGACCCTCCCCCTCTGCAATAATCCACATCATTATAGCACCTGGGCTCTGTTGTCATGGCCAAAGACTTGTACACCATGTAAGGCTAAATATAGGGTCAATCTTCTTCTCTGTCAAAGCACAGCGGTGTTTAGAATTATGTTAGACACAATTTTACTTGTTACTGCTGAATAATGGGGAGGGGGGGATTAAAGGTATTTAGAGCTCCATGAAAAAGGAATGAGCCTGCATTGCCTCTTTTGAAAAGGGGTCCATTTTGTCAGTAGATTAACTACTATTCCATATTGTTCTGTGATTTATATCACGGGGGCCTACAGGTCTGGATAGGAGCCATTTTTATTATTACAGGAATTTACAGAAATAATCTCAGGACTACAGATCCCTTTAGACAGGCACTTCAGACATGATTAAATGCCCTTGCTGGAAACAAAAATCAGTACTTAGTGCAATGGGTTTCACATGGGCCCTGGAGCCATTTTTCTGCTTCCTTTCCACTGGCAGAGAGATATCCCAACACCTTCAAATAGCTCCTCTAGTCTGCTGTTTTCCCCCCAAGCAGTGCAAGATCTACTTTTCCTTTATGGATCTTTAACTCTTTGGATCCCTAATGGAACATACAGGTACAGAAAGTGAGAGAAAATACAAATTTTTATTCTGCAGTGCTAATGCTTTACCCTAAGTACTACTTATGTTATGTGATAACTGTGCTACAGTATAACCATGCCCTCTGCTGCAACAGAGTGGGAGCAAGACCAGAGAGAAGACCAAGAAAAAGATATTTTCTTCCTTCACTAAAAAAGAGGGAAGGCTGTCTACATTGCTGCCAAAAATCCCTCGTGGTTGGACATTTTTAGTACGACAGCTGACAAACTACAGCACAACTCATTGAGGATTCACAAAGTATCTGAGAAAAACCTTGTGTTGAAACTTCACATCTGAATTTGCAGCTTATACCTGTCTTGAGACCGCTTCTACTTGAAGTTCATCTCCAGACTGGAATTTCAGACCTTTTGTGTTTAGGATCAGTAAGTATTAGGCCCCTTATAGATAGGGGTAACTCTGAGTTGATGTTTACATCTAAAAGGAAAAGAATTAGTTTCAGGGACATATCTAGGGCCCCTGCCAGCTGACAGACCACACCGAACCACCTAGGTAAGCTGCTGTGAGCAGGCAGAGGCAGCAAGCACTGGCTTGCAGTGATGAGTTACATAGCGAGTGTATGGCTGCATACCAACATATTTCCCTGCAAACTTCCCTGAGGGAAAGGAAAATTTTCCAACACAAAGCTAATCACTGCCACTACTTCTGGCTTCTTCCAGAAGCCAAGCTGCATGAGTTTAACTGATAGCAAAACAGAGCTCTCTGTACACGGCAGTTTTCATTTACAGCGTGCAACCACACAATAACTGAAAAAAATGTGAGGAAAAAAGCTCAGCAAATAAAACAGTCAATATTAAACTTGAGTGGAGTTGTTGATGAGTATAGAGAGATGGCTCTGGTACTTTGTGACATGCAGCAGTGCCAGATCTTCTTTCAGCTTCCAGCTGAGGCAAGGCCTGAGGTGCCAGTGGTCACATATGAGTGGTCAATCAGGAAAACAGAAGTGGAGGGGAAGGCACTCCACTCATCCCGTACCTGAGAGCAGGAGTTCTGCACGTCTACAGCAACATGAACAGCCATGGGCACAAAGGTGAGATGATGCTAGTTCCTCACACAAGACTCTTGCTCTGTAGAGATACAGCATTTCATGGTGTCACCTCCTCTGGCTGAGGCGGAAGCTCCAAGGTCCTGTTACATTCCTGCAGGGGTGCCTCTGAATGCATCAAGCCTCCGTCCCAAGCTGAAGGATGCTATCAAACAAATGCAAGGAAAAAAAAAATAAAAATAAAAAAAATCTGTCAGTCAGAAAGCAGCAATTTCTTCAAAGAAGTGGTGTTGTGATGGTTTTCCAAGCAAAACAAAAGGCATGCTGCCTACTCTGTCCCACTTGGAGCTCTGCAGTCAGGTTGAAAGGAAAGGGATTTAACTAGGGATTTTCGGTGAAATGAAGGAATGTTGGAGACCGGCCGGCAACATCTGGAGAGAGGGGCTGGGATTTGGCTTTGGGTTATTTAACCTTTCTGGCTTGATCTACATGAGCTTCTATTTTCAGTCAACAGTTGAGCAGTACTAAAATAATTTCAAGAAGGTATTGAAAAGCTTCTTCTAAGATGTGACAACACACGTTCCATTATAATACAGTTCAATTTTCGTAAAAGCTCCAAATATTTGAAGCTGCTGTAACTATAAACATCCATCTCTTCTCAGTAATCTGTAAACATCCATATCTTTTCAGTAAAATACTTTATTGTAAAAATTGTTACCCAATTCTTTTTGCAGTCATGCTGGCTGGGGAAGTGAATGGGACTAGAAGAACTTCTGGTTTAGGCAGTGTAAGAAAGGCTGGCACAGGAACCAGGTCTGTTTGTGCTTACAAAGGAACTTAAGGCACTGGCACAATAATGTGAAGGACTTGAAGGGCAAAAGTTCCTGGTAAAAGAACTGAAAAATAAAAAGCATTTAGAGATTATAGGTGACACCCATTCTCAAAAGAAAAAGCAAGAAAAAAGAACAAAATAAAGCAAACAAACAAACAAAAATAGATTGGGGTGAGCAAAAGGGAAAAACTAACAGCTGCACCTTAAGTTGTTACATAAAATAGGGCTCCAGCATGGCAATTTCACAGAGGGAAAGAGCAAAAGATCTTCAGAGCAACAAGTGGACTTGTATGGTGTAACTCACATAGTAGATTAATTACAGAGTTTAACCTTTACCAGTTAAGGTGGGTTTAAGTCACATTCTTTAACCTAATCGTGTGTGATATAACCCTCAGGCCAGCAGGGACAATAACAGATGTCCAGCCATGACATGAGCTTGCATGATGAAATAAAAATGATGGCAGTTTCCCAAAACTTAATATATGACAAATGTGATCTTTTCTGACAGGAATAAATTAAAAAAAAAAAAAAAAAAAAAGCTTCAATGGTTCAGGAAAAAAAAATATAACAAATTAAAAAATGTTTCAGGTACAACAAATTTCTTCGTAACGTATGACAGGACAGAGTTGGGGCCAAATACTAGAATTAAGTGGTGCATTTGGTTTAAAAATAAGAACTTCTTGCCACCTTCTGTTAGTTTCTCAGGCAGCTGTGCTGTAAGGATGTTTCTATGCTGTGGCCTTGCTTTACTTGCCATGAAATACTGAAATACACCACCCCGACATCTTCCCTTATAACACCGTAAAGACTTCAGTCTTTGTCCAGAGGCATAAAATGTCTCCCTTCTCATGCTAGACATCCAGTTTCTGAGCTGGTTTGTTGCCCACGTGACTGCACCCAAGCACATGGTGCTGGCAGGGACAGGAGTAGAAACAATAATCAAGCAAAGCATGGGTGATCACTGCAATTGGTTTGGTGATGGGGACAGTTATTTGTTTGACTTCTACATATTACAGTACAAATCAGAGTGGAAGGGAATATGCCATTCAAGCTATAGTATCAGTATATACAAACCCCCAGTATAAGGGGAAAAAAGGAGGGGAAGTCAGAGATGAAAAAAAATAATTTTCCCAATAAAAGTACAAATAAAAAATAGCTATATGAATTGCTCCACCGGGTTTTCCAATTCTTATTTAATAGAAATCCAAAAAAAAGTGAATATAATGATAAAATATAAATACCTTGATCTTCAGTGCTTGCTTACTCACTCCAGTGAATATCAGCAATTCTTTTTGGTGTCATTGAAGCTCAACATTCCTGCCTTAGACCACCAAAGGTTTGTTTGTTCATGTGAATGCTGTTGCTCATTTTCCCATAGGTATATTTTCTCCAGAATTTAATGAAGTACTTTTTGTTCTGTGATCTCAATCTGAATTACCTCTTAGGCCAAGTTGTTTGTGTATTCCTCCAGCTCCTGAAAGGTACTCTTCAATTGCTAATCTACTTACTGGTGATATCATTAGACAGCTTTCTTACACTCACCTTACAGTGGAAGAAATATTGTTCACTGACGTTACTGTGGGCAAAAATAAGAACAAGGCACTGATGTCATACCAGACACACAGTTCCCACTTCTTACCTTAGTGGACAGGGGTCAGGCTGAATCACCAGTGAACGTGAGAGTTGTCTCACCTGATTATCTACAACACCGTTAAGTTCAAAAATACCTCAGATGTGACCTTTACAAAGGGAGACTTGCTCCTTTTCTTTACCCCACCTCAACCTTTGCCCTCCAAGGCTGCATAAAACACTGCTTTTTTCTCAAAGGCTTGTGTTAGTGTTGCAAGTATGTCCTGACACTGGGGTAAATCTTCAGCGTACACTGAGCAGAGATGGGGGCAGGACTTCTATTAACAGTGATCTAAGTTGTTTAATTCTCCTGCAAGCTGTGCTGAAAATGAGACCTACTGTGCCATGCCACATCAATTAGGACACAGTATGTGACCTGAAGCAACAGTTCTAATGCAAAAAATTCAGTGTCAGACTGTTTCAGTTTGAAAAAAGGAAAAAAAAAAAAAAAAAAGGCACAGGAAAGTGATTATGAAAGGTTTTTTTTTATTATTTAAAGACACAGCATCATCTTGAAAAGCACAGCTCCTTCATAAATCTCATTACTTCTGTTATAATTTAATGGTTAGAGTTATTCAATGAAAGAACATTTTATTTTACTATTTTTCACTTTATTTACTGTTTCAGTGTGACTGTTTCTTATACAGTCAGTTTTGTCATATTATTGTCTGTATTTTTTATATTACTCCAATGCATTTCGGGTTGAATATGATGTCACGGTATTACTGTTTTCAAATAACCCCTGTAAAGAATATCCTCTAGCATCTGTTCTTTTGGCTACAAGAGTAGTTTTGATTTCTAGATATTCATTCAACCTTTTACAGTTTTCTTTGTCTACTTCTAAAATTGCATTTCAGATATTTTTGTAACAAAGTACAGTCAGATTTTCATCAAAGTTTTCATGTTCCAGTTTTTAGATTTTTTCTCTCCCCCAAGTAGAAAGCCAAAAGTTACAAGTATGTGAAAAAAAAATCTTTCCATAATAAAAAACATATTTTAAAAAATGCATTGCCACCACCACCCACCCGGGGTGGGGGGGAATAATAATAAAAAAATGCAGGGACCCCTTGCTGTGGACACATATCAAAACAGTATTTCAAACTGTCTGTCTGACAACAATCAAGTGAGAAGGCTGCATGGATTTGACCAGCCATCTGACATTTCGTTCTTTCGCAAACAACACAATGATAAAGACTTGTGCTTTTCACTTTCAGGTGGAACTATTTGTGCCTTGCCTGCAGGAAACCAACTGGCAAGAAATATTAATGCTCTGGCTAGTAGGGTTTGTGGCAGTTTTACCATCCTTGTCATTTTTACTGACATGTTATGCATGGGAGTGATCCATCCATCAATATACCTTCCATGTATGGCTATGCTCAAGCTCAGCCCAAACTAAAACCATGACTAGGGAAGACCCACAGTTTTCAAACAACCTCAGCATGCAGGATCCCATCTTTCTCCTGTTCATACTAACACCTTTTACAAGCTGGCAGAGAGATTGAACTTCACTGTATCTAGACATTTAAATGGGGAAAGTTAACACCACCAGGAAATCCTGTTTGCTAGGAAAATGCAAGTAGTAGAATACATTTTGCCATTCCTTAATCCTTAGATAGGGAGAAATGAGAGTTAAAAAAAAAAAATAAAAGCGGATCATCAAAGACACTGTAGCCATAAATATCAAATCACACTTCACAAGACAACTAAACGAGATGAAGATCACAGAACAAACTATCCAATAAATAAAGACCTCCCAGAAAAAGAAAAGTATAGCAAGACAAATGGAGACATAACTAACCACTCCACACAGAAGATGAACACAAATTAAATTAAGCAAGACTGAAAATCAAAGTAAATTACATGCAGTCATTGGATTAGAAAAAGTCAGGTCCTAAAAGTATTACTGGCTTCTTTCCATCTCCCCTTTGTCCATCCAATAATACACAATGCCATTAAACATCTCACGATCACTGAATTAAATTTATCTGATTATAGGAATTTCAGTATTTGGGAGGATGTAGCCTACATTTTCAGGAGTGTTGTGATTTAGTTTTAACAGTCACTGAAAATAAAATGGCCCTACCCATTTCTGACTGACAAATTACTTTTCATACCACAGATCTTTGCTGGGGGTAATTTCAGTAATTGTTTCACTTTCCCTCTAACAGCCAGCAGCAAGAACATAAGAGAGAAAATGAACCTTTGCAAAGGCTAAGGCAACTCCATGGAAAGAGAAAATACACAGGAAAAACAAATAGTGGAATCTAATTATAAATATTAGACTAATACTACTTTAAGCCATGATTTCAAATTTGATTTGACTAGTATAAATTCATACTTGCTCCCAAAAGGATACATTCAGAGTGAATAGCAAAAACTCTATTCTTGAAAGCTTGTTCATGTGAGCAGTTCAGCAACTTCAACAGAGATACCTATTTTTCTGAAATGTAACGGATGCATACAGAATGGAAGCTGGGAATCTTTTTCATCCTTCTTCACTCTGCTGGCTAACACCAGATTTAACCTCGATCCAGCAAGTGCCAGTGACAAATACCTGTGCCTTTCCATGGGTGATTCAGAATGCTTCTGAATGCATGAATTAAATGACTTGATAAAATGAAGCAATTAGATGATGTAAAATGGGAGTGGGAGCTCAAAGTAGAGTAAGTGGAGGCTGAACAACTGCCACAGGCTACCAGTTATGTGGGTTCCATTTTCTCAGACCTTCTTTAGGATTTTCAGTAATTTATGGTCCTTGTTTCCCCAGCTTTGAGGATATTCCTTTTCCAATTCAATAGGTGAGTTTTCCGGGACAGGTGTTCTCTACAAGTGTGCTTAGTACGTTGTCAACATTCATTTCTTCTGTGAATTCTGGGCCCTAACAGGACTAGGAAGGGTGAGAATGGGTAGGAAGCACCATCTGCTTGAGCATTTGTTACTTTATTTACTTCTGTAATGCCCTATATCTGGATACTGCCAACATGTGCTCCTTTTCTCAAATGATCTGAGAGCTCACAGATTCCTACCAGATGCAACACATATCTGCTTCTGGCTGTTACAGGGGCAAATACAATAATCCCTGTAATAAAATACTTATGACCATGCACATCCATATTGTTCTCATCTTTCGCTGTAGGTTTCAGTTTAACAACGAGTTATGGTATGGGAGTCAAAGTATTTTCAGTGGAAGTTACGTTTCCATCAGAAAATGGAGTGCCACCAAAACTAGGAGTTTCTTTGTAAACGGATTTATATGGGAAAATGTTAGGACATATTTTGCCTTAGACCAGGCTGGCATTAATCTCTGTCTCTTCCTTATCTATTACATCTTACACCCATTTGTTTAAACCAGATGCCAATAGAAATTGAGTTTCAGCTTGAGGTAATATAAAAACTACTGTGTATTGTATCTGTCATTAAATTCCCATGGACAGACTCAGAAATTTATGTCATGCCCTGGTGATTGGTAATTTTGCTTCTTCTTGTCAAAAGAGCTTCACAGAGGATCCAGGATCCATCTGTGCAGATACAAGGGAAGAAATGGATCCATAGGGCTGAATCCATAGCACTGATAACTGAAACCTTTTAATATTTTGTCACCTTTTCAGTGATTGTAAATTTAAGATCAATGAAAACTTATGCTGAATTACGTATACATGATAAAGCTATGCATTAGTCTTTTATTTCAATATTCCCAAATTTCTGAGGTTCCTTAAGTGAGAATGATATGATGTTCCATATGTATTTTTCTACAATCATTGAAAATTCTACTTGGAAACCCATAGAAAAAGCTATTGAGAAACAGTGAAGTGCTAGATCATTGTAAAATATTTTTGGTATAAGTCAAAATCTGGTCCTCAAGCATTATTCTGCTGTTATACAAAGGTGTGTATGAAGCCACAGAGAAGACAATTGCAGTGATGCTGGGTCTTGTTTGTTGTTTTGGCTTTTTTTGTTGGTCTTTTTATGAGTCATATCAGATCATTTTAGAGAGAGAGAGAGACTAGTCAGAGAAAAAAAAAAAAAGATAAAGGAAAAGGTATGTAGTCTTTATTGCACAGCTTAACTAGACATTAAAGCATGTAAGGTCTTTAAAAAGCCCAGGAGAGGGTTTTGTTTTGTTTTGTTTTATTTTGTTGTGTCACTCGTGTCAAACAAGAGGTAAATTATTTTGGTAGCAATTCTGGCAAGATAATATGGTCAAGGTAAAGAATATGGTCACATGGGCTTGTGTTTTTTTGCTCTTAGTTTAAGACAGTAATGCTCCAATTAATATAGCAAAACCTAATTTAACTACCTTCTTGCATGTTTGATGAGCATATAATTTAGGTTTGGTACAATACTATTTAAAATATTTGCAAGACCAAAGTCAATGTTAATCTTAGATTAGTGTCATAATGCTTGAAAGACTGACTGCAAAATCTGAAATAAAGCATCTCATGACAGGAAGTGAAAATGGCTTCTTCACCCTAGGCAGCAGGATAAAACAGACAATTATTTCGGTATCACTTAATATTTCTATTAGTTAAAAAGTCAGCATAAATAAATAAATAAATAAATAACCACCTTGCTTTATTTCATGTTCTATCTATGTACCCATGCAGATGTTTTTTGGCCTTTACACTACCTTGTCTATAAATAAAATGTAAAGATATTTATATTGATTTGTTTCCATAGCAATGTAAAAGCTCCTCTTGGGTTTCCAAGGCAATATGCAGCAGAGCAACATATCAGAAAAGTATGGAAAATGCTTAGCAAGCAATGGGTTTAGGGAGCACCCCAGGCCTCCAAATAGAAATGTAATCTTCATTATATCAATCTGAAAAAAAAAATGCTTGAAATTAAAACAAAAAATCTCTTCTAACAGGTTCATTTTCCTTTTTGTCATTAAACACATTCTGTAGAAATATACTTTTTTCATGACAATTCTTATTCAAGTTAGTTCCACTCACAGGAGCAATGGATGTTCATTTTTTTTGTGTATTTGTTTGTTTTAATGTGGAAATTTCTCAAAGGGTTTTAGGAGCTCTGATACAAAACCTGCTGGAGGAGGGATGGCTCCAAGAGAAAAGTCTAAACAATGAAATCAAGAGATTTGACTATTCATTTTTGACCATATAGAGATGCTGTGAATGATTTGGCTGAAAAAAAGCCTTAGTATAGGCTTTTATTTTTGTCTGACCAGACAGTCTTGGAATATCTTTAAGACTCTTGTTCTATTTATTGGAGTGACCTAACACAAGAGAATACTGTTTGTCCATGTACAAAAGATGAAAGGAAAAATCTATTAGTTATAATACCATTTTTATATATAAAGGCTGTATATCAGCCTTTAAAAGTTTTTTTCTGTCCACATTTAATTTCAGGCTTTAAATCTAAGAAGTCTCCATCTTTTCCTGAGATCCATCCCAAGTACAAACTAGGTCACTATAAATTAGTTTAACCTATATATATATATGATGTTTATTAGGTTTATTCAGACAAAATACATATTTTAAAGCAAAATTTATCACTTTTACCTTGATATGCAGAAGAAAAAAAAATAAAAAAAAAATTAAAAAAACATTGTTTTGAAATAGATTCAGCCAGAAGAAATAATAGGTACAGTAACAGATGTTCTCTGTTGTCACACACCATATCTGGAATTGAAGATGCTTAAGTACTTTGAGGGAAAAAGGTTTTTATTTTTGGAGATGCACAAATGATGTTAGTGCCCAAGAATGATTTGATTTATTTCACATGTGAGGTGATTGAAATGTCCAGATCTTACAAACACCTTCATGAGTCCTAACAGCTGCTGCCAGACTTTTTTGGACTATAAAAAAAATTATATTAAAAAAAATAATAATAATCAAGAGTATTGTGTGTTATTGCCATAAACTCTCAGTATTGGCTGCTCCCCTCTTCCTCTTTCCCTAAAGTGTCTGGTATTCTTTCATTTTAAGAAAACTGTAACTTATTTCTTTGCTTTGTATGCAACAAGTGATCATTAATATTCTATTTTTGAGTATGCCATTTTTTCATTAATTTCTCTCATGAATGAGGGAAGTTGGAAGCAAGTGAAAAACCTTTTGATAAGTAACAATAAGCAGAGTAATTGTTCATTGAATTCAGCTTGAAGAAAACCATTCATTTAGAAAAATCTATCAAGTTCAAAGAGAAAAGTTGTCTTTTGTATTATCCAAAGATTGCTGCAAATTACACACCTGCAATGAATATCAGAAATGTGGCTCCCCATTTTTAGAGACTTTGCTAATTAAAATATGATCTAACCCCTGGTTTGTTTTTGCCCTCAGAAGTGATATTCAGGAAAGAAAACTTCTGTAAATATTTACTATGAGCATATTATAAACCTAGAAACAATTATATTGCTAAAAAATATCATTTTAGTATAAATATATATATGCATACACACATATATTCATATATGCATATGTATATATATATTTTTACACGTGTGTGTATGTATACGTATATATATAATTTATAAAGGATAGAGCTATCCTCTTTCCCCAAGTTCTCTAGAAATTTTCATCTAACCTCAACCACCTATGACTCAAGGAGAGGGAAAATCTCAACACTAAGTCATGAAATGCAGAAGAAAAGCAGGGTCCTTTTAAACTTAAGACAAAATGAACGTTTCAAAGGAGACATGATTTCCTTAGCACGCCAAAACAGATGTTCATGTGAACAGTTAAGTCAAATCTCTCAAACAGGATAAACAGTCACTGTCTGAATGGTGACAGGTATGTTCACTGCAAAGGAAATATCATTTTTTTCATTGTATCTCATTTTAACTTAATTTCTGTAGCCCTTGCTACAGATGGAGAGTCCTTAAGGCATTTATTTACAAGTGCTGTTTGGAGAGTTAAAGAAGAGTTAAACAAGAAAGAATGAAATGTGCAGGAAGGACTGTATTGTAACATTCACTGCTACAGAGGAAAAGTCTACAACAGAAAATGGGAATGAATATCTGCATCCAGTTAATTTCCCATATTGTGTGGCAATAGAGCAAAATGCCATAGAAAAATCATTACTCATATAACAAAGTTCTCAATCATTTTTCTTCATTTACGAAAAAAATTCAATCTTGTGGAGGATACTTCATTCTCTCAGGATCTGGAAATGCTGAGGTCTGCTCTGTTCCAAGATGTTTATCTTTACATCTTGGCATTATAATGTTACTAGAATTTTTTTCAGCAAATAGAATTTTCTATTAGCATTTGCTTGAGGTCATCATTATCCAGGTGGAAATCTCAAGTTCACTAAAGGTGATGAAAAGATGAAGATTAGATGTTCAGAAGCTTTTTCATGACCAAATACTACTCATCTTTCTTTCACAATTCAGCTAAATGATTTTCTGATACAATCATGTAAATGGAAAATCTGATCTGAACATGCTGAAGTTCATTATAACATCAGTCTACCAATTGTTAAATTACAACAAAGTGTTCAAGGCTGATTCTTTGGACAAGAATATAAGTTCAATATAAAAGCCCAAGCAAAATCACCTTAACAGTTTCAACATTATTTCTGGAAGAGAACAAAAGAGAAGCATGCATGTAATGGTTGGAAAGATGAAAATCAAGTAAATGTATATATTGCTTTTATACAAGCATTCCATCGAGTGATTCTATAAGGCATCTATGTATGCCATAGCAGTATTATTAGAACACCACATTATTTTTAATGTTTATATTCTCTGTGCGATATTTTTAAATGTATAGTTTATTCAGTTTAGTTCAACCTTAATTAAATACAACAATTAAAATAACAATTTTCTTTGTGTAAAAAGATTTGGACAGATTAAAATCAATATTAACAGATTTCTGTGTTAAATCTAAACTTCAAATTATATGTTAATTTTATTTGCAAACATAAAGTGTGAAATTAATTAGTTTAGAAGCAGAGATGTGTTGAAATGTATTAAAGATACCATTTAAAAAAGAAATGGAACCTTGCAAAGATTCATCTAGATGTCAAATGGCAGAAGAAGTGTAGACTTGGAAGAAAAATATATTATATAGTTTTCCCGTAAGTGGACCTTTTAAATAAATTTTGGTAGTTAGGTAGTTTGTTTGTTTGTTTGTTTGTTTTTAGGTACCTATCTTTTAGGTAGTTATCTCTTATTTTGTTTCTATTTCCTCCTGCCTCACTTTGCAATATCCTACCTCCATATTCTCTCTTGTGACACCCTATTACCATACCACATTATCAGAGCACACTTGTTAACTGATCACTTTCTCTTATTCACCACTTATTCACAGAAATCAGTCCAGTACTTTCTTTTTAACTCAAGCTATTGCCAGAAAACAGCAAGAGGCAATAACTATTGCCTTACACTCATGTATGAGTCCAGTCCAAATGAGTTCAGAGGCTGTATTTATTTATTATATTCTTTATGTTCTTAGAACCACAATTCCACGGTAAAAGAGCTACACACAGCTTTGGAAATGATAGATAGTTGGACTGAAAGATAGTCAGAGATATAAATTATAACATAATTTTATAATGAAAATGTTTGTTCATTACTTACAACAAATAGGAAAAATGCCCCTCCTCAGTGCAGGTCCAAAATTCAGTGTTTGGGGTTATGCAAGCTTTCTGTCTTCACTACACTTCAATCTACACTTCAGGTGGATGTTTGCAAGTCTTCCTGTTTTGAAATATGCAGGCTACACTGGAGCATGAAACATGGAAAACTTCATTTGTTTCTAGTCTGTTTCATTCTCCAAAAATCATCATTCGAAAGCTGTGCACTGTTGAATTACTTGATCAAATTCTTTCAGAAGCTTTTGCAATTGCTAAGCAAAACAATTTAAAGCACCGTCTGCACATTCTATCAAGTGTGTTTGAAGAAATGACAAGTTTTTTAGTGCAGAAGAATCTCATTCTTCAGCAATCTGGGACAGCTATCTCATTATTTTTAAAACCCTTATTCTTTGTTGATACCCCAAACCACTGTTTTTAATTTGACAAATAAACAAGGAAAAAGTCTTCTCATCTTGAGGAGATGTATACCTATTTATGTTAATTAAAGAAAACAAAGTCTCATCTGGTACTTTCCACTTGAAACTGACAGAGAAACAACTCGAAGTTGCAGAGAAGTTGAAAGAGTTTTGCTAATGAATATGTATATATTTTCAAACAGTTGGAGATCACAAGTTAGTACAGTGGGTGCTGGAAACTTCTAATTATAATAGACAGAAATGTTGATCTGTGTGTGATCACAGGCAAAGATTTCTGAACATGGTCCTACCATAGCCCAGAAGAAAACCATTCAATAGTCTAGCTTGCATAGATATATAAGCTATGTAGAGCTTTGGGGAGAAATTAACATTCTCATTCATTTCTGTATATTAATTTACAAGAACATGACTGGGTGCTGCCTGGCTAGTTTCTACTACAAGTGTGTTTGAGGACCAAGTTTTTTTGCCTTCCACATAAGGTTCCTCTACAGAACATAAGCCTGTTCCCAGGCAGCAGGTCTATGGTAGGCAGGGATGTTAGCTCACATCATCTGTCTGCACATTTTGAACACTAACTTCAAATGCTGTTAACTCCTTCCCTAATAATCATGTTTTTGGATATTACTTTTCAATAATAGAAAGGATTACTTTCAACTTTGACTTGTAAATAACCTACACACATGGATTTATTGTTGCTAAATTATCATTATATAAAAACCAGTCATAAGACTTGCTACATGATAAATAACTGTGTAGGATATCCTTTTGCATACCCATTGACTGCTTCTGATATCAGTACATATGATACATCCAAAATGGTGTCTAAGACTTATTGATATATAAAGACTATCACTTATAGGATGTATCAATGCCCTGCAGCAAGGAAACAAATGTGGTATGTCATAGTGAAGTTAAATTTATTTTGTATATGTGTCCTCCAGGTAGTGCTTACATAATTAATTCCTATACACCCAGATACATGGGATTTGCTGCACCTGTACTTCCGGTCAGGGCAGTAAATCCAACAGACTTAGCATATACCACATATATCAGGTATGTTCAAGTCTTCATGCAGTGGGTATATTGGAAAGTACACACAGACTTCTTTGAGGAAATCTTGAGCAGAAATATGGGAGCCCTTGCTTATTTACTGTGATGAGGTAGAACTTTGATTTTGAAAATGTCAGCTAATGATAAATAGCTAAAACCTTCTGTGAACAATAGCAAAATGTGCAAGATCCACTGCCAACATGCAAGTATATGCTTTTGAAAAGACAATCCGTATTTGCCTTTCCTAAGCTTGTAAGTAAATAAAGACTTACTTCAACTTAATAATAGTGTTCACAGCCTACAAGGAATGTTTTTATCTGTTGGGTGAGGATACCTTTTCCTTCTGTTCCAGGATCCTTCAACTTAAAACTATTTTTATTCCAGTTAATTAGCGTAATTCATAGAAACTTGGAAACAAACAACTCATATAAAGACCTAAGGGAAAAAAAAAAAAATGGTATTCGCACTCTCTAGCGTGTCACGGTCAAGATACAATGAATTAACATCCTTTTAAAACTGCAGACAGTATTTTATACAAGAAATAAAAGGTAAACTCTGTGTCTGCTCACAAAAATCACACTCTCTTAATACAACCTAAATAGAAAGAAAGCTGACAGTTATTTATCCAGTGGCCAGAGCCTTCCACTGTTAGCTACAAGGCCTGATACAGTTACAGGGCTGTTACACTTTTCTGCATGTAATCTTCTACCTTTTCAACAACATACATATTATATCTTAGGGATGTCAAAGAACAAACCCTGATGCACTGAAACAAGATCAAATACATGTCAAATATCCATGACAGAAGTTTGTTTAACCTGTTTTTCAACACTTCTAAGAAGGAGACTCCATAAGAAACAACTTTTTTTGTTTAAAAACCCTTATAGGTGTCAACTTAACTAACTGTCCTTGCCTACAGTTCCTATTGTTCTTCTACCAAGGGAGAAGAAATATGTCTACCACCATAATCATTATGACTTTTTGCACAATTGAAAACTGCTACCATATCTCCCCCATTCTATTTAGTCTTCTATTTCCTAGTCTTAAATAGGTCGATTTCTTTTAACCATTCCATGTAAATTATGTTTCCCAAAGTCCTTTTCAGTCTCACCACTGTTCTGTGTATCCTCTCCAATCTGCAGTGGTAACACTTTCAGGAAACAGTACTCAAGTGAGGCTTTCCAAGAACCACATGACTAATCAACTCTCCTGTCTTCTTTATTAGATCTCCAGCAATATATGACAGAACAAGCTTTGCCTTTCTTCATTATACTGCTAACTTCTATTTGTTCTCTGACCCACTGTTGATTTCTGATTATTCTTCCCATTAGTCAAGATCATTTTTAATCATGATCCTGCCTTGTCAAACGCTTGCTACATCTGCACTCACTGGTTGGTCAGCTGGTTGGTTAATTCATCTATTTATTGCCTCATTATTTTCTAAGTAGTTAAAAAAATGTTCAGTATGGTTTGTTCTGGTGTCCTACGGGCTATTAAAGTGAGATTGTTTTAGTGTTCCTTGGGTTCTCTATCTTCTTTTTCATTTGAAAACACTGAATGCCCTCACAGCAAGAACATAGAAACACCATACTCTGGATTCTAACATGAATTCCAATGACCAGACTCTTGCATAAATAAAAAGGAGCTGTTTATTTTCAGTCAGGTATTCATACCTTAAAATAAGCAATGTCTAGTCCATTCTGAAGGGAGCATTGGCCTGTTGCTATTTGTTGATGACTAGGTGTATGCAGGAGACGAATTCCAGAGCATGGAGAAGTAGTAATTGACAGGTACAAAAGGAGATCAGAAATATGTTCAAGTCTTCCCAAAGTGCAATGGATAAGTCAAGCATGCACAAAGTCTCTGAATGTTGGCATGGAAGCTATAAGGCGCAAAAAATCTAACTTTAATAATAATAATAATAATAATAATAATAATAATAATAATAAATAAATAAATAAATAAATACAAGGCATTAAACCTGAGTTTTAATGACAAACAAGACAAGAAGCATGTTAGGCACCTCCAGGTGTAGGCAGCAGCTGAATGTGGACCTTCAATTTGGTATTCAGTTTTGTTCAGTCCTATTCTCAGGTGAATAAAGATGGGTAATTTATCACATAGAACACCTCCAGAGTCAAATAAATCACATTTCATAGAAGAACAAACAACATAGTTGGAGTATACTCTGAAGTTAACTTGCTTTTATCTGTTAACGGTGCTACTCAAACATCTCTTGACATTGAAGGCACTAAAGTGCTGGAAACACTTGCATTCATTTTCCTTCTTTGAAATGACACCTTTAATTTAATTAATTCATTTAATTAATTGATGAATTCCTTTCTACAAAGTTAAACTTCAGTTGACATTTGGAGATTCATGTTTTAAAATACAGTCTATGAAGAACATTTAAAAGCAGGAAAACTATTTAAGGATAACAAGGCTAAGATGCCAGTCAGCTCTGTAAAATCATTACAACTGCTTTCACGCTGTCCCTAGAATTTATACACAAATCATTCAAACAATTGGATTTTTGACAAAATTCAATTAGCACTTTTATTAGTGTTAAAAATGTGTTAATTTTAATATGCTGATAATTAAATGCTTCGCTTATTGTTCTGTAACACCAAGATATCCATTCTTTCCTCACATACAGAAGATAATGATATTCAAGTTCTCAAAATACTCCAAGATCCATATATAGCATTATCATGAATTACTGTAGAAATTAAAAAGAATAACAAAATAAGTGAACATTAAAGCTCTTTGATATGCCAGAAGTATAAAATGACAAGAAAAGCCAGTGCATTAGGTTTCCCAAAAAACGTTGGCGCTCACTGATATCTAAAATACCCCATCTTATACAGGTTAATAATGGTGACCATGGAAAATATTGATCATTTGGTAAAAGTTAGCTCAGGACTTTGTATTGTTCCTCCAGCATGTCCTGTTCTTTCATCTATAACCCTTCATTATAGAATTAGGTTAAAATTTGGTCCCTTAAAAAACAAAATTTCTCCACCAAGGATGTTTCTCTAATCTAAAATAAACTTTTAAAGATGGTTAGGTAGTCCAGCACAACCATAGATCACGAGGCAGAAGGACTATCATGAGCTGTTAGTAATCTCCTTTTAATTGCAGTCTGCTGGTAACCGAAGTAATAACAGAGAAGCATAAAAGATCCCCTTGCTCACACAACATAAAAGGTTGTCAAATGCAGTCCATACATTTTTAAAAGTATTTTTGCACTTTTGGACATTTTCAAATTATATGTGTAAATAAGAAACAACTTGTGGAATTTTCCTTCATGAGATTAATTTTTAGCCATATATTAGAAAATTCTTATTATGCATGTTTTTGTTGTTGTTTTTAACAACAGAAGGCTGCTTTGCTTCCTATTTTAGCTTTTCTTTGTGCTTTGCCTCCTTGGTATTCTGCCTAATTCCATTGTGAGTTAGACAGAAGAGTTTAGTAGTACCATCATCTATATTATAATAACATATTTAGATGAACAAGTTTTTCTGAATCACTAAGTAAAGAAAAACCACTTAGTAAAAATCACTTAGTAAAGAAAAAAGTAAGTTAGAACCAACCTAACTCAAAGTACATAAATAGAAGATCCTACATAAGAGGAAGATCCTGACCACATGCAAAAAACAGAAGTCAAATTTCTTCACCTTTTAATATTGTTCCAAACCCTTGGTGCAATAAAAAGGACTAAATTAAATTCCTATTTATTACTATAGTGGGCATAAATAAAAGCATATAACTGAAAAATATGGGTGTAGAGACTGAACATATTATTAGAGTCTATGAACTTGCATTTTACCATTTCTCTTTGACTGTTTATTTCATTGTTTTTGTAATACAGAAACTTTGTCTTCTCACTAGTTTAAATAAAAGCTAAAGTATTGAACATCAGAGTGAGCAGGCAAACAGTGGAGGACATCACGTGAGTAAGCAGATGGATACTGAAAATTTGTGCAACATCACAGATGTCATACAGGCTCTCTGGCTGCTGCTAAGACATTTTTTTAACTAATTAGATGTTTGAAAACAGTTAAAACCTCGTTTTTCAACTGTATAGCTAAGTCATGGGAGGCATGGATGACACTCATTTTATTCTGTCTCTACCAAGACACTTGCATAGTGCTTAATGTCCTTGTGTTTTAGTGCCAACTTAAAGACATATAGTGGGATTTATTTTTTTTATTATTATTTTTTTGTGAAAGACAAAAAAATGAGATCAAAAGTGAGTTAATACAATAATCATAAGGTCCCCAGTCATCAGGCAGCTCAAGGTCAAATGAAGAAAGCAGTTTTTCTTCATGACTGAGAGGAGTGACCTTTAGGTCCTTCTCACACTTCAATCTCTCTTTGGAGATAACCACTTACCTATTGCAATCACGTGAAAAGAACAGCAATGCTGTCACCATATAGTCTGACCAGACTTCCTTGCACTTGAGGAAAGGTGCTAGCTCTGCCTCAGGCCACTTTCTTTCCCTCTCTGGTTCATTGCCCTACTTCACAAGGCAGCCTTTCTACCTTACTATGTTACTTGGATTACATGGACAGAGACTTCCTCCCTACAGCTTACTGGCTTTGTGTACTCCTTTTAAGTATGTATAAATTAATGTAACTTGGGTGTATCAGACTTCAAAATGCAGTTCTAAAAATCTATAAGCTTTTCACAGTTCAAATCTTTTCTTAAGAGTCTGTGTACAGTTTATTCAGATCACAGGTGTTGGAAATTGAGTTTGCCTAGAGAGGAAGTGAGAGTATAATGCATTTTTCATACCAGATGATAACATGGAACGTAGTCATGCAGAAATCACTCAGCTTCTTCTTAGAGACTTGATTTCAAAGCACCATTAAGTAAAGCTGATTGTTTTGCTCAAACACTAACTTCATTACTTAAAAGTAATCTGCAAGGGAAATGGATGCTTCCTTTAATTCACTAAATGATTCGCCTTGTCGAAGTGTCAGATAAGACAAAGAACCTTTAAATCCCAGAAGAGCTTGCTCACAGAATGAAAGACAAGCCAGTTTTTGTTTTACTGATTTATTTGATCAAGAATGCCTGAGTCATGAGTAACTTGTGGCTGTTATAAACTTCAGTATAAAGCTCAAATTAAACATTCAGTTCTAATTTCACTGAATATTAAAACATCACCAACAATTCATCAAACATAATGAAAAATTAAAGTGAACAGCCAGTGTAGGTCTATCAGAACAAAACAGTTCCCCATGATGGTAGAGCTGGACCTATCTCCCAGAAGCTTGCAGCAGTGCCACATGGAATCTGGGAGGATCTGTACTTTCACACTGACAGGCAAAGCCTAGCTGCATGTCACTTTATTATCTGTAAGTCAGATGAGAAATCTTATCCAATGAATTATCTGTGAAAATTCTTTCCAACTAATGGTAGCAGAAAACTTCATCATTGGAAAACACTATTTTCCCACCCACACAAAAAAAACTTTTTTTTTTTCTCCTTCACATGGGCTCCCATTAGCTTACCATTACTGAAATCACGAGAAACAAATCACCCATATTTTGTGTATCTCATGCTAATTTTACAGGTCTACATGATGTCAAATCAGATTTCATCCTATATAGACCATGCTGAGACTCTGTCTAGTAATGACTGCTCTCTTATGGATGCAATCATGTAATATAAAATATGAATGCACTTAAATATATCTTGCAATTCCAGGATGTTTATAAATTCACCACAGTCCACAGCAAGCATAGCTACAGAAATAGAAAGGGATTGTAATACTGTTTTCCTTTGGCTTCAGAGGCAACAAGACTGGTGTAAATTTTTACCCCTATGAGAGGCATTTTTTTTCAGAGATCTTGATTGCCTTCAATGTAGCGTGGTTCTATGGATGAAGATGATGCCTTAGTAGTGTTGGCTTGTGGGTATTTTTTATCACTGCTCACTGACTTGTGCCACTGTATATGAGCTGCCAATCTCTCATCTTCAGCTTAAGTTCATCCAGCCTTTTATAACCCAGCATGTCACTGCACAAATGTTGACATAGTGTAACAGTTTTCTGGGAGAAGCTGGTGATCTAAAAATCCACATCACTGCAGTAACCCTTTCAGGTCTTCAGCAGGATTCTCAGCCAGCTCTTATTGCTGGTGCCTACACAACTAATGATGTATCCTCTTACATGAATGTATGCAAAAATTATTCAGCCATAAATTTAAATTTGCATTTTTGAAAAATAAAATAAAATAAATTAAAATGCTCAGACTTTCTAAAAATAGTTAAAACCTCAGATAGGTTGAGATCTTTTAGAACAGGCTAGAGAGACATCTTTCAGGAAAAACATACCTAGCTGATCTTACCTTGAAACAATGGATAGAGTGGATGATAGCTTAAGGCCTCATCCAGCCTAATTTTCAACAATGCCATGAGTCTACTATCTTAATTCAACATGTGGAAAATTCAGAATCAGAATCAGACACTGCAAGGAAATGGGGTGTGGAGAGGGAGGATGGGTGGCAGGTGGAAACATTCCAACTCACCATGAGCTTACACAAGTTATGAACGAAAAGATGGCACCCTGCAGTAGGATCAGGTACACCTGCAAGTAGGATCAAGTACGCTTGTACTCCAGGTGCTCAGAGAGAGCCATCAGTGACCAGAGGCAACAGCTTCCCCAGGGCTGCTGGGGAGGTCTGCCTGGTGCAGCTCGACTTGTAGAGCTGCAAGTGTGGTATATATACTGCTGTAAAACTGAGTTAACAAGAAAGTGGGCTGGTTGTAGAGGAGGTGTCACACTTGCTTCAGACACAATGTGCTCAGGTGCAACTGTCAGGTGTTTCAGTGATGCTCTCTGTGTCCCAGGGCTGGGATGTCCCAGGGCAGTCATGTCCAAGGCACTGGAGTCTTAATCCACTGAATTCAAAAACAAAATTAACCCTGACTTCAAAGTAACTTGTAACATTTGCATCATCCGCTGGATATAAGCATCCTGTATTTGCAGAAGAGTAAATAGAAGTACAGATCTTTATGTATTTAATGCCAAATATACTGAGCAAGACAATGACAGTGATACATGCTGCTCTATTTTTAATATGTCCCATTACCACATGTCTAACAGCTTAAACACACTTTTTTTTTTCTGTCAGGCACTAATTCTTGAGTCACCTGTTACTGAGGAAATAAATTTCTAGAATTTTTTTAACCTGCAAAGATGAATTCAGTTATTGTTTTTCAGCTACATTATTATCAATTCAAACAAAAGAGAGCTCTAGAAAGTGTTTAACCCAAGCTGTTTCCCTTGAAGGAAAAAAAAAAAAAAAAGGTCCTACAAATATACACCACAATTGCTTTTTGAAATGGACAGTGCTCTGAAGGTGGAAATTAGGAGAAAATAAGGTGGCAAATACATGTTTTAAATTGTATTTTTTATTTTTATTTTAAACAGTTGAAGTTAGACAGAAGGTTACCCCACTGCTAAATGAACACCAAATGAACACTAAATACTGCATTCAGGCGTTGCTTGGGAAAACTGAAAATCTGATATACAGAAAACAATTTAGTGATTAAAGATAAAAACTGCATGTTCCACAGACAGCAAGTGGACAGATGGATGGAAGGCTTGGACGAGCTGTTTGATGGCCTCCCACCATTTGTTCTGGTATGCCAACTGGTAATTATTCTGCAGAAAACTATGTAGATCCAGACTGTGTTTTGTCACATAAAGTCTATACAATGACACGGATCATAAACAATTCTGTATGCACATCTACATTGGATTTATGAAAGAAATGACGTAATGACATGTCATTGTAATTTTGAAGATAACAGAAGCATAATTGTATATAGTAATGTGGTTACATCTGGTCAAACTGCCACATGCAAAATCAGAAGACCTACCATGCCAACTGAAAAAATAATGCTGAAATATATTAATAGTCTATATTACTTTGTCTAAATGTACTTGCAGTTATAATTCCAGCTATGGCCCTTTTGTGTCACAGTGCTAAAATTCACAGTCCTGATACTGAACTATGTTTTCAATCAGCTAGCAATGTTTTAGCTACATTTTCTTCTGACAGAAGAAAATTGTGTATGCCAGTTGGGTTTAGCTGAAGGTCAGCTACAGTTCAGTGCAATAGTCCTATCTATGCAATCTGTTGAATCATTATCATGATTTCCTTTGCTGATATTTTTTCCAGCTCATCAGAAATCATATGGAGGTAGTAAAGAGTGCTGGTGACCAGTTGGGTTACCAACAAATGATCCAAACTGTCACTGAATTTGAGTATTTCTGATGAGATAAATAGGGCTCCACAATGCACATTTTAAAGCAACAGCTAAATTTATAGGGTAAATTAGGTAGAGCAATCCCTTTTTGACAATAACAAATTATTTTCATGCTGCACAATGGCTTCCAGCTCCTCCTGTTTGTTGCCTTTGCTGTGTGCATTGGCATAGATGCACTTCAGCTGAGTTAGAGATCCTATCACCTTTTGGTGGGGGAGAAGCCATAATTCCTATGTGACTGTTCTCAGACACTTCCGTGATTTCTAAACCATCGATATCCCTTGTGCCTTTGCTGCTTCATGGCTCTCCTTCTGCTACCTCCACTGGTATGGCAGACTGAAGGACCTTGCTAGCACACCATCCCACAAACACTGACATACCACCCCCAGGCTTATCTCCAGAAAGTCTGGTTTTATACCTCCCCCCCTTCAAATCTAGTTTAAAGCCCTTTCAATGAGCCCTGCTAACTCCTATGCAAAAATCCTTCTCCCCCTTTGAGACATGTGTACCTTGTCTGTTGTCAGCAGGCCTGGTGTAATGTAAAATGACCCATGATGGAAAAAATCCCAAAGGCCTGCCTGTGACACCAGGTTCAGAACCAGATATTGATCTGCTGGCTCTTTCTGTTTCTCCCCCCACCATTCCTTGCAACTGGAGGGATAGAGGAGAACATTACTTGTGCTCTGGATCCCTCAACCAGTTGTTGCAAGGCCCTGAAGTCTCACTTGATTGTTGTCAGACTTCTTTTCGAACTTCATTGCTGCCTGCCTGAAATAAACATAATGGGCAATATTCTGAGGGCTGCACCAAGGTAGGAAGCTTTCTTTCTGTACCTCTAACCTGCGCCCCAGCGAGGCAGCTGCCTTCCCTATTTAGTGGGTCCAGTCTGCATATTGGGCCTTCTGCTCCCTTCAGAAGGGACTCTCCTATCACAGTAACACAATTTTGATACAGGCCATAGGCTGACTTAACCTCAGCGACACCTCCAAGCCAGATGAACCGTCATCCTCATCATCATTATTCTGTTTCACTTGCAGAGCCACATAACTATTGCATGAGGGCACCTGGGAAGGTGGGGTATTCACTGAGGAGACATCTGGTGTGCTGGGCAGTAACTTGTTGCCATTGCCCCTTATCCTTAGAGTCAGCATGTTCAGTCAGGTGAAGAGATGATAGAGAATCCTCCATATCATGCGTCCTGTCTGCCTGCTGGGCCTGTCTCAGGGAAGGCAGGGAGTGGTTCCAGTACTCTGTCACCCTCTTGCCCTCCCTGATCTTCTTCATCCTACTCACCTCCTTTCAGAGCTCTGTCACTAAGTGGAGTAGTGCCTCCACCTGGGTGCACCTCCCACAGGTGTGCTTACTCCTGCCATCTGGTGCTGGCATAAGAGTAGGAGACACCATGCACCTGGGTAGTGACATGTTTCTACTAGAGCTCTGTCTGTGAAGCTGTAGTAGTTTTAGTGAGTGTAGAGGTCAGAGGGGCTGTGGTTTTCTGCTGGGTAGATACCCTCACTCCCTGCTCAAGCTAGCAAAGCTTTAGCACCTTCACTGTTGTGTGAAGGACTTAAGATGGAAATAATGTTAATAACGCACTGATGTCTTAGTTGTTGCTGAGCTGTGCTTACCCTAAGTCAAGGACTTTTCAGCTTCTTGTGCTGCCCTGCCAGCAATGTGGCTGGGAATGTACAAGAAGTTGGGATGTGGTTCAACCAGAACAGCTGACCCAAACAGATCTAGGGGATATCCCATATCATGTTCAGCAATAAAACTGGGGACAGTTGGCTGGACATTGGTTGGCTGATAGTGTGCAATTGCTTTGTGCATTGTTTGTTTTTTAAACATTTTTTTAAATGTTACTCTTTCTTTTTTTTTAATTAACTTGTCCTTTTCTCAACTGACAAGTTCTCACATTTTTTTACCTCTGTCAGCTCTCTCCACTATTCTGCTTGTAGGGTGGTGGTGAGTCAATGGCTGTGTGATGCTTAGCTGCCTGCCAGGTTAAGCCCACAACACATAGTTAAGCTTAAAATCGTAACTATTAGTCTCATGTTAGTCTAAGAATTGTCTAAGTGCTTTTCTACTGGTCAGAACTACTTAGAGGATAAAACATTTTTTTTCTTTAATTTAATATGCCCATGTATTTTAAGAGGTAATTCTGTTTGCTAGTCAGATGACTGTCTATCTTTATATACACAATGGAGGTGATCAGAAATTGCAGAATTGCACAACTGCTTTTTCCACATGGACATTTGTCATATTGCACTGCATCCTGTATGCAGTACTTCATGATGAGTTTTAATATGAAAAACACATACCCAGAGACTTGCTGAAAAGTTAAGAGAAAAATAGGTGCCTGTAGCTAGTCTGGTTCTGACTCTGTTAGAGAAACAGCAATGTGAGTTGCAAGCATACACAAGTAATTTCAACCACAAAGCTGTATTCTTTTCACAAATTAAGAAAAGCTACAGGTTGAGCAATTCATAGTCATTTGCTTATTGACTTTCACCTCCTCTTCAGTTTAGGAGCTATTTTCCATGTAGTTGGCTTAAAAATATTTCCCTTTTTTTTTTTTTTTTCCTGCTAAATATATTTTTTCTGAGTTTGGGATGCAGCTTTTCTGTCAACAGTCCATCATAAAAGCTACAGATTTTTAATCTAACCTGATGTAATTGGATAGATGGGTCATCTTGCAGATTTGCAAGATGTCCGTTTAATGGATAGTCTAGACTTGTAATCACACCTGGCCTGAATAACTGAGTTCTTAATTTAAAGTTTTCCTAGTCAAATATTTTGCATGAGGTATATTAGCCATTACTTTCAACTGTTAAAGCCTGCTATTGTTCAGGCCATTTTCTTTTTTCTTTTTTTTTTTTTTTTGGCAGAACTGAAAAAGATCGTAGAAAGAGTCAAAAGAAACTCATTCTTGTAATGATTGGCTGAAAAGGGAGACTTTCAGTGAAAGTTCCTCTGTAATCTTATCTATAGGACTATAAAATTCAATCTTTGAATAAGGAGCTGGTAAAACAGTGGTCTCCAGGCAGTAAATTAAGTCACTAGAACCTTAAATAGATTACTTATAGGAAACTAACTAAGGAAGCGCATGTCTTCAGGCACAAAATGGAAAGACCTTACCCTGGATCAGACACATCTTACAGAAGCATTTGGTGCCAGAAGATAATTTAATCTATTAAAAAGCAGTAAGACAAAGCAGTTACAAGGTACAGGAAGATATTACATGATATAAATAATTGAAAATAAATTACTTCTGTAGTATATATCAGACTTCAAACATTTTTAACATGTAAAACTGAAGAGAGGTATTTCTTTTCTGCCAAGAAGATTGAAAATGCATGATTTGATGGCAGGAATAATAATAAAAATGTGGTCCTGCAGAAAACAGTGCCCATAGATACAGAGATGTGGGAATTACAGGCATTTCTGACTTTATACACTAAAGAAAGAGCAGTGTGAGAGAGACTTCTGAATGCTGGAAGTGGACAAAACTGTGGCTCTACACTCTTTAATAAAGAGGGCAATTGGATGAAGCAGATGAATTATGAAATACAGAACTATTTCAAGTGATGAAAACCTTGTTTTAAACTTGTTTGGAGGGTTTAAAATAGATGAGCCCTGTAATATAAATGGAGTCATTCATGCATATTTGACATTTTAAACTGCAGCAGCACAAAACAGGGGTTAATGATACATCAATAAGAGTAGGTTCTTTGTTGCTTGCCCAATAATTGCATTTTACATTGTCGTTTCTTGGATTTATTATAAAATTTATATTTTTTTATGATTTGTGACATCAGCACAATTAATCTTTCTCAGATCTTGAAAGATAATTATATATGTTTGTCTGCCAAGAATATCGTTAAACACATTAGAACATCAAAAGTAGTAAAGTTAAACATTTTTTCAAACTGAGTTTTCCTTATTTCTAGAAAGTTGGGCAAAATTTTTATTTGACTTATTACATTTCCTACTGCTGTAGGACTGTGTTAAGCCACTGTGCTCAGCATACTGTCTATATCTTCAGACATTCATTATTAGTCAGAGAAATGCTTGAAATGCCTCAAAAGATGTACAATGGTCAAGGGGTCAGAAGTTCAGATAGTCACTCAGGCCTTTGTTCTCCTTCCTCCCATTTATATACCGAGTGTACTGGGGAGCTTTTGATTGCCTTCAAAAAGAACTGGCAGAAGTGCCCTCACAAACCAGACAGACCTTCCCTGTTTGCCAGGGTATGTATTCCCCTCCACCCCTCCTTTTCTGTCCTCAGCTTTGCTGACCTCTACAAGGCACACTTGTAGATGGCAACTGATGCTTATCCTCATGCTGCTTTTTTTCCTGTGCCTGAATCATTACTCAGAAGAAGCCCATGATGAGGTTTCAGCAGTCTTAGCAGCCTCAGATGGACCAGGTCAGTAATAAAGCTTATGCTACAGAATATTTGCCCAGAACTGAATTCACCATTATACACACTTCCCCTCTATTGCCCCATGGGGAGCCACAACAAAGCTGCCTCAGGCCTTGAGAGAGCAAAAAGTTCTTTTTGGAGGTGGATGGGAGCTGGGTCAGGTCTGATTTATAAATTAAATGTAGTCAGCAGCCAGTCCAGCTGAAAGTCAGCTGAAACCTGTAACAGGGTAAATAGGATACCAACAAGAGTGTAACAGTGTGAATGAGAAACTTGTAGTGGCTTCACCTGATCCCAGTTTCTAGCACCTGCTGCCACCTGTCCCTCTCTTTGAGTGGGATTTGCAGTCCTCACTCTAATGAAAGCTTTTAAAGAGTGAACATTCTGTCTGCACTCATGAAATGTCTTTCAGCAACTATTAATTAAACTACATGGTAAACCCTTCATTGTTAGTCCTCGGAGATAAATAGTATGGAGAGTTGAAATGAAAGTCTGACTTGGGAGTAAAATTAAAAAATAAGAGGAGGAAACTTCAGTTTGAACATACAGGATTCTAGAATAAATTTATTGGTATTTTAGGCTGTTTCTTCTCCATGTAAGAATGAATTAAACTTCATTCCTTAAAGAACAATTTTATGTAATATTGGATCTATCTGAAAATGTGGGAAAGACATGAAAGACTTTGTAAAATTGTTCTTCAATTTGTCAAAATTACAACTAGTCTTAGAGCTGGTCAAATAATACAAATAGGGGGTAGGGGTTGCAAAAAGTGATAGTTTCATTTATGTTTCCCTAAACCAATTAAGTTTCAAAGCTTTTACCACACACTGAAGTGTGACAGCCATTTCTTTTTAATGGCTAAGACTCAGATGATGCCTGGAGCTTGCAGCAAACTTCTGTGTCGTGTTCCCTTCTGTTGCTTTGCAGTTGTATTCTCTGTAGCTTCACAGTCATTTCTTGTACTCAAACTGTGTGGTAAAGAAAACTTTTCCTTAGTTTCCATCTCATTATCCTCCTCTTCTCAGCATCCTCTCTGGCCTGGCCACACATCAAGGAAGACCATGCTTTTATTTCACAGGGAGCAACCTCAACAAGTTTAGGAGGAAGCTAGATACCAAAATGCTTAGCTCAGCCAAGGAATAAAAAATTCACTTACATTATGTACGTGCAATTCAGTGGTTCTTGAGACAAGAGTCTGGGCCAGAGGCTTGGCAGGCTAAGCAACTAGTTAAGAATGGTTCATATTAACGTTGCATGCTTAAGATCTGCCTAAGAAGAAATGCAAGTGCAAACTTCTCCAGAAGAATGGACAGCTCTCTTCTCACAGGGCCTCTGCTCCAGCCCTGACCAGCCCAGTACCCTGCTGAACTTGCATCTGTTTGTTCATGTCTTTTGTGAAGAGGGGCCCAAAACTGGACACTGTGTCCAGACATGGTCTCATGAGTACAGGGTAAAGGGAGATGTTCCTATCCCTTCATGGACAGGCCATGTTCCTACACCTGGGAGCTGCCATTTCACACCTGGTTCATAGGGCTCCAGGGCTCCAGCACAGGTACGTATTTCCTTAGGGTTTTCAAAGGGAAGTAATAATTTACTGCAAACATATGTTTTTGAGGAAATATGCAATCGTATGAAAATCAGAGTGGGGTCCAGGAGGAAATGTTATTTGCCCACCACAGAAGGGATCACAGAAATAAACATGTTTTGTGCAACTTTTTAATTAAAGGGTGCCTTCTCATGGTGGGATTGATTCCCTGAGCAGTAAGCTCTTCCCAAGCAGACCAGCTGAAGAATGGTATCCCCATAAGGCGGTGTTTGCAGTCCAGACTTCCCTATTTAACATACAGTTTATCTTCCACCCACTGTGTTTTCTATAAACACTAAACAGTTTGAGCAAGACTGAATTTTCTTTTCATGGCTACTGACACCCTGCTGTATTGCAGTGGTTTAGAGGTGATTTTGCATTCAAATGTGAGTCTATACCTGAGAAGAAGTTGGTTTTCCCTGCTTGTCTCATGGAGGAAGAAGAACACCAAATCATTTGGTCACAACTCAGTCCCTGCAGTGCATTTGGGACAGCAAATTACATACTGCTTCCTTGTCTAGACTTTATTTTGAGGATGTAAGTCCCAGTAGTAAACAAATATGCGCAATGCCTATCACAGCTATTGGGAGGACTAAGGACTGCAGAAAGAAGTCCTGAATTGAATGATACACTTGCAACAGATTCCCATTACAATGAAAAATAAAATAAAAGACACAGCTGAAAAGAAAAGGGGTGGGGGTGGGGGGAGGGAGAAGGTAGTCATGTCTGCTGTAATTCTCTCCAGATTTATCCTTGTGTTAATCGAATCTGATATTAATGTGACTGAAGAAGCATAAATTCACTAAAAGAAATTAGGAGAAAGCAAATGCCCTCTGTGACGTTTACTTTTCAATTGCTCATGATTTTGAGTTGAGATGATCACTTGAAAAAAAAATCAGTAATTTCTTGGTTACAGTGCAAAATCCTGACACGGTGCTGGAAAGGAAGATTGTAAAACCAACCAATTTTCTTGCCTTGTTAAAGAATAAATGATTATACAATGATTCTTCAAACCAGTCCATACATCAGATTTTAGGAAATTAAAACTGTAGTCAAGTATATAGTATAACTACTGTTACCATGGTAATCCACTAAGCAGCTCCCATTTACCCTGAAAGTAATTCATTCATATGATATGTCTTAACATCAGCTTTCAGAAATACTTCATATTGATCTACAGAATATGTTGCATTGTTAATTGAAAATTCATTACTAACATTAAACTTCTATTTTATATTGTAATAAACCCATATCAAAAGGTGCAATGCTAAGCTAGATTACTGCTATGAGAAAAGCTTTTCTCTCATAGGTATCTCTATAGGTTGCTTTGCAAGCGTGAAAAGCATTTATTAGTCTGCACCTTTGCGGGCTGGGAATGCACAATATGCTGCTTGCTAGCTGCTAGGTCAAGTATCACTGAGGTGATGTTCAATGCAGAAAAATAGAGATCATCAAGATTTTAATACTAAATTGGTGGTTATGTGGTTTCCTACTGGTTATCTGTACAGCTTAATTTAAAAATGAGATGTTAGAACTCCTCACTCAACATCACACCACTGCTGTGCTACTTGAGGAAATTTTGTTTCTATGGTAACTGCTGAAGACTTTTTCATAGGCATTGATGTCACCAACAGACTAAATTTAATTACAGTACATGCAAACCATTGAACCATTGATTTCTTTCGTGATATTATCTGGAACAATAATGTAACAGTTACAATCACAGTGAGTATTTTAGTACACTAAATAAACACGTACAGAGGGGCGGCTATAGGTATATTTCCCAAAATATACATAAATAGAAAAGCTTTTGAGAGGAACATATTAATTGGCTCTCTCCACTGGCAGGTGACCAGTTCCATTTTAGGTACACTTCAGGAGTGCAGGAGCAGTAGCAGAGAAATTCTGCCGCCACCTCCAAGCCAGCAACGAGATGACGATAGTGGAGAACTTCAGGGACTGGCAGACCCGTTCTTCAGAGCAGTGTGTTTTATAACAGCTACACAGCCTGTCTCAGAAAATAAATGAGCATTATGAGAAACATTTTGTCAATGAACTGGAGGACGCTAATGCTTATAATCAGTAAAAGTCAGACCATAGGACAGAGGGATTTTTCAAAGCCTTAGACTATTTTAGTCTGTTCGTCATAAGCAAAACTCCAGATCAGCGACCACTTTCCTTCCTCAAAATGAGAACCTAGAAGCTATCAATCTTCCTGTAAAACAAGGTTTCAAGAGAAGATAAAGACAAATGCTCAAAAGGCTTCACCTTTGATATATTTGCTTGGGTCTGGCCAGCCCTAGCCTGTTAAGGATTTGCTTCTCATAAAGAGGCAGCATCTTACCACTTTCAGACTCTGATGACTGAACCTAGGACATAGGTTCAAAGCCTGCTGTACTGAGATAGTGTCTTTTAAAACTTTGACCACTGTCATAGGACCATGTTTTAATTCCATCTGCAGCTACACTAAAGCTATCATTTTTGAGGGAGTTTGCCAGAGCAAAGTTTCCTGAATTATTTTTTTTTGTGTGTGTGTAATAGTAATCAATAACTTAACTTTCTTTTTAATTTTCAGACCATGGTCTAGGAAAGGGAATTATAGAAACTAGGTGAGTTTCCCGTGTCAGTACTTTCTGTTTCTTGTGGCTCCTCATCCTGATATTACAGGGAATGATGGTGTGAACAGCTACCTATAGAGAATTCCCGGTATCATAAGAAACTACACCTTGCCTAGAAAAAACTCTTCAGTTAAATTATTAGGTGATGTTACATCATATCAGATGTTTAGAAATACATTCACCAAACATTAACTATGGCTTCTGTGATTCCCTTACTGATGTAAGAGAACTTTTTATGTAATTGTGAGAACATCTAGATACTATAAAATCATTTTGCCTTTCTAGAAACAAATGCAGCAATTCCTAAATATAATCTATAATCTAGTTATAAAATTGATTGAGGGTAACTCTACAAATATGAATAGTGCTTACCTTTACCTGGAATCCTTATATTTAATTCTTCTCACTTATTCTTCTCATTCCTTCTTGGAAATCTTTCCTCTTTGCTGAATTCTTGCCATACGTAACAATATTTATAGTACTCAGGATACAACACAGGTTGCAACAGGGAACTGTTTTTGAGAAGGATCCCTAAACTCAGGCTACAACATTTGCTGAAACATATTTTAATAAAGAGCAAATATTTATAAATATGATGTCTTCTGCTGTTGCCCATCTTGAAGTACCTGCAATATCTCAAATGTGATAGAATTAGATAGACTGGGGTTGTTTACAGCAAACTGATTAAAAGATGTAAATATAGCAGAAGCAGAGAAAAAAAAAATATATATATATATATAAAATTGTAGAGACTAATTCCTGTGTGTGTATGAAACATTTTGCAAAAGAAGTGAAAGAAAGCCTTAATTTTGTACACAGAGCTGATCCTGAGAGATAATTATGAGATAATAAAGATGGAGCTATTTTGCTTCTGTTGCATTAGCTTGCAAAGGATTTATTTGCTTGCTTGTTTACTATCACGTTGGGGGGAAAAGCGTGACAAGTGCTTCCAGGAATATAGCTGAAGTATTACAGGGAAGCTTTTGACAGGGAAACAACTAATAAAGAAATCATCTCAGGACAGTATTAGAGAAAGCAAAGCTGTTGCTGATACACTAAACTCTCGTGCATTTTGTTTTTAACAAGGTAAAATTTTCACAAGATAAAAGGAAGGAAATGGATACTTACACAGTACAGCTGGAAACTCTAGTACCATTATGTAACTTGAAAAATATATGAGACTCCTATTAAGATGGCAGGATATGTGATTTTAGCTTCTGTGAGAAATGAAGACACAGATCCCTGGAGAAATACCTCCAAATAACAAAGACAGCTGTATTGTCCATAGGACAGGTTAAATCTATAGCAGCCTGTAAAACAGAGCAAATACACAGGACTGTCCACAGAGCAGGGAGAAGCAATAACCAATAATGCCCAGTCTTTGGTGCGAGAAGACTCAGTTATCACAGGCTGTCATGCTGCTATCTTTGGGATACAGGCAAAAACAATAACAAGTTACAGTCAATTCAGCAACTGAGAGTTTAAAGATGTACAGCAAAGGGGAGGATGCCCACAGAACAACATTATTAGGCACACAGGTTCTCAACGTGCCCACAGCAAGGGGGACTGCCTGCCATTTGCCCACCATCGCTGTAGCCCTGACTTAGAACAATGACTCCTTTGATTTACAGTGGGTTGTGGAGCCAGCTGCAAAGTAATGCTAGCCCTGTAGCAGGTCACAGTTTCAGACTGCAGAAATGAAGCCAGGTGCTAATGGTGCACAAAAAGCTATTCTAAAGTACTTGATAAGTAACCCAGTGAACCAGATATGTTGGGGTTTGGAGTTTGTATAGTTTTGTTACAACAGCTATGAAAAATAAAGCAAAAAGGTAGTAACTTCAGAAACTAGAGGAAAAAATCTAGGTCATAAGAAATAGACCTGGAGGAGGCATCAAAAAGTACACAGCTAGAAAGGTAAATATATTTGCAGCACCATTGCAAACATTTTTGTCAGGGCAGCAGGTTAGCTTTTGCAACATGGAATTGATCTTCAATTACTGCCCAGTGCACAATTGTCACAATATGTATATTGCAGACAGTTTTGTGTACAGCAAAAGAAACCTTACTGCAACACTTGAAACAATGTGAATCATATCTGTATTCACAGCTACTTTGAAATAAATATGAAATAATTTGGCAAAAGTCATTGTAATTATTCAAAGCTTGTGCTGCTGTCAAACAATTCATGATGTATGAGGTTTAGATCAATTTCTCCTGTCATCAAGGACAAGCTCAAGCTTTTAGAGAGAATTCCTTTCTCTCTTCTCCATTATGTATGTAAAATAAATATTAATTATGCATGTAGATTCATTCTAGTCAGAGCTGGTTGAGTTATAATTTATTTTACTACTCACATAAAGAGTGGGTCAAATTCACCTGCACTTTGGTGGGGTCAGATGGTTATAAATGAGAACAGAAGCTGGCCCAGCAGGTAGCTTAGATCAGTATTTACGACATCCTAATTTACCCTGTTCACGCTATGGCTGCATTGCAGCCTCTTGAAAGTTACACCCTTCAAATAATTACAACCCCAGAAAGTCTCTTACCCATCTAATTTATACACGCTTTTTCCTATTGGCTTCAATAGTGCCAATAAAATCTTGTCTCCACTGTGCAAAACAGCACAGCATCGAGCTTGGCCTGCTGCCAGCACAGGGAAGCCTCATTAGCTGGGCTGCAACATCAGCCCGATACAGCTCTGCTTCTCCTGGCCCAGCTTCGCAGCTCAGAAGAGCCTTGCCCTGCACCCTGCAGACAGCTCAGTTTGGTTAGCAAATCCCAAGCCCACCACTGCTCCAGGGCCTGAAGAGAAGGCTTGAGCTTGTTGCAAAGTATCCAGTTCCAAAGATTCAGCCAGGGTTGTTTCTGAATTGATTTATGCCTTGCATATATTTGTTTTCATGTAATGGCATCCGTGTATTTTCTGTCTTCAATTAAGCATAATTAGCAGATGAATTCATGTATGACAATATGATTGTTTAGCTTTGAAGCCTACAATTGTGGCAGTCCTCATATGCATTTAATCTTCAGCACTCTGTAAAGTACATTACTAATAGTTAGGAATGGTTCATTTTGTCACAGAGGCCTGTCTTCAAGTGTCTGTTTTTATCTTAGTGTGGGACTGGAAGGAATCCAGGATGCTTCTTGTTAATTACTATACTAATTTGTTTAAAGTTAGCACCAGTCTTTCTTCCATGCCTATTACTTTTGTGTATCTTATAAGCAAACCCAAACTTTGGTGGACCCCGAGGATGTTTTCTTTAGTCTCTGAAAGCCAGGTTGTCCTCTTTGTGCACAAGTGGTCTAATTATGATGTATTAGAGGAAGGGTAACACCACTGCCACTTGCTAGATATTCTTTGAAAACAGTGAGTTTGTCACAGATACTTTATGTTCAGGGAATGGCTTCCAGTGCTAATCACCATTTTGTCTCAAACAGAGGTGGTGATCCCAGCTGTGTCCAAGTGATGGCTCTGTTTCATCCCACCAGAGGCACGAAAACCAGGACTGGGTATTCCAGTGTGGGTCCTTGTGTTTCTCGGGGTGGTTTGCTGATACTATAGTCAATTATCTGTTTACATCTGTCACTCCAGAAAATACTGAAGTGTGATGGGATCATTTCTTAATCCTCTGCACAATTCAGCACTCCCCTGAAAGAGTGCATTTTCTTGATTTAGCTGTATAAGGCTATGATCCCTAGATGGGACAATAACACATCTGACTACATAATAAATTCCAATGATTTGTTAAAATCAGTATGAACATTGAAAACTATTACATTTTTGCAAGCACTTTGATTAGTTTCACATGTTTTGTTCCAGGTTTCCTCCTTACATTGTCTAGAGAAACACAGCGAAAACAAGAAAGTACTGCATTAGAGTACATTACACTCAAGAAATGAGTACCTACAAAAGTGATTATAAGAATGAAAGGAGAAGCAGCAGAGGTCTTCTACATATTGCCTGAAACACTACCCAGAGTGTAATTTGAAAAAAAAATGCATATCAAAGAATATGGTCTTTACTCCCTATAACCACATTATTTCCTATCAGTTAATTAGCTGCGTTTACCCACAAGTTCTATTTTTACTGAGACCCCTTGTAATTGAAATTCACATCATCTATGTAATTTTTAAAGATGATGACTGCTATTTTAGTGAATGAGACATAATGGTATATGCTCAAATTTTATACTGCACTAATGCTACATTTCCTTAATAAATGAATTACTTCATTGGAAATAACCTCTGCAGTTACAATGAAAATGCAGGTAATGTGATTCTGGGACATTTGAATCATCAGCTATGCAACAGTTACTGTTATTCATTAGAGAGCATCCAGAAGTAGTTACATGTGTAAACTGGCAAAATAAATAAATAAATAAATTCTATGATATTGACTGTTTTGCTGTCATGCAGGCTGTGTCACTTACCACACACAAAGCAAAGTAGGATATACTTTGTCTATAAAAGCCATTTTTGCCCTGTCTTGCAATGGTGGTTTCCCACATACATGAGGTTAGCCTTGTGGCTAACAGGGAGCTCCATCCACGCAAGCTGCAGCAGAGCCCATGTGCATTGTTGACACAAGGCTTGTCTGTGGGAGCCCAGAAAGTGCTGGCTAAAGCTGTGTCTGTCATCCAGCTAGAGAACATTTCACTCCAGGATCCAAGAATGACTGTAAACATAGCTATGCGTTTGCTAAGAGTGCAGCCAGCCTTTTAAGCATTTTCACTGTTTCTTTAGGCATATATCAGTGAGTGAATTATCAAAATGCTAAGTTGGTGGTTTTACAAACCAGTGATAAATCAACACTGAATGTATTCTTTTTTATCAGTTAACTTTTCATTCAATCCAAAGTCCAGCTGGAACTTTGGCTGCAGTCTCTCTAAAGAATATGAAATAGCCCACACATTTGCAGGTGGGGACTTTTGAGACACTACAGGGTATCCAAAACATCTGTATGAGGCCTGCAAAGATGGCAGGGGACTCATAGGAGACATACACCCTCCTGGGGTGGCAGATGGAGGCCAGGGTGTGCATCTCAAACAGTGACCTCCAGTAACTATCAGGGGAAGCAAGTGGATAGGAAGCAGCTTCCTGCTTAGAGAAGCATCCCCAGCAGTTAACAAGCAGAGCAGTAAAAATACTACCAAATACAGCTAAACCCCCACAGAGGGAATACAGGGTTTCTTGCTGATCTACACCAGTATGAAAGTGAACAGCTGTAGATCTACTTTTTCCTGAGGGTTCTTAGAAGAGGTTGAAGACTCCCTTCTCTGCCACTTCACTCTGTGAGGAATTCAATATCTTCTGCTAGCACCAGTTTGGAGTTATCCTAAAATGCAGCAATTCCCACATTTGCGGGTAGGAGTGAGATAGCCTCCAGGTAGGCACTCCTTTAACCTGTCAAACCTCTGAGCTTCTCTGGGGCATGCGTAGCTGTAGCCTGTGCTGTTCAGTGTGTGCTTCATATAGCTTCACTTACTTTTCCAGCAAGTGTGTGAAAATCATTCGCCCCCTACCTCTAATCTTGCTTTTTCAGCAGCTCATCCTCTTCAGTCATGCTCAAGTTGCAGAGGCCAGAGATGGAAGGTGTTAATTTGCTGGGCATCTTATTTACAGATTCAGTGCAGAAATGCCATTCTACTGAAAATTGTTTCTGAGTTGTTTGTGTTTTTTAGTTTTTTTCGTTAACTATCACCCAAGCGCAGTGAGGTTGCAAGCTATCTATTAGAAGAAAAAAATGCTGACAGATATAATTAGCTCTAGTCTGTTTAGCTACTTGTACAGAATTTGGAAAAAGAACATCAGACAGCAGCATTTGGTAACCCTCTGTGCTTATGAACTATTTCTTACTAGGTGTGAGTCTATTCCCCTTACATGTTTGCAGACAAAAATACTGCAATAATGAAGACTATTGGTTTTCTGTCTAACTAAAGAGGATTATTTTCTTTTTAAACCACTATAGTCAGCCTGACTGGCTTCAATTTTGCAGTTAATGTGGGTCACAGTGTTTGTCTTTCCCTTTCAACATTGCTGTCTTTATTTGCACAGTTAATCACTGTTTTAAAACTATTTAATTATTTTAGAAGGCTTACACTCTACCATGCATATATTTCCTGTTTCTTTAGCTTTGAAAAAGGGAGAAGAGAGTCCTCAGGCCTGGCCTACTGGTGCCATTGACCAGTCATTCTCAAGAAATCCTCTGGCACATTCCCACTCCTTCTGCCACATCTCCAAGTACAACAGTGCTGAGATATCTGGAGACAACAGGGATTCAACAGGTGGGATTCAGCGCCAGTTTCAGCAATCTACCCTGTAGGCATCTGCTCTGAACAAAGTGCCTAAGCTTCCATTACAGCTTGTGGAGACCTAGGATTCAATTCAGTTGCCTAAACATCATTTTACTTTTGAGACACCAGGGGATAGACACAGTGTTTTCATGGGGAAAACTGGTGTGACGCAGGACCTATGGGCAACCTCTTGGAGAGGCATTTAGAAACCACACGAGATACCCCAGAACTCATATGGCAATAGATGCTTTAGATCACCACTAACTTCTAAAGGAGACTTAGACATATTGTTCCAGTACAGTCTGTAAACACATTTAGATGAATCTGAAAGCCATTCAAACTTACTAATGAGAAGTCAGAAAAAAGAGCATTTAAAAAAACTCAGTGCAGAAAAGACACACTACTTTACTGATGACAATTCTTTTCATTTTGTTACTGTTATTGTTAATAATCTGTATTTTTAAAAAGCAGTGAAAGAAAGAAAAAGAGAAGGAAGAATGTGTCCACCAGACTCATGATGAAATGGAAGAGAGTGAAGAGCTCACCAAGCCATCTTCAAAAAGCTTGGTAGGTCTTCATGGCACAGTACAGAGCTATGTAGATATATTAATTAGTGTTCCAGCATTGATACAAACACGTCTTTCTAACAACAGTCATGACCCAAACCTGTTACTAAATATTAATCTGAGGTTCTCTGCACCATGGTACATTGTTTTGTGTAGATTAATCCTAAAATACAAACAAACAAACAAACCAACAAACATCCTCTGCAGTAAGGTTTATGATTTCATGATGTAAAAGGAAATGAGAGGTACACCATTTTTTTATTGCTTAGGCTTAGCAATATTTTGAACATTTGACTGAAAGTCCTTGCATATATTCTGCCCTTAAGCTCCATGAATTTGAATTGAAACTGTGGAAATTCAGACACACCTTGATTGAATAAAAAATGAATAAAAATTCAGTACATACTTTCACTTATTAATGCTTTCCATGCACTTTCCATTAGTGTTCAAGTGCATGTTCAAAAAATCCTCTAGACTTTCAAATGATTTCTACATAAGTAGGTAGATAAGAGAAATAATTGTGAAGAATTTTACAAAGTTCTTAGGCTTTATTCATATGAATGTGAAGCTTGTGTTTTGAAGCTTCCATTTCTAAGGAAGACAAATGACAAATCACAGACACAGCACAGATTCTACATCCCTCACTGCTAGGCATGCATATTATGCATATTGACATCATTTAGCAAATCTTCATCATGTTTACTACTGTACAGCTTCAGATTAGTCCATTAACCTTATGCTCACTGTGGAGTGATTTATGATACACCCCCTTCCTTCACAAAATGAAAGACCACATAAAAAAAATTATAAAAAATATAAAATAAAAAAATAAAAAAAACAGATCCCACTGAGTCATGTTAATGTTGCAATCCTCTGTGCCTTAAGCACTAAGAACAGTCATTACAGCAAAATGTGGGGAACTCCTCTTGCAGTAAAGCCATGCAGTCTGTGGCCCTAGTGATTTGCATCCAATCTTTTACTACAGAGATACATGGATACATGGGAGGAACAACCCTAAGCACCAGGACATGCAGGGGACCACCCAGTTGTAAAGCAGCTTTGCAGGAAAGGACCCAAGAGTCCTGTTAGACACCAAGTTGAACATGAATCAGCAGTGTGCCCTTGCTGGTAAGAAGGCTTAATGATATTCTTGGCTGCTATAGGCGAAGTATCACCAGCACGTCAAGAAGGTGACCCTTCCCCTCTACTTAGCATCAGTGTTCAGTTCTGCCACCCACCCATGCCTCTATAATGCCTCTGTAAGACTGACAGTGACTGTTCTTTGATTTGAGAGACAGCTCCTACAATACAACCCTGTGTTTGGACTCTAAAACATAGGTGTCCCTGTGTAAGTGTATCCTGAGATAGTCAGTGGAGACGGGAGAGCCAGGGCATTACCCAGTAACTTAAACATAGGTCCTAAGACATCTAGATGGCTAATGCCATTTCAGACATCCTAGAGTATCCAGAACAGCAACACAGGGGTGGCAAATATTACAGTGGTAAAGAGACCTCTTCCCCTCAGCCAAAGGAGACTGGCTGAAAAATTTCACGCATCATACTCAGCCCGGAGGCTGTCAGCTGACCAACAGATTCAATATGGTCCATATGTAAAAATTCCTACTAAGGAGGGTTTTTATCTTCTGAGAACTTCAGCTTTGAGTTCCCAGTGGTAACTAACAGGCCCTGAAGTACTGTAATATTTTTCTTCTATTCTGTTTTTCTTTTCTTAGGTTCTACAGGAAAACTCTGACTGATCACTTGGTCATTGTACCTGTAAATTAATGACTGTTCTGGCCATGGTCCAGAGAAGCACTTAAGCATGTGCTTAAGTTCTTACTTTCTTATATAGAGATGGCAACATGCCATTAATGATATTCTGTGCTCTATGTATATGATAGCTACCCTAAAGGGGTAAGGCACTTTAAACCCACAACCCCGAGGTGCAGTCAGGGAACAATCACCATGGATAGGGGAGGATTTAAAGCTAACTTAAGCATCTTTTTATTCCCTTGATTCCAAAGGTGTTTGGATACTGCTGTGATCCTCAAACAAAAAAGATACAGGAGTGGCACAGTTGTAAACCATCGTAAAATATTGTTTTCTATCAGTCTCTACAGTTACGGGTAATTGCTAAAGTACATGAAGGTCTGTGGAGAACAGAAATTTTCTGTTCAACTCAAGGATTCATCTGTATTGCAAATGCCTTCCACAGACCAGCTTCTTTAAGGCTCTAAGGCTGCTTTACAGCTACTTGACTGTCAATACTTCTCTCTTCTATGAGATCACCTGCTGTTCTCCAGGGACCCAGACACACTTCAGCACTCACAGTATCCTTTTATCAAGGAGTTCCATGACAGTTTGCATGGAGTACCTTCTCCATTCAAACCTACCTCCGGTTTGATTTCTCTGTCTTTAGACATAGCTCTTCACCCCTTAGCAGCTGTATCCCTGAGTACAGAGGGGTCTCTATTGATTTCTAGTAAAGGAAGAATGATGTTGTAAAGCTAGCCACATATTAAACTAAAGCATACATGTACAGCAGACAAAAAAATCCTCCCATTTCAGTTCAGTCCTCATTTCAGTTGCAATGAAAAAATACAGAGTATTTTCACTGCTTCTCTATGAATCCCATCAACAATTTCATACAAGTACTGTCTGAGTCAAATGCCAACAAAAATGAAAAGGACTCTGTGCATGAAAGAAAAGGATCGTTATTTATTTAGTTTGAGGGGAGGGTACTGTGTGATTGCAATTAATATTAGTTTTGATCAACACAGAAATGCCTCATGGTTATATAGGCTGAAAAGCAATGTTTTCAACTTCTTTGATATTTTCCCAATAAGAAGGTAGCCAGAGGAGGAGAAAGAAATTTTACATTTCTGGTTATTTTCTTCTATTATTTTAAATAATTTTAAAGCAGGATGTTCATGGTAGCATCCTGATCAAATACTCAAACACTGAACAGTAGGGTAATTTTTATAACAGCACAGGTTCACAGGCTGATCACCTAATGAACAATGGGAATTTTAGAACTAATGTAAGCAGTGCTGACAACCTGCAAAATGCTATTATAAATTTTCAAGATGGGCTGCATTTCAACATCAGAATCTTTAAGACCTTATACCTACAAGATAAGAAGTCTGTAGAAGAGAAAGCTCCAGGGAGACCTCATTGCAACCTTTCAGTACTTAAAGGGGGCTTATAAAAAAGGTGTACAGCAACTTTTTACTCAGGCAGATAATGACAGGACAAGGAGGGATGGTTTTAAAATAAAGAGGGGAGATTTAGATTAGATATTAGGAGGAAATTCTTCACTCAGTGGGTGGTAAGGCACTGGAACAGGTTGCCCAGAGAAGCTGTAGATGCCCCATCCCTGGAGGTGTTCAAGGCCAGGTTGGATGGGGCCTTGGCAGCCGGATCTAGTGGGTGGCATCCCTGCCCATGGCAGGGGGGTGAAACAGACGAGAACCTGTTAGAGAAGGTCCAGAGGAAGGTCACAAAAGTGATCAGAGGGCTGAAGCACCTCTCCTGTGAATAAAGGTGGAGAGAGTTTATGTTCGGCCTTGAGAAGAGAAGCTGGGGATACCTCATTGCAGAGTTTCAATATATACAGGGGGCTTGTAAGAAGGACAGAGACTATTTACCAGGGCCTGTAAAGAGAGAATAACGGATAATGGTTTTAAACTGAAAAAGGGTAGATTTAGGCTGCGTATAAGGAAGAAATTCTTCACTCAGAGGGTGGTGAGGCACTGAAACAGGTTTCCCAGAGAAGTTGTGGATACCCCTTCCCTAAAAGTGTTCAGAGTCAGGTTGGATGGGGTTTAGAACAATTTGACCTGAAAGATGTCCCTTCCCAAGACAGAATGGTTGGACAAGACTACCTTTAATGGTCCCTTCCAACCTGAATGATTCTATAATTCTATTATAAAACTAAAGAATACAAGGAGAAATTTAGTTCCAAAATCCTTTTGATATGTGATGAAGAACAACCCACCCCCCCCCAAAAAAAAAAAAAAAAAAAAAAAAAAAAAAAAGAGAGAGAGAGAAGAGAGATTTGTATTCAATGTGAAGAACATAGTGAAGAGACATCTTTAAGAGATTGAACTGAACTGATTTCCAGCATACTGAAATGGGAAGAGTAGATGTAGATAAGCCATATCTGCTTCCATCAGAGCCTCTGACTTGGAATTAATATAAAAAATTAAATGACAGAGATTCAAGTCAGATGAATGAAGCAGAGCATGGCCTCTTTTCTTACAGCTTAGTGCAGTGATAAAAGTAGAAATTGGTACACCCATCTTACCTAACAGGGAAAACTTTTAGAGCTATTTGCAGATAGAAGTGCTAATTAGGTAACTGGGCCAGACAGAATTATTCCCAAACCGCTATCTGTTTTATTGACGTTTCTGTCTTGGTACTTCTTAGCTCTCTTTATGGAGACACTGTAAAGGGAAGCAGATGCTTTGCATGCTCTATGGCATATTAATGAGCACTGATAGACATACTTTCCAGTTCCTTTCCTTCTTCCATTTTGCATTCTGCACTGACATTTTTATTCAACAGTATGAATGATTGATATTTGTATTAGTATCTTAATTCATTAAGACATTTCAGTAATGAAAATATATGTATACTTTTCCTGACATTGTAAAATGACAACTCAAATGTTGTCACTTCTAGAAAATAAGGCAAGATAGGTATGATTGACCACCAAATTATTCTAGCAAAAAATATGTTCTGATAAGTCTAACTACTGAAGAAAAGAGTAACTAAACCACGTGTATATATGCAGGTGGAAAAAACGTGTGTAAATTACTTGATACTGTAGATAGTGTTTGATGCTTGACAGGAAATTAATTTCCACACAAGCACTTGCTGTGACAGCAAAGTGATATGACAGCCCCTGGAGAACACCCAGCTAATTACTGTATCTTCCTTTGCTCTGTATTTTTTCCCCTATTGTAAACCATGGACTGAAAGGTGGAAATCCATACTCCAACTGCTGCAAGAAATATCCATGCAAAACAAATGTAAAAACCTTTCATACAGTCATGAAGGATGTTTGGACCTGGCAAACGTGTCATGCATTCAGATCAGAACAGGTTCAGAAAGACTTCCTGAGTGTTCACAAATAAAAATTAGTTTTTCATGTTGGAATGTCTCTTTCTTTTGCACCTATGCTAAACTGTTAATGCTGGTAGGCCACTACACAGCTATGCACTTTTCAAATGCACAAAAAAAAGCACACTCAGAAACTGGGCTTGTGAAAGCTGAGATTTCTGCCAGTGTGAGAAATTATCATTGAGCAGAAGAGAAAGAAATGGACTGCAGGCAGGGACTTAAAAGTCTGCTGTGCTACAAGAGGTATCTGCCAACCCAGGAGCTACAGCGAGCAAAATGCTGGATCCATGCATTCCCATCACACATGTACAGAGGCACTAAGGGTGCACTCTCTGACAGATGTCAGAACAGCAGATATCTTTTCCAGAAAGAGAGGAAGTCTTTTTTTTTTTCAGTTTGAAGCTTTAACTATTGCTTGGGTATTTACTATAACCAGACTTTACATGCTGTGGCTTCAAGAAGTCCATAACCATTGTTGCTTTGGGATGGTTATTTTAGATCTCACAGCAGAAATGCACATCAAGGTGGAGCACAGAAGGGAGACAAAGGCATGGCACAAGAGGTCTGATATAGATCACTGTGCTCCACATGGAAGAGGAAGTGTGAAAGGAGGCACTAAGACAGTTAAGAGCAAAAAATAAAATATGAACCTGGATACACATTAATATTCTAATAAAGTTTCATTCTTCCTGACCAGAGAAAGTAATTTCATCAGCTGCAATTGTCTCCACTTACCTTTTTTTTCCCCTGTATTGATTTTGTCTTCTTTCAGTTTTCATTGTTGAATTGATTTCGGTTTTTTTCAGTTTTCATTGTAAAATACAGTTTGAGTTAAATTTGATGTGTAAATACCTTCAAAGTTTCCTGAAAAAAGCTGGGATTTAGGGTGGAGGAGGAACAGCACAGGGAATTAATTACAAAAATCTCTGATAGAAAAAGGTTAAAATAAATAAATAAATATGCTAAGTCAGGCATTTTCTGATGGAATACTTTTAAGATCTATGAAAGAAAATACAAAATAAACAGGGAAAAATAAGAAAATGTTAAAAAATAACAAAACAAAGGAAATATAAAACAAATTACAGGAAATTTAACCTATAGTTTTCTGAATCAAGGGATGAGCATTCTGTTTAAGTTTGTTATACTCTATCAATGTAGATTCATATGTGGTCTACATAAGATGTTAATCCTGACTCTGCTAGAGAGGTGTCTCAGCTGTCAACCCAACAAAATGGTGGGATCCACTGCCACCCCATGCACTCTCTCCTGTGATGCTCAGTGACACTGCCTACACTGCCTGAGAGGCAGATGGAGGATGCTCACAGTATTGCCACAGAGAAGGGCCAGCTGGCCCAGCTGATAAGGAGGTTCTCAGATGTGTACAGAGCCTGATATTCAGAGCTCTCTCTAGAGGTGCGCTCAACACATAAAAGCAAGCAAAGCAACTTTCCCCTTTTATTCGGAGAGACTAAGCTTGGTGATGCCAACTGTGCAGAGTGAAACAATCTGTCTGCCAACAGCTCAGATTCAGTCCTTTGTTTGGGCTGGTGCTACAACCAGTTAATGGTCGTATGTGGGCACAGCAAAGTCAAACAACTTACACACATGCTCTCAGATTTATTCATTCCCTCTTGATATCTACATCTTCTGCAGTTATCACTCTATTCACTTTTCTCCAGCATAAATCACTTTGGCAGCTTCTTTTTAATTCCCACTGAGACAGATATTTAAATGATTTTCTGCACAGGGGTGAGCTTTGCAGAGAAATCAAAGTAGGAGATAGCCTCTGCTCCTGAGCTGTGGGCAGAGTTCACAGCTATTCTTGAAAATAGAAGATCACACAAATTTCCCAAGCTACCTGCCTGGCGGAAGTTAACAGGAAACCACAGACAGATCCATCTTGCTTTCTCCATGTGTAACCAAAGAAGCTGAAATTCAGACTCTGCCACTGATTTCAGCTGAACACCGCTAAGCTCTGGGCTTTTACATGAACAACACCACTGCAGCTCTTTGGAAGTATCATCTGAGCCATGACCTTTTCTAACATTGCTTGGGCATCCTGACAAAAAGGAATGAGAGGTTCATTAAGCTTCCCTAGGCTTATAACCCAGAGTACATATCCATATCTCTCAATTCTATGATGTGTTTACTCAAAAAAAAAAAAAAAAGGCTCAAAAGACTAAGAGAGAGAAAGAAAAAATAATATTTGCTGTTAGGTTGTTTAATTTGCTGATACAACTGGGTCAGCTGCTACCACTTACATTTACTGACAGAACATACTGTTTTCTAATCACTGAAGGATAACTGTAGCATATAAGGTTTGGTTATAGATATGAACAAGTGTCTTTAAACCAAAAATAGAACACAGAACTAAAATCAAAGATGAGTGAGAATTTAAATTAATCTTGAGACAAGAAGAATAGTTAGCCTAGCAGGTACCCCAGGTGAACTGAAAGTCAGACTCCCATATGGAAAATTCAAATACAAACAAAAGTGCCCTCTCCAAAATTTTTCTCTGGAGGGTTTTGCAGCCATTAGACACATTGTCTCCTGATCCAAACATTTCTGCATCCTGCTTGACTAGAAATGGCACAGGGTCAGCAGCTGTCAAACACAGGTCCTGCTAAGCCCCTTTAGGAACCAGAAAGTAAACAAAGTGATACCTAAGCCCAGCAGAGGAAACCAATCCGATAAAGCTTGCTTAGCTCATGTGTAGCACATAAAAGGATCAGACTCTTCACAAGCATGAGGAGTGAGAGCTGCTTTCATTTTTAAATATACTCTAAAGGGAAGTCCTGATGGTAATGGCCACCCTTACCCTTATTGTAGCATGTGAGCTGAATGATCAGAGCCCTTGCACACAGAGGGGAAGGTTTGGTCTCTGTGTCTGCTTAGCCTGGGATGTGTAACCCATCTCTCTTTCTCCAACCTTCTCCTGACTGGGGAAGTCCCAGTTCAAATTCCCTGAAATTGTGGGAAAAAGTAAAGCTGATGTCCTCACTTCCTACATCCCTAAACAAAAACAGTGATGTGGTCACTAGGGGCTGTCCCTTCTCTTCACATGATCCAGTGAATGCCAGGGGCACAGCTCTGGGGTACCTAACTCTCCAGACTCCCCCAACACATGAACTCTGTGTCTGTTCTTACATCTAACACCTAAAAGCTAAGTGGGGTACCACCTCAGAGACTGTGAGTATTTCTTGAACCAAAGAGGTATTAACTGTTCTGATACTTTAGAAAACTTCCTCTCAAACATTTTCAATTTTTATACTCAGTATGACTTTACATGCTCACTATCACAGTCTAAATCAACATGTGAATTATTTTCTACAATGTCTTAACTTCTGATAACCAAAAACCCTGCAGCTATAAGTGTCATCCAGGCAAGCTAAAAGCAAAACAAGCAAACACTTTTTCATTTATTTATATAGAAAGATTTATTTTAGTGTCTCAGGATTTCTAGAGTTTAAGTACTACCCAAAGATCTTTGTAACACAATTTTCAGTAGGAGAAAAGTTTTTGAAGGCCTGAAATATGTTAGACATAAAGAGACCTTGCTAGTCAGATAAAATGATAGTGCTGGTTTATTTAACAACCTAAAATCAAAGTGATGAACACAGATTTCAAGATTTCCTCAGCTGAAAGCTAAGGTGAAAGCTAAGCAAAGATAAATTTCCATACACAAATCTTTCTTTCCTGAACACTCATGTGCCCATTTCTCTGTAATTCTCATAAATCTGCATAATCAATGTATCTTGTTATACCGGTATTATGATTGACCGTTTTTATAAAGCTACGTGCTTCTTTGCAAGCTGATTCTGATTACTATGAATGAAGTACAATCAGTTCTGAGCTGCATTTTTCAAATCTGTTATGTGTTTTCTAAACAGAGTACCCGTGGCTGACACGTCCACCCAGTACTTCACTTGTAGGCTTTCTATTCCACTGCATTCTAAGTAGTACTTGATTATTAAATATTTCATTAAAAGGATGAGTAACATAACGTCGTTAGAACAAATTGTCTTTCATCAAAATTGTCATCTAATGAAAAGTGATGTTGCAGTCATATTTTTCATTAGGGTTATTCCACTGTTATCTCTGTTTTTTTGAGTAGAGTGGAAGTTGTTCACTCGGTCAGTTTGTGCCCTGTTAGTTAATTCTGTAAATCACATATCAACATGTGTTTGCCCTCAAAAGAATCCTCATATTGTTTTATGTTTGTGTTCTCATATTACCACAAGGCCTCTGCTGTGAGTGGTGTCTCCTTGCCAAGGGCTGCATGCAAACATATCACAAAAACCTGATCCAGCAGAAGCTGTGTCTGTTGCTGTGTGTGTTCTTGTTAGTGAGGAACAATTCAAAACGTGTGGGCTCTGAGAGCAAAGTAGGAGCACAGTAGTACCAACAGGGTCTCTCCATCCCTGTTTCTGACACCGGCCCAACAAAGGCTGGATGCTACCAGGGTTTCAGCAGAAGGAGTTCAGTTCATGAGGCAGTGTTTCAGGTGTCTGACTCCTTTCCTGGATACAACACAAAGTCTTTGCCTCAAAGAGTGTACGGTATAAAGCAAATAAAAGAAAGGTAGAGTGACTCACAGAAGGTCACAGAGCAGGCTAGGCATCAAAAGAGTACTAAAGTCCTTATCACCTGACTCACAGCCCAATTTATTGTGTTTGACATACATTTACCAGAGAGTTAGGATGCCTGTAGATCAACCATAACACCATGCAGTGCATTCAATAAGCATAATTCTATTTAATATGATGTATTTTGGGCCTCACAACCTCCTCCAGCCTCCTCATCCAGACAGAAAATCAGCCACCATGTATGTCCCAGACTTTAGTAGGTAATCAATGCAGCACTCATTGTAAGTGAACAGTTTGAAACCTACTTTCAATGAATTCTTGAAATCTGTTTTTCACAGGTGCTTCCTGTGCTTCCAGTAAAGCAGACTAAAGCTTTAGTATGAGAAATTAATATAACATGTTGATGAATAAAACTGAATTGGATTTAGTTAAAATTGAATTATCTTTGAATAGGTACTCACAAATTACTACTTTTGCTTGTTTGCCAATTGTCAATACTTCACATGTTAATATTTCTTACAGAATTCAACAGAGTGCAGAAAAGGATATAAACAGACTGTCAGATTCAGTGTATACAGGCCAAAGAAGCATAAAAACTTTTCTTTTTGTCATACATAGACAAATCTTTCCACTATTCTAAATGTCACTGGTGCTGTACTAAGAAATGATTCATTACAGTGGAACATCCTATTTCATGCTGTTTGATTTCTGCTGTGTGATACTTTTTACTATAGATTAGTACCTTGGAAAAGTAACTGGAGTTGTGTGGTTTGTTAGCTCAACAGACAAAATATGTCTCCATCCAACACCATATGCTTTAAAAGGATCAGCTACTGCTTTATCCAACTATTTATTACTAGATAACAAATCTAACTACCTGTTCTATTTGCATAGCATTGACAGATAAGTATGTAATGGGCCACCAAGTAAGAGGCCTGAGATCAATACAATGATCAAACAGCAATTATTATTCAGCAGGAAAATTATTATTCAGCACTTCAGGTAAAGTGATGTCATAGTTGTACATCACTATACATAGGCAGCAAGGAGCAGGTTAACAGCAGTGATGCTCAGGAATTCATTAAAACATCTTTTGCATCTGTTATTTGGCTGACGAAGTGATTAGGGAGATCTGTAGGTTTCTAGCAATCCTTATTTTGAGCACAATTAATTTTTTCTCAAGGACCCATCACAGCTTTGGTTGAAAGAAGTCAAGCCTACTTCTGTCTTTTCTGTAGTATTACATACCTATTGCAAGAATGAATTCGGATTCATTTTTTCTGCACAACTTTGAATTCTGTAGGCACTCATCCAGTCCCTTAATAGAGGAACTGTTTTCCACCAAAACCAAAATGTCCCACAGTCCAAGTAAAGTAAGCCACAGAGCACAACCCTCCATAAGCTTATGCTGTCAGTCTTCTCTCTCTCCTCTTTTACTGCCTGCTTGCCCCTACTGAGCTGCTAGATCTCTTCTGAGCACCTTCTTAGCTTAACCAGCTCCTTGATTTTGAGAAAGCCTGGCAATAGCTGACAGGAACTACTCCAGACAGGCAGTATAGATAGGGACTGTTTCACTTTGGGACCTTCGGTACATGACAAACCCAAGGACTTTCCTAGAGAGACTTTTGCCTCCTGACTCATCCTCTTGCTAGGTGCCTCAGGACATGAAAACCATATCCTGAAAAAAAAAAAAAAAAAAGAAAAAAAAGTTTGGAGGGATTGAAACATATTTCATTGTTTTTGCTACTTTGAACTGAAAAGAAAAACATGCAAAGAGTTATTAAAGCTCATGGCCACTCTTTGGACCTCACCCTGAAGACAGATAATGTGATTGTGGCCAGTATGTACCAGAAGAGACCATCAGAATACATGCAGCCCCCCTCCACTCCTACACACCTACAGAGGAGTTCTCAAATACAGCTATCTCAAAAATGCTGGTAAATGTAAAGCGGTGGAAGTTCAAGGAGGCTATGACATAGCCACTGTTACTGCTTTCTATTAATGCTGCAACTAAACTGGCCCAACATTTTCTCTTGTGTAATCTGCAAAGACAATGTAGATGAGCCTAAAAGCCTAAATGAAGGTACAGAAAGTATATCTGAGATACTGTAACTCTGGGGTTTCTTGGGGAATATCCAACTGGCATTTAAAGTATGGAAACTCTTGCATTTTTAGATGATAACAAACCATCACTGCTACTCTCTAACTATGGATGTAGAATAAAAATGGTCTTGACCAGCTAACCCACTGACGAGCAGATTTAATAGACAAGCTCACTCTGTTTCATTCTGGGAACATTTGCCTTGTTACCCACACTCTCCTTCATCTGTGATAAGCATAAATTCACTGCAGATCAAAATCCAGTATTTTCACACAATGAATTCAGGTTTTCCTCATAGCCTACTCATTCTAAACCAAGCAGAACAGACCCACAGCAAAATAGTTCTGTGTGGGTCTTTCAAAAATATTACAAAAATAGCTTAATTACTGGAAAGCCTGAGGAGTTCATGACAGTTACACAGCTACTTCTGCGTGCTGTAAAATAGTTCCAGTATCATTCCCTATACCTAATACAAAAAGCCACAGCAATAGTACTGCTTGCAGTCCTCCCACACCCTCATCTGATGCGTTTTCTCTGCGGGAAGGTTGTGATGCTCATTACAGTACAATGGATACTTGTGGAAGGCCCATCATGTTGTCATGAGCATCTGGACAGACATAGGGAGAGGGATGCATTCTTGCTGCATGCGGACAGTGATGGGGGCAAGGTTACACTTCAAGTTGTTGGCACTGTTGTTGATACTGTTGATAGGTTTTTCAATGGAAACACTGTTATTAAAATATTTTCTCCACCCTTCTTTATTTCTGGAGACTCAAGAGAGCTGGCAGTGAAATGTGGGAATTCCAATGTTCACATATTTTAAATGGTAAGAGAGATGATGTTTTCAAATGACCTTTTCATAACACATTTTGAGAAATTTGCCTTATGCTTCACTGCAGAGACTGAATTTCCTACAGAATGTATCCATGCACTCTGGATTATTAAGGAAATTTCTTCCCAGTTTTTTTTGTAAGTCTATGCAGCAGTATTGGTCAATATTTTACTCCAGTACTGAGAAGTTCAAGCATGGTTGTATCTATCAAATTAATAAAAGAGAGTCAGGAGAGAATTTTGAAATGGAAGTAGTGCATGAAACAGACAGTTCCAGTTTCTGGACAATATATCATTCTAAATGAGGGATATCTGTAGCCCAAGTTACTTTGTCATTCAACTCCAAAGTAGAAAAATACAGTTTATATCAGGCCTTGAAATGCCATTCCAACTGAAGAAAAATACTAATGTGTCTCTCCCTATATTGATGAAAAGACTTATCTCAAATAACATTATTTACTTTTCAGAAGCTATAGATATTCTTTTAAAAATATACACTATGTTTATTTTTAAAAGCCTATGATTACCACTTTTAAGATTCTCTTGTTGGCTGAGCTGACAAAACAGACAAAAGTAAGGAGAACATCTAGCCATGTGTCATGTCCTTCTCTAACACAATAATCTCTGGCATTTCTCACTGTTTTAGTGGTCTGCACAGTTTATAGACATCTCCAAGCTGGAATTGCAGGGAAGATGCCCTATTACTGTTATTCACAGACTTCATTTAACCCAACACATAGGTCATGCATCCAAAAAGGCATTCCAAAAATCTTCTTTTAAGGGTTGTGCCAAATCTGTCACATTGCACCCACAACCATCATTAGAACTTCCCCTCAGGCTTGCTGCTAAATGAATACTGAAATGTTTCTCTGGTTAACTGTACTTAGGCTGTTCATTTCAATAACAACATACTTACCTGCAGATTCTTGTGACCTAATGCTGTGTCAGGATGGGATACTACTGTGTGGCTGTAAACACAGAATAACCTTTTATAGCAAAATTAGAGGTGTATTAGAAGCACATTAACCACTCACTTGGATGTAGTTGTTTTAAATTCTGCAATCAACCCTGTTGAACAGAATATATGAAAGTGTGATGTGGTACCTGGTAATGAGTGATGTCCCTCAGGAGTCTGTCCTAGGACTGGTACTGTTTAATATCTTTATCAATGACATAGACAGTTGGATCAGCAAGTTTGCAGATGACACCAAAGTTGAGTGGTGTAGTTGATACGATAGAAGGAAGGGATGTCATCCAAAGGGATGTGGACAAGCTTGAGAAGTGACCCATGTGACATAAGGAGGTTCAACAAGTCCAAGTGCAAGGTGCTGCACTTGGGTCGGGGCAATCCCAGAAATAAGTACAGACTGGGAGAACTTATTGAGAGTAGCTCTGCAGAGAAGGACTTGGGGGTTCTGGTGGACAAAAAGCTCGACATGAGCCAACAGTGCACACTTGTAGCCCAGAAGGCCAACTGCATCCAGGGCTACATCAAAAGAGGAGTGGCCAGCAGGTTGAGGGAGGGGATTGTCCTCCTCTACTCTGCCCTTGTGTGGCCCCACTTGGAGTGCTGCATCCAGGTCTGGGGCTCCCAGCACAAGAAGGATGTGGAGCTGTTAGAACGGGTCCAGAGGAGGGCCACAAAGATGATCAAGGGGCTGCAGCACTCCTCCTACAAAGGCTGAGAGAGCTGGGGATGTTCAGCCTAAAGAAGAGAAGGCTCTGGAGTGATCTCATCGCAGCTTTTCAATACTAAAGAGGGCTTATAAAAGAGATGAAGAGCAACTTTTTACTCAGGCAGATAATGACAGGAAAAGGGGGAATGGTTTTAAACTAAAAGATGGGAGATTTAGGTTAGAGGTTAGGGAGGAAATTCTTCACTCAGAGGGCAGTGAGGCACTGGAAACAGGTTGCCCACAGAGGTTGTGGATGCCCCATCCCTAGACGTGTTCAAAACCAGGTTGGATGAGGCCCTGAGCAACCTGATCTAGTCAGTGGTGTCCCTGCCCATGGCAGCGGGGTTGGAACTAGATGATCTTTAAGGTCCCTTCCAACATCCTATGATTCTATGATACTGAAAATATTTAAAATTGCCCACAGTCTGATAGGTTGCAATGGTTTAGCAGAGATTACTTACTAAAGTAACTGACTCCATAGAACTGAAATTATTTTAACCTATCAGCAACGTAACTTATTATTATCATGGAATTTTATCAGAAATATTTATAGACGTGCCATTTTATTAGATTTTTTCTCATAATAGAAGAATGTAGCAGTTTGTATTTTCTTAATCAAATTTACTCTGATATTTTAGTATGTGATAAGTACTAGCCAGAAAAAAAAAAAAAAAAAAAAAAGAAGACCCACACTTCCATATACAAACAAAGCTTCTAAAGTACTCTGATCAAGGTAGTAAACACTGTGCAAAGAGTACTGCTAATTGCATCTCAAAAGATCTTATTTTCTTGGCTCATCTCCCTCATCGTAAACTTAGTTATACCAGTTTAAGCTACTAGTAACTGATCCTGAGAATGTGGTCTCATATAACAAATAGCAGTGCAAAGGAAAGAGGAGAATCTCTGACATTTTGCTAGGCTCCAACTGTAGTTTTGCAAGAATCTGTAATGCAGTTATTCCCCAAGAATCATATTACCACACTTTCAGCTGTTTGTGAAAGCATTCTTTCTCTCCATTTGCCATTCTCATGTTTAAACAAATGTGTGTAGATGTATGTATATGTATGTGTGTTTTATATAAAATCACTCACATAAATTAAATGTCAGAATTAGAAGTATCCTAACATTTATAATATTGCCAAGTTTTGCAGTTTGTCAAAATCACAGCCATTAGGACAGCTAAGCATCCGTCTCAAGTTCTCATTATTTGCAGAAAAATGTTGTGGCTTTTGCTACAGGGAGCTCTCTTCAGGGATAATGAATATTTGGAATAAACAGATGAAAAACAAAGCTTTCAAACATAATCAAAATGCTGACCTACTTAGAAGAAACCAGGGAAGTTTGAATGCAGTCCCAGGACAGAGTACAGCTATTGCTTTTTGTCAGGGAGGAAAGCAGAGTTGTCCGAGTATTGTGAGCTAAAAAATAAACGTTAGTTCTGGACAATGTACGCTATGGGGGCCAGAACAAAGTAGCAAAGCCTTCTGATTCTGCTTTCAGTGGTGTAGGTTCTGCCACATGCTCCCTAAAGGCAGCACCCCCAGGAAACTGGGGGATTTTCAGGTATCTGGTAAAGGCAGTACAGGCTTCAGGACAAGAGCAGCCTTCTCATCTATAGCTTGATGCTCTAGGCAGCAATCTACTTTGCTTATGCTCAGGACTAGTTTTACAGTATAAGCAGGAGAAACAAGGCAATGGATATCCAGACAAATTATTAAATCTGATGTGGTCATCAGGACCATTACCTGAAAGTAAATAAGTGTTTTCTGAGGCTTAGCAGTGAGTGGGAAACAGAACTGTTGATAGGTAGGATCATATATATATATAAGCACACATATATATAAGTATATATATATAGATGTATATATATAAGTATATATATATTTGTATGTATATATAAAAGGTTATATATATATATATATAAGGTTATTCTAACTTTGAAGTTTTTCATGGATACAGCTATTTTTAAGACAACCATTCATGGCATAAGACTGCAATGTAATAATCCCAGTTCTACTGGAAGTATCAAAAAGAAATATAGCAAGACACAGGTAGTCCAACAACATCTTGGAATGTGTTAGCATTTTATTTATTTTTTTTCAGACAGTAGGAAACAACGGTGTTACGGGAGATTTTTCTGCATTTGATTCTTGATAAGAGAGATAAATGAGGTTGAAAATATAGGTGGCAGGAGACAATATGTGTTCTAGAAGCTTCTCACTTTCCCTGGGAAGAGAAAAGATCCCAAGTTAGCACCAAAGACTTCAAGCAAAGGGACTGCCCAGCAATAATATGTGTGATCCTACTTGCTTACAAGGAAGAGAAAGCAAGTCAGAGAGAAAGGAACTCTGATTTTCTGCCAGCTGCAAAGCAGGTAAGCAACCCAAGTGATGAAATCATCATCTCTATCCTCTGCTGCTGGGCACAGGCTGCTGGGATCAAGCAATGAAGGTGGAATCTTTCAAGTGGAAACTGAGGTGCCTCATGCCATGTGACCCAGAAGACAGCAAAAGCTGCTCATATTCATGGGCTCATCTGTAATTGCAAATCAGAGCAATCTAGTTTGTAATCTAAGAAAATTAGCACATTTTCTCCTGTCCTGGAGAGCAAGTTTTATTCAAGAAAACTTTACAATATTGTTTGAAGCTGAATGGGTCTTTCATTTGCAATAACGGTAATTGAGTAGAAGAAACAAAGGCATCGATTTATTCTTATGCCTCCTGCTAGCTTTTTTTCTTTGATTAGTCAGATGTCTAAGTGCTAATGACATAGATAGTTCATGATTACTGCCAAGAATTTTCTAAATATTATTGACAAGCTGAAGGACAACATGTTGTGTGGATAGCAGGTCAGACTAGAGAAATCTCAATTTCAAATTTCTAATATGTAACACATATCTGGGTCACATCTACCAAGCTGGTAATTCAAGTTTGCCATTTAAAAGCAACAAAATCATATCCATGATTTATCAAGCAAATGATACATGGAATCATTTACACCTTGAATAATGATGATTATGAAATGATGGAAATTAGACTCCAAGAACAAAAATCAACCACTGTTTTTTGCAAAGATAAAAAATAAAGCCTTTCTTTCTGTTTTAATAGGCAGGAGGTACATGCAGTGTGAGAAATATATACATTTCTATTTATTCCAATTAAAACATGCAACAAACTCTGATTACAATTATGACTATGCCAGCTTTTTGCTTTCACATACAATTTCCACAGATTATCTCTTCTTTCCCAAGTGAAGTTTGCCAACCATTTGCAAAAAAAAATAATAATATAATCTAAATTATACATTGTATGTATGTTCTTAAGCTCAAGAGCTTGAGAATTTTAAATATTTTACTTCTCTTCTTTGCTTCCCCCTAAAGAAACTATTCATTTAAACTTATTCAAATTTGATGTATTTTTTTTTTATTCCCTAGTAATGAATGAAATTAAGGTACGGACATGAATCCAATATTCTGTTCACCTAGGTGACATACATTTTCCTTTTTGTTTGTTTGTTTGTTTTGTTTTTTGAAGGAACCCATTTGAGGGGAGTTTCCTATACATACATTAGAAGAGTTGCAAAACTGTTATCTTTTCTGTGAATTCAATGAGCTATAAAATTAGGAAGAAAAAGATGAGACTAATTCCTACAATTCACAAAAGTTTGTTCAGGAAATTGAATTGTGATTTTATACAGAATAAATTGGTACATAATATCCCTTGTAGAATGCACTTTGAAGATGTCTAAGAAAGAAATACAAATTATGATTTTCTCTTACCCCACACAGATGGGGGGGAAGAAGCATCTTAGCGACCAAACAGGAAAGAAGAGTATATCTCGAATATTGAGATGACTCCAGCAGAAAGTATAAAATAAGTTATTGGGGAAATATGAGGAAGTTAGCACAATGCACTGCTAAATTTAGTGAATGCACACAGAGGGACCTCAGAGCAAATCGGTAAAGTTGTAGATACAGAGAAAGATGGGATTCATGGTTTATGTATAGTGTAGGAAATAATGAGAACAGGTTCATATATCACTATCAAAAGCTGATTGTATTTAGCCAAGACCAGTGAAGGTTCAGGTTGGTTACAAAACCAGTCTGTCAGAACTTTACACCAGAACAGTAAAACACAAGGCATTACAGATAACTTTCATTTACCTTTACACAGTATTGAGAGTGTAATCCACAGAGTTGCAAATCCACATATTGTGAGTGGATGAAGGCCATTCCTCATTTGGCAAATTTGCCTCCTGACAGATGCTCAACCTCTCATGGTTTTTAGAGCATAATTTGCAGCTTTTTGAAGCTGTTTGATATGTGATCAATTCTAGCAGAACCAAGTCTTGATGCCACACTAGGAAAATAAAGCAGACAGGAGTAGACAAATGCATCTTTTACAACTACAGTAACAGAAACATAATAATGGATTCCTTCTATTGTTCAATATAGAAACGTAATAATGAGTTCCTTCTGCTATTCATATCTTACGAAAGACATCATTCTTTTCCCAGAGGGAAAAAAAAAAATCTATCCAATTTCTCTATCAACATTAGCATTGTACCATTTTACTATTGCTTTAGGAATATAAGAGTTGGTCAAATAATAAACTGTTTGAATATCAGTGTAGTTATTTGTAGTGCTCATCCAGTAAAACCAAAACTTTGCAATTGCAAAATTTATTAAAAAATAATTTAACCATGAAAAATAGTGATGGCATTATGCCTGCCTATTTGAAGGAACGAAACATAAAACTGAAAATCCTTTGAAGTCCATGCTTACAAAATAAGTACAAACAGAAAACATGATATTATTGCCTCAAAAATAATCTTCTGAACAAGGCTAAGGCTGTCTTTGTTGGGGGTTATGACCAAAAAACATCTCTTTTTTTTTGATGTTTGTTTGTTTGTTTGTTTTTGTGTGTGTTCTTATATTTCCTACTCTCCAGTGTCCCTCTGAGTGCTCAGTGTTGTCACCCAGAAAAATGTGGAAGAGGATTGGGAACTCTCTACATCTCAAATGCACAGCAGCCACAGTTTATTTGAAGTGGACAGATTGGATTTTTCATACTTGGGCTAATCTGCTAAAGATTAACTTTCATCAATGGTCATGACAAACATCTTCCAGACTTTCTGCATGGCTGGTCTGCTCTAGCACTGGTGCCATGCTGGTGACTTGAGGTGTCCTCAAAACCACTAAACTCCTGCTGTTTTCTGAGACCTATCCCCTAGAGTTCATGAACTGTCATCATCTAGTCTAACTACTTATCCCGGTTGAAAATACTGAATACATATCCTTCCAGAGGTGGATGCAGAGAGGTAGCCCCCTTAAAGGACTCTGGTCACTGAAGGTAAGCAAATTCATAAATCAGTGGAGAACTGATTACTGTACTCCCCAAAGCTGCGGGGCCCACAGAGGGCTCTCTCCCTCCAAGGAATCCCACTCAAGCCAGACAAAGTGAGAGTGTGAAAAGCTTCTGGCAGGAGGGAGGCAGCTTTCACATGTCTTTTGTGAAGCCATCTGCTCTTTGCTGATATCTATCAGAGCATTTATACACCTAAAATGAAAGATATCCTTGCAAATAAATCAACAGGGTTCAGACTACTGTACAGCACAGATGTAATTAGATATGCCTTGAGAAAAAAATATAAATGCATATTTTCATATTTTACATATATTCACAGGGAAAAACAAAATTACGAAGTGTCTCAAATAAATAAAAAATAAAAATAAATAAATAAATAAAATTAAAATATAGTCCAGTAGTTTTAAGCCCAGTCCACTTGTACTTTAATAAAGGAACAAGTCTCCACAGCCAAGCATGATGAGAGGAACTTTCAGAATACCAACCTCAAACTTTCAAAGAAAAGTATGGATTTATCTTGAAAGTTCAGAGATATTAATTCTTAATATGTATTTCTACTTGTTATTTGCTCCATGGATTCAAGGTCTTTAAGTTTCATATTTTCAAACAAAAAAATTTTAATACTTCTTTAAAAAAATTTAAAAAAAATAAAAAAAAATTAAAGCAAGTATTTTCAAACAATTATGATTCCAGTAGACCAAGTTTCAAAACCGTATCAAGCAGCACAAGATTCAGATGAAAACATCACACTTAACATTAAATATATAAAATTTTGACATATTATAGAGGAATCAGTGGAATGGAACTCAGTGAGCCCAGCACATGCAGGAAAAATCAGACTTTAAGGTCTACCAGTAAAACGACCTGACAAAGGCGTTCCTATGGAAGTTCTTTCTAATGTGATATGAAGTCTTGGCTCAAAGAAGTGAAGACAATGAACCCTGTGGTTCAAATGATGGGAATACTAGGCAGTTCTGGACTTCTGGCTGGGTTTGGACACGTTTAACTGGGAGACTAAAATTAAAGCCTGGAAGATGTTTTAAGGATATCTTTTTTTTTTTTCTTTTCTTTTTTTTTTAATGTATGGAAAAGGATGATTTCTCACAAACTGATAAATAAATCCTAAAATTAAAATACTTTTCTTAAAATAAGATAATTTTCCCCTAAATCAGTCAGGAATGAAGGTTTTCATGAATTCTATATACAATATATTTTGATATTTTTTTATAAGGAACTGTGATATTGTTTATTACTACCCACTTTTGTCACAGTAGCATCTCAAAGCCTCAGGATTAAGGCCCTGTTTGTATGGAGGGCAGTAATAAACCAAAAGGCAGACCGAGAAGTCTTACAGTCCAAATATATGCACGTCTCCTTGGAATGTGTTATTGTCAAAGGAATTGTCTAAAAGACTAAAAGGAGCTTTGTTTGTATTTAGATTTCTCTCTTTTCTTAAGCTGTTTGTTTAGAAATGGGTCAGTTAGCATAGCAGATGTTTCTTCACACAACATATTTGTGTCACAGATGAAGAAACCTTTCCAACCAACTCTCTTGTTTTAGTCACTGTAATTTAGCAGTCCATTTTATTTCTTTTTAGAGCAGATAGAGCAATTAACTAAACATTTCAGTTGTTCATCTGTGTTTTTCTACCACCTGTAATTTGTACAAATAATCTGATATGGGAAATTTTAGTATTGTCCTAAAAAAAAATATAAACTCTATGTGAATGCGCAGTTTCAAGCCACCAGAAATTATTCAGGAAACATCACTTAGCTGGTTTATGCACCAGAATGTAAATGAGGCCTCCTTTTTTTCCCCCAGTTACCAGTAAAGCTTAGGCATTCACTGCTTTCATTTGACTTCACTCCTTTTTTTCTGTTGCCATGGAAACCAGGGTGCCAGTCAGTCTGCAGAAGAGGCTGCCATTGCAGGTGGTTTGCAGATACTGTATTAATAAATGAAGAACTAAATAAATAACTGGGACCCACAGTTTCCTCAAAAAGACAACAGTAAAAAGCACGTCACTTAGCATTTATGCTGTTGGCTTGTGTAATTTGGCAATGGAGACTTTATAGAAAACGTTTATTGCCTTAGAATATAAGCATGCATGTATTCTTGTACCTGGCAAGCCCATTGTGTATATTTACAGCCTTCTCTATATCAATCAACTAAAATATTGAAACAACATAAACCAATTGAGTTGAAAAGAATGAATCTTAAAAAGAAAGGGAGAATGAGAGAGAGAGAGTGTGTGAACACGCATGCGCTACTGATTTATCATGTGCATGTTCAGCTTATGTGCTTGGAGTTAATACCTATTTTGGATCCTAGTTGTACAGTGATCCTGTTGTTCTGAAGAGATTTAAATTAATGTAACCTTGATCTAAGAAATTAAAATCAACTTAAAAAAATAGAGAAATAAAACTGTTTTAGCTTGATTTTAAGCATCAGAAAAATAGTCTTAGGGGAACACATTATCAGTCTACCTGAGAATCCTCCATATCCTTATAACATTTTTGTCTAATTTCAGCCATGTCTTAAAAATTGGTAGAAATCCCACAGGCAATTATTCATGTAAAATTTTGTAAAAAATAAAAATCAGGAGAAGAGATCAATGCCTCTAAAAAGGAAAGACAAGGAGAACTCTTCTGTTACCTATTCCATTTGATATGTTTTAACAAGTTGAACAGTCATGGAAACAAAAATCAAGTACACAGAGAGGTGTTACTTCAGTTCTCTCCATCCAAAATAGCATTTTACCAGATAGAGAAAGTGGAAGGACATGGCTTACAGTTTTACCTGTGATGCATCTTAAGTCTTTCCCATATAAAGCAAACTCTACAGTTATTATTTATTTAGGTGTTCATGACATCTTAGGAAAATGTATCCATCTTTTTTCTTCTTTATTTTTTTTCTCTTTTTTAATGGTTTTGATTCCCTCATATTTCTTAGACAAATTAATGTTAGCATTATTCTTCTAAGGAAAGAATAATCTGTTTGAGGTTTCCCAGTAGACTGTTGTCTAATCCAATGACATTCCAGCAGAAAAACACGCACATACACAAAAACAATGGACCTAAAGGGAAGCATATATGAGATTTTAACATTGAAGTCCACATGAATTTTGAACATACACAAGGGAAGAGAAGGATGGGAGAAATAGAACAATTTTTGGAGATGGGAAGTTTCAGAATGAAAAGAAAGTTGAAGGAGAAGGGAGACATGGAATAGCTCTGTCTCAGGAATGAGGCCAGGAGAAATCAGGATATTGAAGAGGATTATAGATTTCATGGGGCTCTGTGCTGAGTTAGAGGAACCCTTCCTTTCTTTCTCTCTTTTTTTCTACCCCAGATCCCCAGGGCAATAGGAAATCCCTTCAGCCAACACTCTTCTAAGGTGTACCCTCCTGAGTTATAGGGTCACAACTCTAATTATTCCCTTCACTATCCTATGCTCCTTAAGCAGCTTTTTCCTCCATTAGTCTGCTGCCATGAGCAACAACCTACTTGGCTTATGGTTTCATATTTTTGATGCTTTTTCCCTAAGTACTTTATTGATAAATGCTAACATGGAAAAATGAGCTCAATGACCTTCAGTTCTGAGTCAGTATGGTTTTCTCACTTTAATAGCGTATTTACCAGGAAATATTTAGAAAGAGAAGCATTGTTATGGGCTTGCTTTTGCTCTTTTTTGTTGTTGGTGGTGACTTTTTGTTTGTTTGTTTTGTTTCGTTTTTTCTTTGTTGTTGTTTTTGTTTGTTTTTTGGTGTTTTGTGTTTGTTTGTTTGTTAGTTTTTATCAACAGAGCTCTAATATTACCTGATTAGCAAAAATAGAGCATAAAAAAAGCATTGGAAACTGTGGATAACTCTTTCCCTGTATAGTTTACTGCACACTAAAAACAAAAAGTGTCAAACCATGCATTTTTTATCTTCTTATTCCAGAATTTATCCGTGTCTCACTTCTTATAAAGGCTTATATGGACTCCAGTGTAGCTGGAGGTAGCTCACTTGTATCTACAGAGCTTGTTGACAAACCAAAAAAGAGAGCCCTTTATAGACACCCCAGTCACTGGAGAAAAGATTTGATGCTGACAGTTGTAAAGTACAGTCAATAGAAGTCAATATATGAGATAGTTAAACAGGTCATTCACGTTAACAAATTTCCAGAAGTAATATTTACAGTTGATTGAGGAAAAAGAAAGGAATTTTGTAAAATGGATCAAATGACAGAAATCAAAATGTTGACCTTATATTACTTTTACGTGAGACTTTTTTTTTTTAAAAAGCTCTGATTTGGAGCTGCCAGTGGAGGGCTTCTGGAAAAGGAGAACAAACTGTTGCTTCTGTTTTCATTATTTCTTTCTCATTTCAGTCTGGAATGTCACTTGGTTGCTGAGATCATTGCACAACATGAATTGTACAGAAAACCCCTATTTCTGAGAAATGTGCTGTTATATTTTAAGTTGAACAGGCAAGAGCCTTCAAAATTTGTACATGTAAATGGAAAAACGCTTATGTTGGTGGAGAAATCTAAACCACATCCTTTTGTACTCTAACCATCTACCCACTAATAGAGGAGAGTTGTCAGAGAAGTATTTTAACTCTGAGTGTGTCTGAAGTTTCAAAATAGGCTGTTCTTTTTCTCCTGTAGTCACTACACATATAAGCAGAATCTTGGAATTTTAAAGTTTTATTTTCTGGGCAACAGATAAAGAAATCTCTACTAAACACCCCCATTTAGGCACAAGTTGAATTAAAATAATGTCACCTTTACAAAACATGATTGCAGCAGCATGTAGTAAAAAAATGTGAGACAATGCTGAGCATCTCTGAAACATACTCACCTTGCAATCCACTACTTTCTTCTTATATCCACAAGAAGCCTGAGCATTTGGAGACAGGTAATCCAAACTTTGATTTAATTTAAATTTGGATTCTGTTCAAGTCCATCTGTACTTAATGTAAATGTTAAAGTGTCCAGAAACAAATATGGATTAGAACTGGCAATCCTCATCTGTGCAAAGCTCCCCCAAAATCAGTATAAATGTGCCTCAATTAAGTTTCTGGGGGACCTTACTTGGAATTAGAGATCATAAACATGTGCTGCATGTTTTATAATATTTGTCTGTAAAATTTTCTCAAGAGACAATCTGAAATACATAGTGTATGTCTTAGTGAGAAGAGAGGAGAATTTGGTTTTGATTTGGTTTTATGATTGTAAGAATATTGATGTCATAGCCTAAAATGGAAAAAGTACACTATTGTGTTATATAGCATTATATCGCATAATTTAACCTCTTGCTGAGATGGAACAGAAGACAGCAGGGGGCCTTGATAGTCGTTAACACACTATTATATTTTCATGGCTTATTTTCTATGCCTGGTAGAACTCTGGAAAACAGATGGAAGGCAACCATGTAGTCCTACAAATTTCCAGGAAACCCTGGTTATAACTTATACTAGTCCTTTCACCAAAAGTCCAATTACTACTGAAGTCCAAAATAATACAGAAGAATCTTCTGAGCAGGTGAAGGGAGAGCAAATGCTCAAAGATTGCTCATCAAGGTAAACGATAGCTACTCAGAAGTGGGGAGAGATATGGAGAAGTGAGATAACAAAGCAGGAGCTGCTGTGGGCCAAAAGGCTGCCTACTTTCACTGCCTCTATGTGTGGAAGTTTTAAAAATTAGCTCCAGCAGAGTCTGCTGTTTTGGAAATACTTACACTTGATTTAGCAAGCAGAAAACATATATGGTCCCTTTGACTACCAGTAGGAGGACCTCTGCCCACCGAGCAAGACCAGTTCAGGAGGAGCAGCCAAGAGTACTGGGCTTCTCAGATAGCTTTGAGTGCAGTATCATGGCTCAGAGGAGGTGTCCTGTGGTTTGATTTCTCTTCACAGCTAGTGTTTTGAATCTGTTGGATTTGTATCCTTGTTGGAGTTTTTCAGTGGGCATTTCCAGAGGCAGCTTTGGGCCAGTGAGATAACTCCATGCTCCCTTCCTATAGTCACTGGAAGAAAGAGGATTCTCTAGAGGAAGAGCCAGATCCTGCTGTACCCACTCTGAATCATCCTCTGGAGAAGTGTGCTTTCCCCTTGGGCTATCAGAAGTCCCCTGGAATTTATCTCATTAGTACACTACAGCCTTTCTCAGAATTTCCCTTGTGGATTTCCATATTTCTCTCCTGGCTTTTAAGGTAAACAGAAATGGTGGGCATAGGTCATTCCTTCTCCAAGCTGACTGAGCCAGCAGAGTTCTATTCCAGAGAGAAACTCAGTCCCATCACTTATATTATTCTAACTCTGGATTAACTTTTATTTCTTTGTTTTCATTACTGTTCTATTTAATTAGATGTATTGTTACAAACTCGCCTGGGGCTTTTTCCTTTCCAAAAGAAAGAGGGTGTGTGATTTTTTCAGAACATCCAAGTGACTTAGGAGTTGAAGTCTCCCTGAAAGTTAGTGATGGTTTCTGAAATTCAGAATAATGACCCCTTGTCCAAGGTTAAAAATAATGTCAAATACCACAGCCTCTGCATTGATAGGCAGAATGATGTCTGTCAGCACATCACTGAACCTATTCCTAGGCAAGTAATAAATCAAGGACAATATTGGTTCTGATATTTTAAATACAGATCATTTTCAGTTATTGAAGTTAATGTCAGTTTCCATGAAGAGGTAAGGAAGAGATTGCAACAAAGAAAACTGGAACACAGTAATCCTATTTCCTGTGCCTGCCACCTACTTTTACAGCCAGCCATGTAATATATTTTGGCAACCTAGCTACACCATTCCACTTATATTTGGTATTTTTTAATGTAATGCTAAGTGACTTCAGTATTCCCTGGACAAGCAGAAGCATTCCTCACTAAGCTTTGAGCATGGATGTTTTCTCAGATGCAATAGATGGCACAGGCCCACACTGTGAATCAGCAGGAGTATCTGCACTGCTTTCCATAGGCTTTGGATCACGTCTATGAGGAGTATGCATTTGGAAAAACCTTTCCATGGCTGCATGGGAGTCACGTGAAACTCAACATGAACAGAAACAAGACAAGTCTCTCAAATGCACATTTAGGGGTGGTGGGAGCAGCAGACCTCTGATTTGTGGTGGCTTGGGAACTCTCCACCACACTTCCTTTGGGCATCCATCTGAAAGAAAGCAGGGTTCAGAACCTGATGGTCTATCTGGAGCAGATAAACTGAATGAGAGGCTGAAATATACGGCACCATTTTGATGATTTAGGGGTAAGTAACAGGAGTCAGTATGTTTTTTCTTTCATGAGCTCAAGTACGAATGTCTTTTGCAATGTCTGTCTAGCATAAGATGAACATAGGGTGTTGGGGAAGAACCCTATAAAAGTAAGACTTCATTTGAGCATACACGGAAGCAAGAGATTTCTGCAGGCCTTGACACTTTGTTCCCAGAATATGTCTTTCCCTTAGCAGCAAATGGGCAACCACAGCCTTACTGACTTTGACTTTCATTTATGTATTCTTTCCACTGGTTTACAACACTTTGTTACATTTTCCTGATTCAAAACTGAAAATATAATTTCTTTAATTTCTTTTCCTACAGAAGCAATTCTTATTCAGCTTCTACGAGCTACAAGCAGAAAAAAAAATGCAAAAAGAAATGAAAAACACATGAGCCCCAGTGCTACACATAAAATGTTAAAAACCAACTTTGCAGCAAGAAACTATATGGAAAAAAAATTATCATATCCCAATATAAAACAACAAAAAAAAAGGCCACTGAAGTGTTGTGTAGTGGAACCAACCTCAAAATACAATTCATCAGTTAGGGTCACAACAAACAATCTCAGCCTTATTAATTGCTTACATTTTGTCAGAGTTAACAAGGTCATTTATCTCTGGATGCTTTATATGCAAGATGAAGTCCCCCCAAACACAAAATAGCTTGTGCTGCAGAAAAAAAAAATATATATTATATTTATGTATATCAATATATTGTATATCTTTATCTATTCTATATATATTATATATTAATTATACATATTGTGTATTATATTATATATAATATTTATATATTATATAATATTTATATTTAATTTTATATTATATATATAATATTTTGTTTTCTGCTGTCACTGGCCACACGGGACATGTGCGTTACAGGATTTTAGAGAAGTTTGTGCACTGAACCCAACTGGCTGAGATGAACGTCTGCTTGAGTCAAAGACAGTGTGTGCTTCTACAGACATAAGTGCTTCAAAAGGAAGAGATAAAAGGACTTCAGCAGCCTGCTTAGCCACATCCAACAAAACCTCATAGATAAGTCAGCTTCGGATAGTCAAGAACAACAGAGAATGTGTATATTCTGCATAAGCAATCATACCAAAAGCTGTATTTTAAGTGAAACAGGAACACTTTCTGTAGCAGCTTTGCAACACCTCTAAGCAACAATTACTATGTTTGCACTGTGAGCAAGATTTGAAAGCTAGTGAACTTCCTCCCGTTTTGGGAGAAAACCTAACAATACATAAATGAAATCAAGAAAGGAAAATTTCTTGCAAATGCTTCATGTACCACCAACTGATTGTGACACTCAGAAGGGCATGAAAGACAGGGAAACTGTGCAACTGCTGTTGTCATTTATTGCATATTATTTGTGTGAATTGTGAATGGTTCCATGATTTGTTTCACCTGCGATTAATGTTAAAGGGCTTCACTTCTTATTTTAACATTTTAAAATTAAGATATTTGTCAAGGACCTAGATTCCTTGTGACATTCCTGATACAAGTTTGCTAATTGCAGATATTTAAGGATGCCTTCACAACGCTATTTGCTTATGATGCTGCATATGAAAAAATTGAGAGTAACAACATTTTCTTTAAAATGAGATATATATTTTATTCCATTAAAGTTACTTATGTAAAATAGATTTCTATATAAAATGCTTATTCTTTAATATGACATTATTACTGTTATTAATCTCTTATTTGCATTTGTTGATCACAGATACACAGATAAGCAATGTATTTTTGTACAATTAAATGTGAATTCTAGAATACAAAGTGAATATAGGTCAGAAAAGGTATTCTACAGAAGTTGATAAGTTAATCATACACAGGTTAATAACACAAGTAGGTGCTAATTTTAGTTGCTTTTGCAGAACAATTGCCTGCCTTGAGGAGAAAATACATTCTTTTCAGTGTCAAACAGCTGAAAACAAGCCCGGTCAAAATATCTTTCCTTGCAAACATAAATTCGGTATCTTTACATTTCGGTACTTCTATCTTGTATCCCAGCAACTTTCTGCAATGGACTCCTGAGTTTGAACCCTGCTTGTCATTAGACCACAAGATGGATAATTGCTGCAATTAAATGTGTGTCAGCCTGTCTGCCTGCTAATCACTCTTGAACGTTTTAATTCCCTTCACATGTGAAAGTGAAGAAGTCTGCAAGCTCCTCAAAGTGTTGTGAAAGTGTCTAGCCAGGAGAAGGCAGAGCCCAAAAGAGGTCTGTCACCCTGACATGCAGTGTGTGCATATTAGACAGCCAGGCAGGATGCGCATAGACGGCTGCCTGCACTCACCCTGGCTCATGCTGAGAAGCAGTACCATCAGAGGCATTGAGAAGAGCTGGGTTTATGCTGTGAGAGAGAGGCTTAAAGGCCCAAGGACTCTAAGCTGTAGGGAAGAGAATTTCTTCCACTCCAGTGCTCAAAGAAAAAATTGCTTTCTATGGGCAGCTTAGTCTGTTCACTGCAATTGCTGAATATTGCAAACAAAATCTGTGTCATTACTGGCCTTGGAGGACCTGGTCCTGCAGGTAAAAAGTATCTTGATCTACCAATGAACCCAGTCTGAACCCAAGATCTGTAGGTGTGTTTATGGACATAAATTTTTCTGGGACAAAATTGATTTCTGTCAATGGAAGACAAGTTTGTCTAACATAAACATCTTTATTCCTCACAAAAGTGGAAGTGTTTCTCTTTTTCTCAACAACCCAAAAGGAAACAATCATTTTTTCAAGAATTACTGTAAATGTTACAGGATCAGGAAGGGTCCGTCAAGTAACCATGCAGTGGACAGCTTTCCAAGCCTTGGGAAAGCAAGCAGACTTCGAGTCTTGGGAAATGATGCTGTTCTTAGCGGCAGGAGTCAATACAGCGGCAATTTTGACAGTTGAGCTGAAGGGAATGTTACTCCCATTAAAGTCAAATCTTGATGCAACCTTGCTCCCTTGGAACTAGGTAATGATAATGTGCTAAGATTGTTTATATGATCCCTGACCATCACATTTCAGAGTTTGAATGAACTGAGAAAATTACATGAACAGAGCTCCAATATCACTTATTTCATCTTTAGTAGAAACCAGGCAGAAGGATATTTGCAATAGCACAGCTGAGAAGCAAGAAGGGTCTCCAAGTACAAGTTTGTTTCGGAAGTACCTGAAGTTATAAACTGGCTCACCTGTACCTTTCCAAATTACTGAAGTTTGGACAAAATAGTCAGATGGACTGTAATCTGTGTTCTATTCCTTTTACTATTCAGGCCTCACACTGTGGTAGTTGAACACTTTCCATATGCACAGAGTAGCGTGACTAGGAGCTATCAGATGCCATTTTTACCTTCTATCATCCTCCCCTCCCTGATTATTGGCACTCAGCTTGCACAGGCAGGGTGAAGCTATCCCTACATTTATTCAGTGAAAAATTGTACCCTGTTTTCTTTCTTGCTTAGTGATTAGGAGGTGAGTTTGTAAGAGCCTCAGATTTGTGCCTCTGGCCCAATGAATATTTATTTATTCAGAAAAGAGACTGAGAAAGGCAATCTTGACAATCAACATTCAATGGTTTCACATCATCAGGTGGGTGGGGTAGTTGTCTGTGCTGTGGAAAAAAATTGGGGGAATTTGAACCTGGGTGACTCCAACCCAGAAGAGTCTTCTGCTGCCACATTATTTCCTATTTGGAACTGTCTTTCTGTTTCTTAAAATAAATAAATAAATAAAATAAAATAAAATAAATAAAATAAAATAAAATAAAAAATAAATTTTAGCATTTCTCTCACTGGAGAATGGGGTTTGTTTTTTGTTTGTTTGGTGCAGGTTTTTTTTGTAATCCCAGATTCTCATGAGACATTAAATCACTATGAAATCATTACCAGGGGCAATTAATAGGACAAACAGAGCACTGTTTTATTTTTTAATCTCTTAATCATTCAGTCCAGCTTTTTGTGGAGACAACTTGGTACTAGCATGCACTGATAGACTTTTCAGATGCTTTGCTTGGAACAAGTAAGGCCAAAACAGAATTAAAGCAGCAATGATATTACTTTCCATTAAGGAAAGCTCACTGCTACATGCAGTGAAAAAGTCCAGCGGTCAGAAAGATGGAAGAGTTCAACAAAAACACTGTTCTTCCATGACACAATCAGATTTAAAGAACCTTTTAACTAAAAAGTGTACATATTTATTTATTCATCTGCTCATTCTGTCTTTAGGACAACAAAGCTTTCAAGAACAGGCATCTGATGACCTCCATGGGAGCCACCGAGGACCTCAGGCCAGCAGTAACAGTTCGTCCTCTTTGCTAACAGCATCTCCATGCAGATTTAGTGGAGACATTCAGTCTGTAATAAACACAGTCTAGGCAAATACAGACCTAGAATTGTCTGCTGCCTCATTATTAATATATTAGGATAGTCTAGACCTGTGACCTCTTTACCGAATCTTCCACTCTTACCCCAATTTCTTTTCCTGCCCGTGCATGCAGCAGGAACCCTCCTGGACTTTGCACACGCACAATCACAGCTGCAGCATTTTACCCCAGACTCTGCACCCCAGAGTCCCTCGCCAACAGGGATGGCACCCTTTGACAAGACAGCGCGTGAAAGAGAAAACAGCGTTTGTGTGCCCAGCATGCAAATGCTCCCTCCCGAGCACAAGAGATGTGATTTCATCCGGTAGCCTGTACTGTGCACAGCTTAATAACAAAATGAAAATACAGGAAGACTGTATCAGTCATGCAGATGAAGTGGGACAACGAATAAATAAATAAATAATAGGAAGAAGAAAAATAGAAAAAAAGAGAGAGTATGCTGATAGTTTTTTGGTTTTTTTTGCCTTTTTATATCCTTTTCCCCATTACTAACAGACACTAAGCACAAGTCTAGCAGATTTAAGTGCTATATAAAAAGAGCAAGACAACTCCAGGGAACAATAGATCTGAAGGAAAAGGACTTCCAGAAGCAGACCTGTTTTTTTGTGTTTTTTTTTTCTTTTTTTTTTTTTCTTTTGCGTGAGGCCTGGAAGCAGCTAATCTCTGCTGAGTAAAGATAGCCATTCAGATCAGATCATTTGACAAGGCTGCTGGAGAAGGAAAACCAGGGAATTGTTTCATTGTCACTAGTGGGGAGCCACCAGATGCTTGGGATTCCATATATTTGGGGGATAAATCTTTCAAAAGCTCCATTGACACTGGGGTATGTCAATAATTCAACATATTAGTTGGATGCAAATACTGCACAATAAGGCATGGAAAGAAAACTGTAATTGGGAATGCCAGGGCAAAGGGGGCTCTATCTTCTGACTGAGCCCATTGTTGAACTCCAGGCTGAACCTCCGACCCTTTACTTTGGAGGGACACAATAGGCTTTGATATGAGATGGTGGGAAACGGGCTTGGAGGCTCATTTCACATTCAGCTGCAATTCATCAGCTTGGCTGGGACTTCTAGCAGCTTTAATGACCACTGCAATTGATGGTTAAATCAATTTGTGACGGTGACAGCATGGCTGGCCCCTAGACTGTAACAATCCAGGATTACAACAGGCAGAAAGGGCCCCGTTATTCAGACGTGCATGGTTTCTACTCAGCTCTGAGTGGGAACAACAGTGGGACAAAGTCTCACAAGACCAGGCCTGGAGAATGTACACATTCACTCCAGTTGACTACACACCACGGCTGCTTCTTTTAGCGTGATGAGGCGGGTTAAAAAAAAAAAAAAAAAAAAAAAAAAAGAGGAAAAAAAGAGAGAAAAAAAAAAAAGCATTGTTACAAATAAAATATACAGTAGAGCACAAAAGACCCTGATATTTGACTATATCCTTAGGGAAAGTGGCAACCCAGAAAGAATTTCACCTTTGTTCCTCCAGGGACAAAGTGGGTGGTCTGTCCCCCTCCACCCGCCGCCCCAAACTGCGGTGCCGCTTGCCCCCATGGTAAAACCCGTCCTCGTCCGGATCATGGTAAGCAGGTTTGCATTTGGCAAGAGGGGCATAGGCAGGGGGGATGGGGGCCAAATATAGCATTCAGACAGTGAGAAGGAAGGACTGCTCCCTCTTCTGTCACTGAAGAAAAATGCACGCGAAACACACTAAAGCATGCTATAATTCATTTTCATCTCTCCATGATTATAATTACCTCTCACACTGAACAGATATTGCAGGGAAAGAAGAAGACCAAAGCTCACCCTGGTGGCCTTACTGCTAATAATTATTTACAGCAAAGTCAGTTGTTTTGGATGTGAGTCTGCAAGGCCAGTGCTTGCCTAACATCAAGAAAAAATGCAATTTCAAATCATCTCAGGTCTCTCTCCTGCCACATTTTGCTGGTACAATATGATATTTTCACCCAAAATATACAGTGTGTGTTATCAGCAGACAGAATTTCTGGGAAATATGTTATTTCAGTATAATACTGCACATCAACTGATGCAGGCAGTAGCTAAAAGCTATCAGATATATTTGAGTTGTAGCGTAGATGTGACATAATGTGTATGTGTGTTTTGTTTAAATTAAATTACACTTAAAATATTTCAAGTGATTCAATGAAAAGCTGTGTTTTCTATGTCATATTAATTGAAATAATTTATTCAGCCCAAATAGAACAGTTATAATGTTGTGTATCTAACCGAGCGTAGACATTTAAAAAATCAATATGATATGTAGTCAGAGAATCAAAGTACTTAAAAATTTATATGAGGAGGCTGTTAATGTGAGCACTACACATTATGCCAATCAATAACTTGTAAATTATATAGTAATTAATTACACATCTCTCTTTGTTGATTAGGCATGATCAAGCCATTTCTGTGTATACTAAAGAAACATGTTGAAAATGAGTACTAAAAAAAAATTAAAATGTGAGCCACAGTCCACTGACCTGCTAAATAAATCACTTCATCATGTTCTGAGTTGAAGCCTACAATTAATAACTAATTCTGGCATCGTCCTTACAAAATGTCATGGTCTAAATGTTGCAAAAGAAAGAGCTGACTAGCTCCTAGAAATATGTAAATCGATTGGTTGATGTTAATACCTGAAAATTTGTAACCCAAAAAAAATACCACATTTTGAAAATGTAAACAAGTTTTTTTTTTTTTCTAAAGGATCTGTCCAATATTGAAAAATATTATTGCTAACAGTAAAGAGGTCTGGCACTAGGTCCAAACCCTGACAGGGGAGGAGGGGAAAAAAAAATCACTTGGTTTCTATGGTAACAGTGCTGGTAGAAATAGTTGTGTGAGCATACTGAACATGCATAAAAGCCTTCCCAAGGGAGGTCAGAGGATTTGAAGAAAGAGGGGGGGGGGGGGGAAAGAAAAAAAAAAAAAAAAGAAAAAAAAAAGAGATGGCAGCTTCCGCAGAAAGCAGACATTTTATGCTGAATAAGTGTTTCAGATGTGTGATGTGATCAATAACAAAACATTGTTGCTAATAGAATATTCAAAAATCTTTACATATGTAGCCATTCATACTTAAATCACATTGGTGCATACCCATTTCTATGTGAGACATATATGATATATGCACATTCGCTTCTGCACACGTGTTTAGATATTGTGTGAATAAATTACACATCTTCATACAGAATGGAAGTATAATGTGAGACTATAACAACCCCCTTAATATACATATTATCGATATAGTGTTGGACAGTGTCACTATATCGGATATATTAAAATCTCTTACTCTAGGAACTATAAATATAACGTCTGAAATATCTGATACACATTATCATTAAGAACATCGGAATACTCAAAAGGAGCATCAAGAAGCACCTAGCATTATTTGTAGATGAAGTTATTAGTTTGGCAATTAAATCATGTTAATTAATTTTAATGTTATTAGTGATGGTCAAGAAGACGGGAATTAGTCAGAATCTGTTGCACAATGAGCAAGCTGTATATACCAACTAGACTCTGCAATTCAGCCTGCTTAGAAACCAAGCGAACATGGTTCATTCTTTTGAGCTAAAAATGTTCACTAGCCCTTTATTTGCATCTGCTTCAATCCTCTCTGTTCATTGTTGGTTGCTATAAACTCTCTCCATGGGGGATGGATGGCACAGAGAGGAAACGTGACAGAGGCTCCCATGCAGAGGATGAGCCGTTGCTGCAAGTGAAATCCCACATCCATAAAGCCAGGGGGAGGGGCAGAATTCCTGGGTACACTCAAAAGCTCGATTCGTGCAAGCAGGAAGGCAAAATATTTTTGACGGTGCTTGTGTGCAGAGCGGGTTTGGAAAACGTGCACCGTTGTCATAGATTTCCGGAGTGGCACAATGCACTATAATTTCAAAAGCTTGCTAGATTACCTTCTGAGGTACAGTGAGAGAGGATTTTCATCCAGAAGAGGTGGCTATGGAAAGCAAGGAGGATCTATAGCCACTGCTGTATCTTTACAATTCAAAAGAAGCGGCACATTATCTGGGACTGACACTTGCAGGAGACAAAAGTGGCACAGAAGTCTTCCTTGCCCCTCTCACCCCCCTTCCCTCCCTCTTTCCCTCCCCCTCCCCCCCCTCCTCCCCCAACCTCCCCCCATTCAGCCACCAAATGAGGCCCCAGGAGCAGAATGAGGCTCCCTTTTGGGCCAGCCACACAACCGTCCTTCCTCGCTCCCTACGTGCAGAAAAAACACTATTATTTACTTGCAGCATGTAGGGTTTGGTGTGGGCACACAGCCAGCAAGGACCTTGCATCAGGCACCTCCCTGGGGAACATGGAAGCGAGATACACAAAGGATGCACTTGACTGTAAGGCATCTCGCTTCATAGCTCATTGAGAAAATCAGCCACTGACCACACCAGCCTTTTGAAAATGCACCACCACCATCGGTTTCAGTGCAAGTGTGTTTTAAAGAAGGCGTTTTTAACTTCCCCTGTATGAGGGGTTGCTCTGTTCACATTAGAAAAAGGGTAAAATTAATCATACACTGATCATACTTCACCCAGTTTTGTAAACTTCTCCTGCAAGACCAAAGCACCACTGTTAGTCATTAATTTTCCTTAATCAGACCTCAGGTTAACATTTTCCTGAAATGAACAATGGCTCTCTGCACTTCTCAAATCTACTATTCCTGTGTGTCTTTGGAAACTCACTTAGATCACAACTAGCTATCTTCTAATTAGAAGGTACTCCTATAATTGCTAGAGAAAGGAAAAAGAAAAACAAAAACAAACAAACAAGCAAACAAAAAAATGAAAATCAAATTATGATCTAGCCTAAACAGACAGAGCTTGCCAGTGTCCTAGTAGTGAGGACCTTGCTGCTGGGTTCTCCAGCATCTTTGCTCTAAGCTCTATAAATATTAATCTGTTGTAATTCTACAAATAATCTAGAAATATCACCAAGTCAGCAGCACAAACAAGTTGAACTCTAGATTCCCCATGCACTTATTTTCCTCCTCTTCTCGGGTGGTAGTGTCTTGAGAACTGGCAGGGTTGTAACATGCCCTGAGTTTTAATGATGACTCTGACTTTTTCATATGATCTCCATTTCTTTCCAAAAGCCTCGGTGGGCCTGACTCCATGTGATATATGCTCCAGGACTGGGGTGTCATGCTATCTAAATATACATTTCACTTGCCATCTGGAAATGGGTGGTCACTGATCCAACATTTTTTCCATGTCTGCAAAGACTCAGACCCAGATGCTGAATCGTAATCCACATTCATGAGTGCATATTCTGCCCCTTCTTCACTGTCCAGCAAACCTGCTCTTTTTTATTCTGTTATTTGAGTGCTTTCATTTGCAGTCCATGAACTTTTATATCAAAACTCCTGTCCTCATTCTGCATGTTAGCTTTCCCCCTTGCTTGAATTTCCTATGTAACAACTCTGTTTTCCTATTCAGCAAGCTGTGTTAGGGAGAAAATGTCCCATCAGCCTATGAGCATTTAACAGTATAATTATGGCAGTTTATTTATTCATAGAGTGCCCTCCCAAGAGCAGCATTTGTTGGAATTTTGAACCTATCCATGATAATCTTAGCAGGAATTCCCAGCTTCCTCTCTTAGAGTCCAGGTCTCCTTAACATGGAGGCCATACTAATGCCCTTTCTACTAATGGACAAATGTGGATGATTTTAGTATAAATGATGGCCAACCAATTAAGGCAGTGACTACAGAGCAATCAAAGACATGACTTCTGTATTAAGTCCAGATACACAACATACTCTTGAATCAACTTCTTGTCTCAGCTCCATGATATGGGGGTTGACTGATTGTATGCCTAGACTATCTAGCTTAAAGCTAGTTCAGAAATCACTGCACCACACTGTAGTGAATTCTGTGACTGTAAATCAAATACACCTCAAATCAGTCCTGAGTAAAGGTTTTGGATAGAGTGTATTTTTCAACATTTGTACAAATTACAATTGGATAACAGCTGCCTAAAGTAGTTTTATTAGTTTTGTTTGCTTATATGTTATTAGCCTCATGAACTACTACTCTAAATTTCACTTATTGTATAAACCTTCTTCAAACAAGCTGTCTTCTCAACATCAATGAGCAAACATTTGTCTTTGTTAGAAGGAGTTGTTGAATTAGATTGTAGAAAGACATAAACACACAAATCCAGATATAGCACAAAGTATGTCCTATTTTTATACACTTTGATGAGCTTACATTTGTTGTTGTTTGTTTATTTCTCTAAAGAATGACCAACAGAATATCTAGGAGTTCCAATATTTGCATCACTCTGGTCCTTTGTGCTTCTTCTATGGCTCCAATTTGCTGGACATACACTTTTGTCTTATTCTCCCCTTGTAGAAGTTCAGAAAATTCTGTCACTGTCCCTTTAGGGTCTTAAATAACCAGCCCAGCCATTCATAAAATGCAACACACAACTGTGATGTCCTTATACATGTCCACCTGACTGTTCTCTGCACATCAAGAAAAGCTGGCCACCTATACACTGTACCTGGTGGAGGTCCTCCTCCCCTGGTTAGAGTGGCTGCGGCTGTGTGTATATGCCCAAATCCAAAAAATGGTCTTTCAAACCCATATAATAAATAATAAATAAATAAACAAAGGGCTCTTCTTAATCCTTACTATAGGTATTTACATTAAGGATAGTGTGGTAGCATTGTAAGTCAAAATGCAGTAGTGGCAGAAGATACAGGTCCAGAAAATTACTTTCTTCCTACACACAATCCACAAGAATGGAAAACCACAAGTACTGTAGATATGCTTAGGTCAATCTAAAGAAACAAAAGACTATGAGGATTGAACCTTGGAATAAAAATACTCATGTCTGTATTGGTGTAGCACAATCATCGGTTATTGCACTGATGATACAGTGTTGTTATCCTGGATATTAATATATTATGGCTGTATCAATCTGGTGTCAGAAGAACTGTGTCTGAGAGAGGCTTTCTGTCCCTTTCTTACTGTTTGGTCAGCTTGAAGAGACCTGCAAAACATCTAAGCATGCATTATCTTAGAGCTGAGACCACAAGAGAAAACAGCTGACTGCAGAAATCAAAAATTTAATCTATTAATTAAAAAAAAAAAAAAAAGTTTCATTTCAGCTTAAGCAGGTTAAGAAGTTTACTGAAATATTATACATTCACTCATGCTAAACCTTGTTAAAATAATAATATAACAAGCATCACATCTTAAATATATGTGACCTGAAATCATTGCATAACATTCTGAACAGCAAGCCATGGACATACTGACACATACAAGTGTAAAGTAAAAGGAAGTTAGTTCCCAGAATTATCATTGAACTTCATAAACAACACTAAGTCCTTCTCTGAACAATCAATGACTTCAGAGTTACTGTAAATTGTTCAAATTTGGGAATATTATGGAGTTTTTTATGGCTTTGCAATGAAAAAGTTTGTTTACTCTGGGCCAGATTCTGATAACCAAAGTTTGAATAGTAATTCTCCTCCTTGAGTAGCCAGAATGAGTTCCACATACCTGAACAGAATAGACCACTTTGCTCCTTGGCACTGAAAATGTTGTTCATTCCACTTTTTTCAGTTTTCAGACTTCTGTTCCACCAAAGTCTCAGGAAATTATTCATGAAACTGAAAACTCATCTCTACAGGACTGCTTGCAAAGATTCCACTCCACAAAGCAAAGGTGACAAGATTTGGTTCTTTGTATAAGTCTAAAAAAATCACAGTGGCTGTAAAACGGCTGTGTTTCTGTAGCAAGAATTATATGATGATTTTGTTACATGCAGTTTTCCATGGTGGTTAAGTAAATAAAAGGTTTACTTTGCATGTGATCGTTAGAAACTGTAAATCTTAGCTCATAAAAACAACCCCTAACAAATACAGTTTTGCACTAGCCAGGCAGTGCAGAAAATAGCATCTCATTAGCTGTAAATCTTGGCGGAAAGGAGAAACAGAGCCTGGGAGTCCTAACAACAGCTTCTGTGCACCAGCCATTAGATCATACCGAAAAGCCCAACAGGTCTAAAATTTAGTTGTGAAAGCCCACATAAACATTTTAGTATTATATGATCATTTAATTACTCCAAAATCTATGGTTAGGGCTCATGCCAGCCTTGAAAAGATTAAAGGCTATGTTTTAGGGTAATGAATTCCACTTATTTTTATTTTTGAAAACTTTATTAATGGGTTTTAAAAGGTGATATTCTCCTATTCATACTTTCATTGCTTCCATGTTTGGCATGTTTTTCGTGTGATATGTGCTAAGTAGGCATGGCAAACATTTTGATATGTGACTGAAAACAAGATCCAGGCTGGTCTATGAAATTCCCTGCATACCTCAACTTAGACACCTGCGAATGCATAAAGGCAGCCTTGTCCAAGTCATTTCGTGCCTTGCTGCTGCCAAGGTTCTCTCATGACATAGTGATGTGGCATGGAGGGACCTTGTGCTTTTTCCATAGGAAAAGAAAAAGAAAAACAAAAAAAATATAAGTTCAACAGGCAAATGCCTGTGCTTCCCCAAAATTCAGCATCCCACTTTACGGGAATCACGCAATGCACAGTACTGGTTCAACGTCATGAGCTCCATCCAGAGAGATACTGGTGACCTGCCAAGGGTACCACCATGGGCTGCACTCTAACAGATATTTTGGGGCTACACTTCTGAACCCACTCTGTCTATCCCTCTAGTGAGCTCACGCATCAATCTGGAGTGTCCTGAACCATTGGTCAAGGCTGCATGCCTCCTTTTTAAGGTGTTATGACATCAGAACTGAGCACCTCAAATAAACTGCCTGAACGTAATACTAAAATGCTAAAACTGTGATGAAAAAAAAATAAATAAAAAATTCTTTCTTGCCTCTATATTTTTTTCAGGTCTTCTGAAACAGTTCCTCCTCATTCCAGATATCTATGAGAAAATTAAAAACAGGCCAAAAAAATAATAACAATAAACAGGGACATTTATTTTATTTTAATGAAATAGAGAAAGTTGAAAATAGCAGACATTAAACCCATAGTATGAGGTAAGAGAATTTTGTTTTGCATAAAAATACTTTGGCATTTAAAACTCCAGAAGGATCTCACCATGAGCCTTCCTGCTCTTTGCTTACATGGCACCAAGACCTCCTTCAGCTGCTGAAGATGTGCTGAATAGCAGACAAGGGGAAGATCTGTATCTTCTTTATGAAGTGGTCTGGGCAGCGAAAGAAGGATTATTTTCCTATAATGAAAAAAAAAAAAAAAAAAAAAAGAGAACTAAAGCTTAGAGAAAACCACCAGAAAACAAGATGCTAACAATTCTCTAATCCCCGTGTTAGTGGTCTACATTTGCCATATGCCTTCATCTTAACCTATGGAATAATGTCAGGTGCTGTCAGCTGGGGTGTTAACGTAATGCTTTTTCTCCTGTCTGGTTTCTACCAGGTCTGCCTGCTTGGAAAGGCCAATCAGTAGAATCAGCTGGAAAATGAGCAAACAAATAAGAGAGAACAACATGAGGAAACAATACCATCTGGGTTATATTTCCTGAAGAAAATCTTAATAAATTCTGACTAAGTCAATCGCACCACACAGATTCTCTTCAGATTGGGAACTAGCCCAAGTTTTTAAACTTTTATTCAGGCTCTTCCATATATATGGATCTCACAAAATAGTTCAGAATAATCTGTTACTTCTTTGTTACTGTCACCCTATATGCAAACTTTCCTTCTAAAGTAACTAAGGGTCTTTTCTTATGTAAGGGATACCAAAATAGGGTTATGAACCTTAACATTCATTCACCAAGCTCTCACACATATACAGAGTATGGTACTCAAAATAGCTGTTAATTATTTATTTTTGCCAAAAAAAATAAAAAAATAAAAAAAATGAAATTTGTTAAGTCCATTTGCCTTGAAGAAAAATACTATCTGCACTATAATTAGCTCTTAAATGGCAACTTTCAATAAACATGCTCTAAGCAAGATACTTTGCCATCAAAAAATAATAATATCAAAACACCTGGAAAAAAATGCTTATTGAGATAGAGAAAGCAAGAAAGATAATTAAAACTAATCAGGAGTATGGTAGATGTCATTCTCAAGAAGCAATAACCTAAAGACATAAACAGATTTAATCTAACTAGGGAAATCAGACATGTCTGGTGTCTTTATAACAAATGACAGATAACAGCAATAGCCAAGGTTTGAACTGGGTCATATATTTTATTAAAAACCCATATGGCATGATGATCCACTATGAAAAATGTGTATAGTAGTGGTTTATGGCCGTGGTTCATACACTAACAAGATTTTCATTTACTTGAACATCTTCCATCATGTTCAGGACAAGAAAGTGTTTCTAACAATCTCCTATTAGCAATTATTTTGGCTTTATGATTAAAAAAACAGTTCAATACAGCTCAAGCAATGTAATTTAATAAGATGAGCTACTTGTTTTTTTGGTTTGGGATAGGTGGTTGTGACCGCCTGTTAAACATCAACATACCTCATATTGGACATTTGGAAAATTTGACTGATTGGTTGATGTCAAGTCCAAACTCAAAGCAATATCAGATGTGCTACTGTTCTGGGGCAATGTGGGAGCAAATATGCTGATTAAGTCTGAAAAAAAAAAAAAAAAAAAGTAATTTTCTACTTTCATGGGTGCCAGACGGATCTGCATCAGATGTCAGATGGCTGGACAAGAAAATCCACATTCCCACATTGTGTCATGAGGAAGGTGCCTGCAGCATGGGTATTTATGAGTGTGCACCAGTCCTCCATACAGAAAGTTCATGGTACTCTGGGGATGAAACCAAGCAAAGTTTACAGATCAGCAACTTGTCAGCCCTATCCTCCAGCTGAAATTAAATGCAGATAAAATAAATAGAATGTTTTAAGGAAATGGAAATACCAAGTGCTGGAATTTCCTGGCTATATACAGCTGGATTTATTTCAGGCTCTGTGGACATGGAAAAAAAACATGAGCTCATACTCCCCATATGGGAAATGTGATGTTGGTAAGGGAGGAAAACAGAGTTATAGTCCCTGTTCTATGGAAATTGCATGATTAACCAGGCCAAAGATGAGAAAATAGTCCCATCAAGAGTACCTGCCCAGTTAGAGCTTGGAGGACAGCATGGGCATAGGTATGTACCCAGTAAGCAGAATGGATGAGGCTTTCTGGGGATGGTGGGAGGGAGGGAGAAAATTAAGCCATGTGGAAGCAAGCTGTGCTGTGACCCTTGCCCTGGCTCTGTGTAGTTTTCTAATATAGAAGCAGATTATCTGACTTACTGATTCCAGTGTGCATTGAGGGGTCAACTTGAATTACAACGGGGATGAAATGCTCGAACAGGAGAATATCAGTGTCTGTGAGTGTAACAAGGAGTTGTCAGAAAGCGGATTTGAGCAGGGACTGCTGGAAGTGGGAAGTCAGAAGATTCTACACCCATGGTATCTCACATTCAGCACCCAAAATTAGTGGATGGTTTTTGCTTTAACCTCCATGTGTGTGGTTTCTCCATCTGTAAAACAGATGGTCTTCGTGCAGGATGTGCCTACCATAACCTTGTAAGTCCAATCTGTGGTGTGTTTTTGAAGCTAACCTTCCTGTTGCCCCTACTCACCATACTCCAGTTTGCATTCCTGAGCCCTGCTGGGGCACAGATAGGATTTCTTTGGGTGCAATAGAGCTGGGAGTTGTTCTGCTGGCACCCCCACCTAATGCCCTCCAACCACTCATGGGCGTTCAAAATACGCTGTTGGGATGCAGCAAACCACTGCAATGTGAGCCTTAGGCCCTCAGCATCCGCTCTTTCATGTGGGACTTCACACTCACTAACACAAGCACTGATTTCTGTAAAAATGATGCTACAAAGTGCTTGGCTGCAGCGGTGATGAGCAAGAGGAACCACTGGGGAGGAAGCTAACAGTCATTTCTTCAGAGCAAGGATTGTAAAGTGCAGAGTAAAAGCATCACATGCCAGACATGGGAAGAAAAATAAGTATTGCATAGCGGTGCTCAAATGGGCCACTTACACTTTCTGTGCACTGACTGAGGTGGGTGTCTTGGTGAGAAATCACATACATTCATGTAACTAAAGACTGTCTTGAGGCGTACATTCACGAGGTCAAATTAAAGTTGCACAGACCACCTTAATTCTGGCATTTCCTAAGTCTCAAGTGTTTGACTTTACAACCTTAATAATGTTCTTTTAACATAGTTTTTGTATGTGTAATAAATTATATGCCCTTCTCACTTTCAGTGCTCTTCTCACTAGTAATGCTGTTGGACTCTGGTCCTTTGGTATGAAAACAAATATTGGAAATTATTGCTGTTGTTATTGAAACCAGATGTACATCTCTCTGTGGCATTTATTTGTATAGTGTCAAACTCTAGCACATTCAATTTCAGTGTAGTTATTGAATAAAAATGAGCAATAGAACTGATAGTGAAATGTCAGTGCTGGAAAGGCCTAAATGGTGACTCTTTTCAGGAAAGTTTGTAGTTTTAATTTCATATGCACACAGTCACAGCAATGAGTATGAGCAAAAATGACAAAATCACATAATCTCATCAATATAGAGTAATGGAAAGTAATGGTGGGCCAAGATGAAAGAATCTGGGCCCAAATGTGTTAGGCACTAAACCCGCCCTGAAGCAGGCAGTGTCTTGTGCCTCATGGGTAAAAAAGTGATGTATTTGGTAAACTGAAAACAGCAGGAGTGAATCACAGGCCTCACCCTCCTTTTATTTTATCTCAAAACTCAGACACATCCACCCTGAAGGACAGAACTTCTCCCTACTGCCAAACGATGCTTCAGTTAATGATTCAGTTTTAGAGATCTAAATTTTAGACATCAAGCACTAGGTGAGAAAAATCCCATCGTGTCTTTTCTATGCTCTCACTGCTCATCCTGATCTCACCCTGAGGAATAAGCTCCTTGACTGTATTAGAAAGCACTGAGTGGAGGAAATATGTAGGGAACAAGACCAGTGGCTGTGTAAGAGGGTATAGGATTGTGGGGTGACAGAAGACTTCCCTAGTTCTTCCTTGGAAGGAGAATACTAAAACATAGGCTACAGATCTCTGCAAAAACCACAAATACAAAACTAGTGTACCTATTTACATGAGAATGGTCAGCAATGCTGGGTAAGACAAATTAAATACAATTCTTAAAAAAAAAAAAAAAAAGAAAGAAAAAAAAAAGGACTACTGGAGACAATAATTTAAAAAAGCCTTAAATTAATATTACTCTATAAATATTACTATAAATTAATGTAAATTAATATTAGCTCCATGTTTAAGTATGCAAAAAATAGGAAATCCCAAAACTAGACAGCACATGCCTTGATTTGATCCTTGTATAAACGTATTTTAGTATGAACTTTGATTGCATGTTCACCTTTATAATCTCATACAGGATTCCTACCTTGGTTAATACCTTGGTTAATATCTTGGTGGAGGCTATGGTCAGGGCTATCCTGGTAGCGAGGCTTTGTGGAAGGGCTAGGTCTGTAGCATTACTGAGCACTCACAGCTTTAACTGCAGTCCAGGGTTGTCTGTGTCCCGGATGTGCATCATGAAAGCTAAAGACTGTAAATTAGTCTGTGGGCTTCTTGGGTTGGATAACTAGTCTTATACATTTTGGGCTTTAACTGTTATGTCACGTGGGTGTCTTCTCACAAACCTGGATACCGGTATGCTTTCATCTCAGAGAGCTGTCATGAAAATCAATTTATTAGTGGCTATATCTCCCTTATGCACTGTAGTAAGAATGGTGCAGTAAAACCAACTGAAAGATTAAACACACGTGGAAGGCATGTGGTTAGAGAGATGCAGAGTAATATATTCCCATTCTCTGTGACAAGAGCAAAAATAATTACGGCTCCTGTTTACTGAGAGTTTTTGCAACTTTAACACATCTCTTACATACACTTTTTACAGTGTAAGCATCTGTACAATTTCCAGGGTCATGCAAAGCGCTCTCTGGTGTCAAAAATCTTTCAATCTAAATAAACAATACGTATAGGGATGGCTGAACAAAGCACTATATGTATGGAAAAGCATCCTTTCAGTTAATGTATGTTAACCACTGCTACAAAGAAATTACTCCCAACTTCATTATTCTTGAATACCTACTGATCATTTTTAAAAACTCTAATGTTTCTGGACAAGGCACTGCCAACCAGTCTAACCAGAAAATTCTCATCTTCTTCTCATTCATCTACTGACCAGCCTTCCACATTGTGCCACACCAGCAGTGTTCACTGCCAGCCTCACAGAACTTGTATCCAGGAGGGACCAAGACTTGCTTTGTCAGTCTTCTGTTTCATTCAGGAGAGCAAGGGCAACCTATTGATTGACTGATTTCATTTCCATCCTCCTGACATTCCTTGGATTTCTTGCAGCAGAGATCAGACACCCCCTCAGAAACCAATTTGGAATTTTAACAAGACTTCAGAGAGAAACTAGCTTAAAACAACATGGACTTTCATCGGCAAGCTGCTCCCTGAGTATATCTGACAACTGTAAGTGGAAGCAACATCTGAAACAAAGAAGAATGACCAGTTATTTATTGACAAAAAATGCAATCTTCATGGCCACTTCAAAAACATTTTACTGTAACCTAAAATATCTAGCTGTGAAGACATTTGAAAGAAGAAAATAAAATTCTTTTTGAGTACAGCTATAAGGAAAATGTGCCCTGGTAGTTATGAAGCTTTTGATTTTACTGTGATTAATCAGATTTATGCTGCATATATAATATATGACCTTAATTCACAGTATAGGGGGAACCCTTTTAATAAAACACAATGATTATTTTTTTTAATATTGCAAAAGGATACTATTTTTATTGCAATATGCATCTGTGCCAATGGAAAATAGTGGGAAGGAAAAAATATATTGTCTGGCACTGGTTGCCATAGCAGCAAGCTGAAGTTCAAGGAGAAGTGGAGAATCTGAATTCTGTGGCAAGGTAATGAATTTAGCATCTACAGGAACAGAAATGGATTTTCTGTCACAGCCTGTAAATCAACTGCAGGAAACTAACATGCTGGAGATATTTTGGAATGCTTTATATCTGCTTCTGATGTATGAAAAGTGTATCAAAATTATTTCTCAGGGCTTTGTCTTCCAGGGCCTTCCCTTTCTTTCTGTTCAGACCAGTGCACTTAAAACATACTCGGTGAAGCTGATGTTTGCTACCGAGACAAAGGAAAAAGCCTTGCAGTTTTCTCAGCAGCCCTCTGAAGCCAGGAGGCATCGCCCTCCTCCAAGAACACTGCTCTCTCACTCTGACTTTTCGCAAAGTGCCAAAGTTTCAAAGGTCAGCAATGAGTTACGCGCATCCAGTTGTCCAAGTCATTTTTTGAGAAACTTGGTTTTCTTACATAAATGCATGATGCAGGCTTTCAAAGGGAGTGGACACGAAAATATCTGATATACCCAGCTCAGCAACAGGAACAAGCATGATGGCTTTTCAACATGCCTGTTAAAAGGAAAGGGGAGATGGAGTTCAGATGCTGAGCTGGTGTTCCTTGATCAGTGCCTGCAAACAGCCAGTCAGTAGTCTCGATAAGGATTTGGGGGAAAAATGCCCATGCCTCAATTAAATCTCTAGTCAGTTCTCATGCCTCTTGGTCTCTTTCAAATGTCTTCTTGATGTCCAGAATAACTTTGTCTTCGGCCACAATAATTATGGCCCAGCAATACAGACAGTATCAGTGAGAAATGTACAGAAAAAAAAGAAAAAAAAAAAGAAAAAAAAAGAAAAAAAAAAAGGCTTGCAACAGTGGAACCCAGCTAACATTCTTCATGCTCTACATGCCATTAAAAAATGAAAAAATAAATAGCTTTCCTTTCTACCTCTGTTCCTGGAGCAGATGGAAAACACTCTGGGGAAAGGTAGGAAAAAATTCTCTTAAATAAAAAGAAGAATTATAACAATACACTACAGTTAATTATGTATAATGGGCTTCGTTCCCAATAAATCACACCCATGTAGCTCAGATATAATTCTTCCAAAGTCAGTGAAGATGAAGCAGTGTAAAATCAATGTGAGCAGAAAATATAAAATGCAGTAGAAAAAAAATAAAAGAAGGTATTAAATATATATATATACATTTCTCATATGGATGTCTTCTGAATAAGACACAGGAATGCACTCTGACCCTGTTACTTCAGAGGGTGCATATGGAAGATCTGTTATTTCTGTATATGCTCTTTGCCTACCAGCAATGAAACTGAATGCTAACTAAACATGAAACCTCATGTTCAGGAGTTAAAACATTTCAAAGTTCATATAATTTGCTGATTGTGACTAATTCCTGTCCAAATCCTCTTTTTTTTCTAGAGTAAAAGCATGGCCATGGGCAAGCATAAATTTCCCCAGATTTTCATTTGTAACCTTCTCTGAATAAAAATTAAAATCTTTTAAATAAAACACCTAATAGCAAAACCATGTACAAAGATGTTCATTACTTTTTCCACAAATTCCAGAAGATAAGCCCATCTTAGCCTATCTGAAAGAAAATAAATACTATTTCCATCATGATGGTACTGGTCATCAGCTGAATTTGAGAGTGGTTATCAACTCATATCAAAACAACCAACAAAATTCTTAAGGTCACACAGTTATTGGGAGTCCTGAGATTTTTGTTGATTTGTTGCCATTCAGAAAATAAGAGAGGAAAGACAAATACAAATTTCAAAAGCACTTCAGTTCCATTTTGGACATCTGCAGAATTGAAGATGTGTTAAATCTTGTAGCTACAGCTCTTATCCTTTCTTACTCCTCTAACAGAAATCTCTCAAAAACTTTGCCCCCCTTGTGCTGTTATTAATTAATTAATTTATTAATTTATTTGTTTATTTATTAATGTTATTAATAACATTAATAGCTGGAAGCTTAAGTTTCAGACTTGACATCTTTCATTTAAGATAGGAGTCCCTCTGGGATACAGAATAGGACGGCATTGCTCAGCATGGGTTTTGGTATAGCAAGAAGGTTTCTGCTTAGGAGTCCTTAGAAAGCAAGTCACTTTCCTGTTGAGATGAACCATTACAACAGCAGCTTGAAGCCTGTGGGATTTCCTTACAGAGACCAGGTATTTGTTTTCCTCTAAAGAAAGGAAGCTTCTGATTCAGGCAACAGCTTTTCTGCGATAATGGCCTACCATGTTTCTGCTGATTTTGTCTGTAACTGTAAGTAAGCATGAAGATAGTAGGAAATCATTATTTCAATTACTACTCCTGCCGTGAATGTAGGGCTTTCTCTGTCTTACAAATAGTGCATGATTTTCATTTACATAAGCTCCTCTTGGAGAGGAAAATAATAAATCTTTTTTTTTTTTTCTTTTTCTTTCCCACTCTTGTCTGTACAGAGCATTTAAGTCACTGGAATAAATGAAGCCACATACAACAGCATTCAGGACAGACCCTTTCTTTCCGACTCCACAGTACTTCTCAGTCCTCTTCCACTTGCTGGACAGGCAGTTACATAGGCTGATGAGAAGGACAGAATAATCAGATAACATAGGCACATATGTCTCACTTCCCTAAAGAAATGGAATGAACATTTAGAAAGGCAGTATCTTGCCTTGTGCTCTGGCCAAGCACTGTCTGCTCTGTTAAAGCTGAGGTGAGGAAGCTCAGTTTATAAAACATCCAGCTGCAATGACAGAAGGTAGTTTCAGTCCCCTTCCCTTCCTTGTAGTCAGCAAAGGTGGGATCACGTGCATGTCGTCCACGTACTGGATCATGACCATATTCCATTCACATCTGGGCTGATTCTGTTCTCTCCTCATTTAAGCTAAATAAAGAGCAAAAGTCTTCTCCCATGGCCTGGGTCACTTCAGGACCAGGCAGGATCTCCTCCACTGATGGATTAAATAGTTTATTGTCCTAACCAGTGGCAAACAGAACACTAACCACTCAGAAAAACAGTTAAGTGCAGTTGTGACACTGTGATCTGACCAGGATATAGGTCAGCACCTGCTCTTGCAGGGATCTGCTGTTAACAACTGGAGAGCTACAGCTTGAAATATTTCTCCAGTCTGATAGATGTGTTAAGTAGTTTCTGGGTGCACTTATATTTGAATCAGTCCCTTCTAAACAAATAGTTGTTTCATGCAAAGTCACCAGTATCCAGCAGGTGCCTCTCATTTGGGGTTTTAAATAAAATCTTAAAGCCCAATGATTATGTCACATCTTTCAGAGTTATCACTACAGGAACTTTTGGTTGAGATTTAAGCTCTAAATTGTTAAATACCGATAAAATCTGTCATTCATTTACTCTTGCCCTCTCTTCACCTAGATGTGCTGTGAACCAGTGAGATAAACCAATATGTATGAGGGGAAAAAAACAACCACTCACTTTTCTGCAAGATCCATCCTTGATTCATATCACAGTGTGACTGCACAAACTGACATGGATCAACTGCTGGAGCAATTGAAAGGATGGGAGCATGTGTGGTATTGTCACCAAACACACTGTCATGTCAAACCACAGCCTCAGATAAAGGACTAAAGGATGTGATTGGGACCCAGATCTCTCTCATCGTGACTGAGATTTCCAAGAAGTGTGGAGGAGGCTACATGCCTTCCTCCAAAAGCTTTGTGAATCAACCCCAAGACATTCTTATCATATCTTAACAATAAAAAAGAAAGATCATTTTCTGCTGTTTTTGTTTTTATTTTGGGTGTTTTGTTTTGTTCTGTTGAATTTATATGTATCTTCCCACATTTTTTTTCTTGGCTTCATTTATCAAGGGAAAAGCCTTGCTTATGTGACCCCTCCTCTGAAATATCTGTCTTTGACTAGCTCTGTAACAGTTTCCACAGCTCATTAATTCTTCTATGCAAACTTATTTATGAGCACAAATTATTCCCCCTTCCTGTCAGTTCTCTACAGAAAGTAGGGGAGGAGAGAGCTGGCACTGGAACGAGTCATTGCAAGAATGTTTGGGCTCCATTTGCAGCTTGCAGGAAAATAACTTGCATGTTTGTTCTGTCCTCATTCACCTGAGAAACATACATTTGTGCTGGTAATTCCATTGAAATAATTACTGTCTGAGGAGCCAAAGCCTGGTATCTAGCCAATTCCCCTCACAAGCCATAATGCACAGCTGCAAAGCTCCAGGAGGGCATTGAAAGGCATCCTGAAACTTCTTGGTAGTGACAGGGGAGAAAGCGAGGACACCTGGCCCTTCTGGCATCCGCCAGGGAACAAACTTGTTAAGTGCAGGGAGTGGGGAGGGGCGAGGAGAGACAGGGTTACAGTGGGCTTGTTTGTGCTTCCATCTAATCTTTAATCACCTCAAAGGGATTTTTGTGATCTGTTGATTTTTTGAACTGTTGGAGATGGCAGAGAAACCAGGAGTTAATAGTCTTCTGGGTTCCTGCTGGATTCTGGATGCTGAAGCAAAAGTCTGTTTTCTTTCCTTTTGCTCCTTGCTCCTTCCTAGGGCTAATTCCTGTCCTCTTCCTTCTGAAAGGAGCTTTCTCTACAAGAGGATCAGTTTATCTCACTTTCCAGTGTGACTGTTCCCACTGCCCAGAGTACCTCAAAGGTCACTCAGCTGCACAGAGCTCTGTGGTGCGCTGCATGAGTCAGTGCTGCTCCTGAAGGTCTCAAAGCTGAGCACATATCTTCTTGCCATTCCCAGAAGGGCAGAAGCAGACTCAGAAAGCTCAGTGGAATTTTATCCCAGAAATCTCTTCTAAATATTCTGCCCACACCAAGCATGCCCTGCACATACACAGAACCAGGGTAGCCCAGCAGAGCAAGCAACATCCCTGCAGAGCTCATTGTCACCACTCCCAGCTTGTGACTAGGTAGGACTGCTTCACAATCATTCTCTTCATTGGCAAGGACTGTCTAGGAGCAAGGCATGAGAGCAGTGGGTAGGGATGCTCGCACTGCTCCTGTGAGCTCAGGGGTTCCTAGATTTGCTGAAGAAGATGATCCAAGAGACGTGGTTCATGTTGTAGAAGACCATCCATCACAGAAGGCACACACAGAAACCAGGACTAGAGAATAAGGGTAGGGGGATGTCTCCAGAGGCACAAAGCTGAACAAGAAGTTTCAGCTCTGTCATCTCCTAACATTTGATTGATTGGCTTTGAAACTTAATCTTCCTTTTATCTAGTTCATACACATGCAGAAGATGGTTGCAAATAACATCTTTTTACCAAGAAGATTTTTACTGCCTTCTGTCATAGTTTCAAATGGCATCTTTAAGAAGACAACAAAGCTACATCTTGCAATGAGCTTCAACATTGTAACTCCTGAAATATGGACAACCATGTATAATTTAACAAGAATGCAGATTTCCCACTGCGTTCCTTCTGTAGCACTCACTTTATGGGGCAACCACTTGAAGGAAGGCAGTTTGACATGCTCTGTGCAAAAGCATCAACATCAGACCTCTGCTCAGAAAGCAGCATTACCAGAGTCCCTCAAACAAACCCAGAGCACATCAGATTATGAGAAGACTGCTTATACTGAATGATTAAACCATTACATTAGGTGAGAACAAGACAAAATCTTGGATGTCTCAGTCTCTGCTTGACACAAAAGGCAAGAACTACTGGTTTAAATCTACTGGCGTAAATCTGAAGGATGTCTGCTTGCCTACTCTTTTATAGACTAATGGACTACAGCTGTTATCATGTTCTAGAGAAGCCCTGGGCAGAGATCAGAGGGTGTATGTATGGTCCTACCAGTGCAGATGTCATGTGTAGTCAGTGGAAACTCAGTCAAATACATTGTAATTGCTAAAGTAATTAAAGCTCATTACTGAAAGTAAACATTATCACCAAAGTTAGCACTCCTGAAGGAGTAAGTGACATTTCTCATTTATTCACACTGGAACCAAAAGAGTTCATTAGGGCACAGATGAACTCTGGGCTGGCAGATGTGGAGTATTTTAATGAGTTACAAGAGGTGGTTAATATGCTTATATGTGTAAATTGAGAAAATAAAAAATAAAAACTATACAAAAAAAAAAACAACAAAAGAATACAGTACAGGAAATGAAATGTCTTTCGAAGAGAGGAGAGGAGAGGAGAGGAGAGGAGAGGAGAGGAGAGGAGAGGAGAGGAGAGGTGAGGAGAGGAGAGCAGACGAGAGCAGACGAGACCAGATCAGAGGAGGAGAGGAGAGAAGAGAGGAGGAGAGGAGAGGAGAGGAGGGAGAGGAGAGGAGAGGAGAGGAGAGGAGAGGAGAGGAGAGGAGAGGAGAGGAGAGGAGGAGAGGAGAGGAGAGGAGAGGAGAGGAGAGGAGAGGAGAGGAGAGGAGAGGAGAGGAGAGGAGAGGAGAGGAGAGGAGAGGAGAGGAGAGGAGAGGAGAGGAGAGGAGAAGGAGAGGAGAGGAGAGGAGAGGGCTGTGGGCATGTATACAGAACAGGTGATCTCTGGTCACTACAGCTTCACACCAAAAAGGAAGGGGGAAGCTTTAGATACTCTTGAAAAACACTTGATAGACAAGCTGGGCTCTGTCTGTTGTGCACATACAGACCACTGAAATCAATGGTGGCTGTGTGGACCTCATGGAAGATTTTGGTCAAAATGGTTCTGGGAGAGCCCTGCTTTCTGTCATAGCAATAGAAATGATCTGATACTCTAATGTAATGGACATAATCCCACTGGACTTTCCACGTTCACTGATCACCTAACATTAACATGTAGAAGAAACAAAAAAGTGTGATGGATCTACAAGGCACTAAGCAAAAGGGACCTGGGCTGCCAATTTTGAAAACACAAGTTGTTACAAGTCAATATTGCAGCCACAGCAGTGGCCTCAAAGTAGTTTAGCTCAAAATCTTTTTATGTTAGGCCACATCTCTGTGCTGTAGCTCTCTAGCCAGCCCCACTGCTATCTACTAAGGGAATGTGGGTACCAGGCAGGATTTTCTCAGTGTACCAAGAGTTTTAGTTGGGTAATCATGCTTTCCAGAAAGCTCAAAAAAAGGGCAATTTAAATTCAGATTCAGCTCTGGGTCAAGACATAGATTTAATCTGTCCATGTGGAGTTTCATTGTTTTATATTTCTATGATACTTTTATACATATATGTATATGTGCACATAAATGTATACATACAGGTACACATATGTGCACACATATGAACACAAATGTATTACACATCTATGTACATACACATCCACCTGTATTTATATCTACACCTATGCCTACATATACTTACATGCACATCTATATTTTAATGGTATATGCATAGAGGCATATGTATGAATAGATGTTGTTGTCAATAGAGTTAGGGCAGAAGCCTAAAGGCAGCTGCCCACAGTGACCTAAGATGTCCTCCACTATCCAAAACAGCCACATAGGTCTGGAAGAGGCAGATGTGACACGGAATCATTGGAGATTCATGGCCTCATGGACTTATCCTTGTGGAGGTCATGAAGGATTATTTTCAGGGGCCTCAAATTGTATTAGATGCATATCTTTAGACAACTAAATCCATCTCCTAGTCAATGGATTCTCCAAAGCTGCTCAGCAGAGCTCAGCACAAGCACCATTTGTTCACCTGAATAGCTCTCAAAACTCCGTTGATTGTATATATTAAATCACCATTGATTGTTAAGGAAGCTTAGACAGCCAACATGTCTTCATCCATAGGAAGACACCAAAACTTTGCAGTCTCCACCTAAAGCAACACCCCAGCCTTAACCAAGAAAGTATCAATTCTGTCTTAACTCTAACTTTGAAAAAGTTGTAGAATCACAGAATAACAGACTATCCCAAGTTGGAAGGGAACCACAAGAATCCTCAACTACAATTCATGGCTCCACGCAGGACCACCCAAAAATCAGACCATATGTCTGAGAACACTGTCCGAACACTTCTTGAAATCTGGCAGACTTGGTGCTGGGGAGGCTTCCCTTGGGAGCCTGTTCCAGTGCCTGACCACCTTTTCAGTGAAGAACGTTTTTCTAATATCTAATCTGAACTTCCTCTGATACAGCTTCAGGCCATTCCCTTGCATTCAAGTTTGCACAACCAAGGGCATTAAAAGCACACAGTGGAAGTGGAGACCACTTTAGCTCCACAAAAACTATGCCTGCAACAGCTCTAAGTGGCAAAACAATTTCAGTATTTTTAGAAGAATATTTTTCAGTGATTGACCAGTTGCATACCTTGAGTGATTTATGTTTACCTATTACAACATGCAGGCAAAAGGCAATCATATCATCATACCCAAATTTATCCTCCCATTGCCCTATTCTGCATTACTAGCTCTTTCAAATCTGAGTATTGTGACCATACTTCAGAGAAAAGAACCATTTCCACCTTTGACGGAAAATGAAGTGCTTTCTGAACACTTTGTTTACAGTATTCTATAAGGTTGTTGATATTTTTATATTGAATATATTCTTATATATTTAAATTCCCTCTAAACCCCAGAAAGCTCTCTTTAAAAACACATAAAAAAAAAATCATCTGAAATCAGTCCATTCAAAACTCTTTGTCAAATTAACCATTTATCAAATATACCATATGGCATTTGGTGCAGCTAATGCACTAACAGAGGTCAGAGACACACTGTCCGTACACCACCTTGAAATGAAGGGCTTGCTTTGGCAGCATTTCCTCATGGAAGCAATCCTCAAAGCAGTACAGGCCAGGCTGACCATGGGGCTGTGTAGCACACCTACATGAATGCATGGATTTGTGTTGAAGTAATCTCACTGTTGCATCTGGAATATGTCACTGATGCCTGGGTTCAGGGAACAAGACTTTTGCTTTCCATACACTGTCATTTTGCTACTTGTGCCCTAAAAGAGGTACTGTCAGTGCAGATAGTTCTTTATTCAAAAAGCAAACTTAGAAAATCACATATTCTCCAAGAGAGTAAGTTGAATCTGATCTCATGATTTGATTATGTATTCTTCATACTGTCTAGTTAAGATGTGTGTCTGAGTCAGAACATTGTCACAGGTCCAAATTTTCTTGTTATATGTTTTCTTTCACTTTGTCCTAAGAACAGAATGGTTGGTTAGTTCTGATATTGTTCCTGACTGATTTGCATCTGCTGATGTTTTCAAAGTGTACTTTTAAGAATGTAGACACAATCAAGTGTTAATATATTTTTTGCAGGTGGAAAAATAAGAAAGAGCACTACTATGTCACATTTTGCAAGACTAAATGTTGAAGAGAGATAGTGTGTGCCTGTTGACAGCTTAGAAATGCTGTGGAGCAGTAGAGTCACAGCTGGAAGCCTGCCCAGATTTCCCACCAGGAGAAGAGTCACAAGCTCAGTGGCACCTGTGGATCTGCAACACATGAAGTCCTATGTGAGCCATTAATTTAGCAAAGGAGGATGTTTTCACCTACTTGTCAGCTCTGTAGTTTGGCTTTGCAGAGATGAGAACTAGGGATGTTTGCAGAGAGTGTCTACCCAAACCAGCCCCAAAATTGCCTGCTGTAAGATGAGGGAGATTTCTTTCAGACTGAAATAGAGCAAATTGGTAATTTTTGTTTCCCAGACACTCTTTTCCCTGCATGCAGAACTCCTTTCTGTTCCATTAACTGCAACTCAAGGCATTTTTCTACTGTAAAAGCAGTACTGGAAACAGATAGTTTGGCTGAATCACTGGATCACCGCAATGGCTGAGCAATAAAGAGAAGATTAAATAAATACATGAATAATGCATTATACCCTTCTTTGGTTGGTATTTCAGCTTTTTATTATTAACCAAAACAAGTAATTCGTTATCTATCTTTGCTTGGGTGAGGGAAACAAGTGGTCACCAAAGCACAAGGGAAAAGAGATTGTAAGCCATTTAAAGATTCCTTTCAGCATTTTTTCTAAGTACATAGTTCCTCAGAAAACCACAGTTTTGGAATTGAATCACAGTGAATTGAGATATTCCCCAAGAAGAACAGCAGATGTGAGGGAGGGTGACATAATTTTGTTTTACCACACAGCTCGGGCCTTGGTGCCGAGCACTGCAAACAGGGACTGTTTGCATCCAGGTTAGCAAGAGGGCTGGGACTGTGAAGTATAAAACTGCAAAATGCACTGTGCTCACAGATTCTGTAAAAACATGTAATGGATTAAAGCAGTGTCTGCTCCCTGCCTGTCGGTCTAGCTATTTGGTCACTTTTAATTAAAATATGGGTTTATGATCCAGTAGAGTCAGGTCACAATTCATAGCAAAGACTTTAAAACACTTAGTTATGCTCTAAAACAAGGTTTGGTTTTAGAAGAAAAAATATAGTAAAGGGGTATGACAGGGTCTCACTGTTTATTTGGTCCTTGCCTTCTATGCTGAGGGCTGGTAAGAACCTACCTCTCTTGTGAACATAAGCTGAGGTGAAGGCATCAGTACCTGCCCTTGCCAAGCCCTGGGCTGTTCCTCTCTGGTGAATTGAACAATGTCAACTGTCTGCTCTTACAAGGGTTCACATTTTCTCTGCACCCACTGAGAAGCCTTAAGATCTGAAGATCTCACCAAATTATCGTTAAATGTTTGTTTTTCCCTCCACCTTTCAAAACAGTTATGAAAGCCTTCTGTTTTGTTTGGATTTTACTTCAACTCATATAACAATCCTTCAGTGTAGAAATCCTTCTGCCCAACCATCAAAGAGATGTAAATGCTCTAATCTCACCGACTTCAGCAGGAGTTTGGAGACTAAATAGCTCCAAGGGTTCAGGGCTTTTTCTGTGCACCCTCTTTCTATCTGCGTGTCTCTACGCTAAAGCTGCTCTGGTGATAGGAACATCAGCACATCAGCACAAAGCCTTGGAGCACATTCAGGAGGTGGGAAGCACAGGCATGCTGGAGAGTGCACCATGTCCTCAAATCTCAGAGCCTCGGCACTGTCCCTGGCCCATCTGCACGTCCCTCCTTACTGTCTTTTTCTGAAGCACCTCCTCTGGGAACCATATTCCTGCTGGCTGGCTTGGTTTGCAGCTGCACAAAAACAGCCCTGGGAAGGGGTTTTGGCAATTTACAAGCTGCTGGGCCTTCCTGTTGTTAATTCCCAGTGTAGCAAAGAGGCCACTCCACAAGGACAGGAGTTAAATAGTCGATGAGTAGCATCTGCTCTCCATATCAGTGTCCTTCCCCAACCTGAAATACCCACAGAAGAACAGATAGGATCGAGCCGTGAGTGGGGAAGCTCAGGGAAACCAACTCCAGCAGATAACCTCAGGCTTGGTTAATGTCTGTAAACTGATGTCACTGAGTCCCGTCCTTCGTGCCCTGCAGATCGGTATCTCACTGTATCTCCCAGCTTCTTTCTGTAACTACACACTACAACTGCGATCGCCTGACCTGCTGTATTGAGGAGCTTGGGGTCATAGAACAGAGTGTGTCACGGATTCTCAGAGCTGCTTAGGGAGCATGTCTCCCCAGAGGTCACGCCCAGAGGTGTCATGCTTCCCTTGCATCCCTTCCACTCCCCTGTGCCCAGACCTGCCTGCCAGCACTGTACTAGGCATGGAAAAAAATGTCTTTGAGAGACCTGCCAGGAAGGCTGATTTCTTATTTTTCAGCGAAAGTGAGTAAAATGAGAATAGTAAATGCAGGGGAGTTCTCACTGGTGGTTGCAATGTACTTAAGACATTTTAGAGATTAGCAAAATTGTCAATTGGTTACTTATTTAAAAAGTAACAACAAAATCTCATCTGAGGAAAGCAATTTGGTATCCAAAAATAATGGAAAGAGACAGAAGAAAGCGCATCAGAACACTTGTTTTATTTTTCTCTACAGACCTTATTAATTATATAACAATATCTGATTCTGATGGAGAGATTTTTTATGCACATAGCTAAAACATTTTATGAGAACAGGGCCATACAGAGGAGGAAATGGCTTTTTCTTCTAGTGGTGGATGGCTTAAAATACAGTTCACTCCCCTCCTAAGTCTGCATTCTCTGAGACTCAGTCTAAAGAAGTCTTGCCCAAATCTCCATAAAGCTGAAAAAGACTTTGAAAACTCTAGCAGAGAGTTTTGCCTAGACAATCCATGCTTGGTTTTGTACAAAGCCTGATTCACCCTGCCCCAAGTCTTCAGTTGCAGATCGTTGTCTGGCAAGGCAGGTGTGTGCTCAGCTATGCATTTAGAGCTCTGTATGAATCTGAACTTTTCTGCATTAAAAACAGACTTTCTCGTGATCTGAGGGGTGGAGTGACCCTGGAAAAGTTGGTGATCTCCTTTATTTATATAGAAATATAGTAAGCTGCTTACAGATGGACTTGTTTGCAAGCTTGCCCACTTCTGACATGAATCAATTAATTTACAGGGAGATTTTCTGGAAACCAGTTAACCCAAGAAAAAGAACCGATGGGATACTAGTACTGCCACCTGGTGTAGGCTCTAACCATTGCAGGTGGTTCCTACAGAAGCTTCTATTTTAGTAGCACTATTGAGGAACATGGAAGTTATTGAGTAAATACTTCAAATGGCTGCGTGCTAACATGATGCAAAGGAAATGATTATCCTGTTACCCTTCTAGCCTGTCCTTCAAACTAAACATCTGCAGGAACAGAAATATCCTTGCATCCAATTTATAAGTGGACTTTCATAACACAGTCACAATTTCAGTGCTAAATCATAATCCCTTATAGGAAATTAGGGAAAGAAGGAAACATTGCAGGAAAATGTGGAAGACAGGAAGATTTAGTGAGTCAATGGTTCCCCTGGAGGAGAATGACCCAGGAAAAATGAACAGAAATCTAAAGCATCAGGCAAGGTGACCACACAGATGTGCAAGAAAGATTGGCAAGCCTAAAGGGAAACGGCAGAAAGCTTGAAAATTGCTTCATGTTTTTTCACCTTTGAGGTTCACCTAGGTATTTTTTTCTGCACTAAGCAACACCTTAAAGCTCTCGCTAGGAAATTCTGTTAAAAGCAGAGATGATGATCAACAGACTATGGATCTTCCAAACAAATGTCTGGAAAATTGTTTGCAGGGACGAGCACTGCCAAGGGAGACAAGAGGGCTGTATCTTCATGTGACCAGGGACACAAACTCTACCTCGGTGTAAAGGTTTGCAACCCTCCCACCCGCTCTCCCTGTCCTGTTTCCCCACTCCACACATGCACAGGGGTGGGGATAGCCATGAGCTCACTTGAAGCAAGGCTCACTGCCAGTGTGGAGCTCTCTGGAGTACTGCTAGAAGAGCGTAATCCTCTGTTTTGGACATTTCACACCAAAATTCAAGCAGGCATAACCAATTCAAGAACTAGGGAACATCAGACTACATTAGTAGGATCAATGAAAAATAAAAAACAGAGGAATAGCAGAGCAACAAATCACTCTGACCAAGGATGCTCAAAGTTAACAGGAGTCCAAGGGGCAGACTGCACAAATACTCCCCAGAAATGGCCAGAGCACACAGAAGTTGCAGGACTTGTCCTGCCAGCAAAGCAAATTACCACACATTCTGTGTGCTACCTAGTCTACATCTCAACTCCACCTCAACTATAGGGCTTTAAAAGTACCATCCAGAAATCTTATCAGAAACCAGCATGGCAGTCCTCCAAAAAAATAAAATTAATTTAAACTTGACTTAAACAGAGTACAATTTGGTCCCAGGCCAATCTTGGCCATAAATTTCAGCATACCCATCATGTTGGAAGATTAGAAGATATGTTGGGTTTTTTCATTATTATTGTGTTGGGGTTGTTTGTTTTGTTTTTGTTTTTGCCTATGTTGATACATATTAGGTTGTAATAGAAACAATTAATATTGTTTCAGAAAATTAACCACTGTACCATAATTTGCAAATCTGGTTAGGGCCAGGTTCCCAAAACTTCATGTGGGCTGTGCCTGGAAACATCCATTCCTCCTGCCATCCCTCCCTCCCTCCATCTCAGGATCATTACACACAGACAGCTGTACTTCTTCCCTTTTACTTCCACCAGCCAAACCAGACTGACAGAGTCTGGGCAGAAACTCCCTTTCACTGTAAACTGCAAAATGGATTGCCATGCTCCTGCTGCCTATGAGACGATTATGTAGAAAGAAAGAGTGAGAACCGTGACACCTGCAGTCATACACAATGACAGACACCCAACAGTCACTATTCTGCATCTCCTTGGATAGCAGCAAGAAAGACAAAAAAAAAAAAAAAAAAAAGGATAAAAAATAAAAGAAAAGAAAGAAAAAAAAAACAACTAGGGAGAGGTCTCCATTATCACAGGTTTAGTTTTCAAACCTTTTTATTCTGTCATTGTGGAACGAATCTTTTCCTCTTTCACATCAGGTCTTTTCTTTTTTCCTTGCTACATCCAGTGTAGTAATGATCCCCATCACTTCAGTTTGATTGAGTTCATGTTTTTATATTACAGTGCAGAACTTAATTTAAGTAAAGTTGTCACACTAGTTTTTCAGTACATTACATGAGAGCAAAGCTAATCACCTGATAATCCTTAAAGCAGGCTTTTTCAAAAATTTTGTTTTATCATACTTTCTGTGAAAACTTTTATCAGACAATGCATGGAAATAGAAACCTGGTTAGAAAGAAAAAGAAAGACACCTACTAAGTACCTGTGGTTTTGATCACAGTATTTTAATTATGTTTATATTTATTGTCTACATCTTTGTCAATTTTGCTTAAGAGTAAAAGAAAAACCTCTTCTGGAAATATATGGAAAATCATGCTTCAGTATAAACAAGTGTACTTGATAAAACATGAAAGTACTGTCCAGGAAATGTGTTTGAATGACTCTTTAGAATTATAAAATTACGGAAATTGCATGCTTATAGCAAATGCTTATTTGTTGAGTGTTATTTGACATGTAGAGTTATAGTTCACATCAATTTGTTCTGTGTCACTAATGTGTCCTATATGTACATTACCTTTGATCCATATAAAGTGGTTGTGTTAATGGGCAGTGGATTAAGGAAAACGATGATTAGCTCAATGCTAATTCTCAGTGTCTAAATAAATGACTTCAGCTTCAAGATGTCAGATGAGTAACATCCCAGCTAAATTACATTCACACTACATTATCTGGCAAGCTTTTTATTTTTGGTTATAAAGGAAACAGATGAATATAGTAGTGCACTCTAAAAATCTCTGAACATCTCCGATTCCTTAAAAATTGAATTAGCATCTTGTTTTTGCCATTAATCAATAAATTAAAGGTGAATCAGATATGTCAAATCTCTTTCTGATTCTATAAATCAAGTATATGGTGAACACACTTTCCAGATGTCTTTTGTGCAAACACCTTTGTCTGTGGGAAGTGCAGGAAATGTTTTTTCTCCATCACAGTCTCTCTTAGAAATATACTTGCACCATGTGGAATTACTTTTGTTTAAATTAGACATGCCAGTGTAGAGAAATACAAAAACTACAAACAATCCATTGTTTAGCAGATAAATCTGATTGAATCATCCTGATCAAAAAGAGGAAAGGCATCCCATACGGATCTCCATGACATAAATCAAGAACATCTTTGGGGGCATATCTTAAAGTAAGCTCCCAAATATCCCAAAACCACTACAGACTGAGTAGAATATAAAGGATCGCTCCCATTCTTTTTGTTCCATCCAATGAGCTAAGACCACTGCAAGTAGAAGTAAAATTAAATCATTATTTTTAGAGTACTAATTTGCATGTACTCTTTCATTTCTGTATCTCCAGCTCCCAGACACCTGTTTGTGCCTCCTCACGCAATTTAAAAACCCTATTAATACAAACAATTGCTGCAGCTTTATCTAGAAGAACAGCTGCTGCACATGTATTATAATGAGCAAGTCAGTGGCTGTGACTTAAGCCAAGTCCCTTGAGAAAGGTTTGAGTGGTGTCTGTAGCCCCACAGCATCCAGCAGGAGCACTGGACCAGTTCTCCCAGGGTGGGAGAATGCTCTGAGATCCTCTTCCTCTTGACTATTTGTGTTGTCTAAGGAGACAATCGAACCTGAAGTTACTTTCCTAGTGGTTTTTGTTTTGTTTTTGTTTTGTTTTTCTATAACCAGTGGAGAACAGCTGCCATGAGAGGAGCCTCGCCATCACTCTCAAGTGGAGGTCTGCTGCAGGTGGCATCAACCATTCTCTGGAGTTTGCTAGTCTGACTATAGAGGAAGCTGCAATATCTCTGACCAAATCTCTAACCTTTAAGACTAGGTGAGATACATCTTCTACCCCCCGCTCTATGCTCTCATTGCCCCCTTCAGCACCTGCTCATCTTGAATAGAAAACAAAGTTATATACAATACAGAAAATTAAAAAAAAAAAAAAAAAGCAACAACAACAAAACCGCTAGAACTGCAGAGACCCCATAACTTCCATTAGTAATTTGTATTGATTTATTCTGGCTAAAGCTTGCTGATACCTGCCTAACTGAGAAATGAGAAATAGCATTGCATCAGATGACTGTTTAAAAATTACTGCATGAACATTATCTATCAGTCAATCTACCTTTTGGTTCCCTTCAGGATTACTTATTTATTTATGCACTGTACAACCCTAAAAAAAAAAAAAAAAAAAAAAAAAAAACAAACAAAAACTCCCCAAATCCAAGGCTACAAAACATCCCAAGTCATGTCATCAATTCCTTAAGTATTTTAGCCACATCAGTGCAGTTCTGCCCCTGAGTTTTCTCCACAGAAAAACATGGCGTATTAGCTGAGGCACAGTCATAGACTGAAACAGCTATTTTATATTTTAGACTGAGATAACATCTCCCTGTGTTGCACTGAATGGTTTTACACATATGTTCATGTTAGCTCTGGTATGACTACGTTTTGCTTTTCTATAATGTACAGAATTGTCTTTTGAAAGACAGAGTTTCCTGAGAAAAGAAGCAAATGAAGACTTAGTCTAAGCACTGCCATATTTAAAGTCCTGCATGTCTCTATATACATCATTAGTAACACAGGTATAAAAATCACCAAATCACAAAAATCTGAATTCTTAAGGAGCAAGAAGAATTTTGTAGCTCATAACAAACTCTTTTTGGGTACAATTTTCTGATGTGTGATTAATGGTTCTTAATTTTAAATTGTATGCAAAACTAAATTGTAAATTTAAGGCAGGGAAAACCAGACTTCCGTGTGCTACAAGAGGACAGGGAAGCAATGTATGATGGCAAGCCAGAAAACCCATGAGCAATGCGTGGTAGCTAGCTGCCAAACTCAACAGGGGAGAAACAAAGGGAGGAGGCTGCTTCTTACCCGTCAAGTCACCAAAAAGAGCCTGCTTGTGTAGCGCACGTGCAAACAAAGCTGATGCATAGGCAAGGCTGTCAGGGGGTTATAATATTATAGCAACTGTTAGGTCCATGTGTCTGAAAAGGAGAATGAAAGCTCTGTTTTGGTCTCCTGTGAAGATAATTAGTGACAACTACAGAATTCATCGCTTTCCCTTTCTCCAGCCCCATGCCAGGCAACATTGGATACCTTGCTGTGACTGGCAGATGCAGGAACGTAAAGAGTAAAGTTAAAGTGAAGTTAATAAATGAAATCTTCATGTAATCCTCTTCTGGAGCTGACATTTGGAGTTGGAGCCTGTGACAGTAATGTCTATAGTTTAACTCGTAGTACTCAGCCTGGATCTCCCAAGATATTTAAATATCAAATCCTATCATTCCAGGACTTCTTTCCTTTACCTGTCTTCTGTAACAAACACAACACACCCTGCACAGACCTCCCATTACAAGAGAGCAAAGTCTAATGCTCCCTTTGCATAACATTCATGGAACAGCATATGAGAGCAAAGGATTTGAAAAACACCAGAGAAGAGCTCCAAGTTACTCACAGAGCAAATCTGTCTGGCTGTCTGGACCCCACATTTCAGAAATTTATTATCCTGCCCACTTCATTTGAAAAGACAACCTTTAATTTTTTACACTGCTCCTGATGTTTGCAAAAATATTGGCAGAGCTTTTCAAAACATTAGGCATCGTATGTTTATGCCAAAGGAGTGGTATCTAAATGACCTCATCTGCTCTCACTAAATCTCTTGTTTCACTGAAGTAAACAGCTGTTCCATGGATAGTGTCTACACATTGACCCACTGAAGCAGGTCTGCCCATTTGAGACTGAAGTAGAAGATAATACATCTTTACACGTTGCACTTTCATCAGCTGAAGGTTACCACACATATGGCAGGATAAAATTTGTATGACTTACTAATATTATTAATTAATGAGTGATAAGGTAATAGTAACACATGATATCAGAGCAGATACAAAGTTTACAGAGTTACCTGAGCTCTTGGCACAGAAATTTAGTTTTATAATTACATCACAAGAACATCATGCATGATGTTGGTGCATGAAAACCTAAGAGATAAAAAGTTAAGCTATTAAACTGTTGTGATGGGATTAGTTACATGGAAAACAAAACAAAACAAAACCAAAACCCAACCAAACAAAAACCCTTATAATTATTGCTTCCTCTTTCAAGTACATGGGAGAGAAAATGACAAATTCATATTAAAAATCAGCAGGCATGTACATTATGCATGTCTGTGAAGGATAAAATGAATTTCCCTTCAGGCAGTGCTAATGCTGCTCAGGTTCTGTTATTCAAATTGTGCTATCTCTTAATGTTAGCAGCACGATCCTTCTGTATTGGATTATAATATTTTTAACTTCTTTTGACTCTTTACCCTCCCCTTCACCTTCATTTCCATCTGTTGTTGAACAAACATTTCTGAGTTAGAATAGCCCTGGAGATGACAGGGGGGAGAAACACAGCAGACTGGAGAGATGCTTCCCTGGTGGGAGCAGCGCTGCGCCAGCCCTGAGACTGTCAAGCATAGTTCTGGTTCTGGCTCCAGCTGACAGGCGTTACATAGCAAGTATGATTTCTGAAGTAGTTTTGGTGTCCAATCCATGGGCTAAAATAAAAACATCTAGTCAACAGTGCTCAGAAAGCAAAGGAGACTTGCTCCTGGTTGTTTTCTTCTCAGTGTCTGCATGAATTTCTACTAGATTTTAGCTACAGACAAAATTCACTGCTTAGGAAACAGAGTTGTCTGCGTGAGAGGTTTAAACTTTAAGCTTCTGCAAAATTTAGCATTTGAATTAAGTTCTAGATGAATCTTCTCAGGGAAATCTCTATTCACCTGACCAAAATAAATAAAACTATTTTGCTACCTTAATTCTTCACTGGGAAAATGGACAATGTTCTGGAAAATGCTGAGAGAATTAGAATTCCAGTAGACAGGTTAGAATTGTAAATAAAGTAAGAAATGACATGAAGGGATGAGGTTGTTCATTGCACCAAGAATATGTATGAAACCATTACCTTGGTATTTCACAGAGAGAAAGATGATGAAGCTCAGCTGTTTTTGAATGATCACTTAAATTTTTTTTGGAGCATTTCTGTTTTATGTTAGTAAAAAGATTCAGGCAGTTATGCATTAAACTAACTTCAAGCTTGCTCTTGTTCATCTGCCCTAGACTACTTTACGAGGACATAAGCTGTTTGATTTCCAGATTTTTTCTAAATCCTGTGAGGTGCTGAAAAGGGAGAACTGAAGTCAAATCACAACAAAAAGGTAAAGATGTGGCTAGTATATTGGCAAATAAGGCAGATAAACCTGCTGCTCTGGGCCATTTCAAGGAAAGCAAAATTTCATAGTATCCCTCTGGAATAATCGAGGGGACGGAAGCAAGAATGATTCCCCTAAACAGCAATACTGACCTGTCTGTGACCAAAACACCCAAATTAAGATCCATAAGGTGTCTGAAGAACTAAAACGTACCAAACTGACCAGTAGTCAGTGATTAGAGACCTAAATAATTTTCCAGATTTCATTTCTATATTGATCTATAATTTTTATTGTCCTCTGTATGTTTTGATTGATATCCAGATCTCTAGAAAATGCTATACTAATGTTCCCTGTGACTGTTTTCTTAGTACTTAGTTTAGCTGAGAATTCTTCATTGTCTTCAAATTTCCTCATCATTAATCAGCAATACTTCAAAAATGTACAGAATGTTTTATTGCACACAACTGCAGTGATTTTATCCATTCTGAAATGTCAATGATAATTTTATACTGCAGGTTTACAGCTATATTGCTTCCCTTCCAAATTCATGCCTATGTCCTTCACACTATTTGATCATCTTTTAAAGACGATACATATAAATCTCCCTTTGTTCTCACTGTATGATCAGAGTGAAAAAGAAAAATGCCCTTGGAAGAGGTATAATTCCAGAAGCATTTAGTTTGCATTCCTAAAGGGCTAGAAATGCATGCACAGACATCCTATAATTATTAATTAGAATAGAAACTGAGTTATTTATTACCAGAAATACAACCTACATTCACAAAGAAATGCATTATCTCTACATCTAAATATACAATATGTCCAACCATAATCCAGCAAAATATCTGTTCCTTGTCTGGATATCAGCACTACATAAGTTCTTACATAGCCTGCAGCATGCTGAATCTGAGTAAATCTTTCTTTTTTCCTAAGAGGAATATATCTTGACTTGGCATGAACAGGTGTCTTTCATACCTGCTCTGAAACAAAGACCACACACTGAAAATTAAAGTCATTTCTCAGCTAAGTTAGCAGAGGCATTTTGGAATACTTGCAGAAGGTCAATGCAGGCCTTTTTTCCAGAGTTTATCAGCTTCTAAGTTTACTACCAAGTCTATTCCAAAATTCAAAATCCTTTTTACCCCATCTTTTTAAACCCATATTAGTAGCAGATTTGACTAAATTTGACTAAATGCCTTTAACTTGTTGTCCAAACTTCCCAGTGAGAGCCCACATTACTGCACACTTTGGGGTAGAATTATACTCTGTTTGCATCATGGAAAATTGAAAAGCTTGTTATTACCTGCTTGTCTGCCTCAAACCATCATGTCTTTTCAAATGTACCTTAGTTTTGTTCTTCAGGGTGTGGAGGCATCTCAGCTTAAGGTGGACAACAGGTAGAAGCAAGTATTTCCAGAGGGTATTTGTGAAGGTATTTTAGGGTAAGCAGTAAGGTGAGGGAGAATTCAGAAGAGTTACAAGAGTTTTCTGGGGCAATAGCAATATGCAAGTAGATGGTACTGTATTTTTCTTCATCTGAGTAAAGCAGCTCTTCCTCACTTTGCGATGAATTTCAGGCTGTCAAACTGTACAGAAATGGCTTGCACAAGAGAGGGGGGAAATGATGAACTTCTTGGCTGAAAGAAACTCCCTTTAAACTGCCTAGACCTGCACAATTGTGAGTTGCATGGTGGTGTTTATGCATGTTTTCTTTGTCTGACACCACGTTGTAAATTACAGGGAGCTGATGGGCAGCTCAGTCAGGAAGAAATGAAACACCATCAGGAAAGGACAATAAATTTGCAAGCAGCGAGCACAGACTTTTCCAAGTCTGGATGTTAGTGGTATTTCTCAGGTTCATATTATGTTTGGAATATATTGTTCAAATCTACCTATATCACCCTTTTATAGTGGTAATGGGAGAAAGATTGAATGGGTTTTGGATTAATGCCTCTGTGTATTTAATTGCCAAATGTGTCAAGCTTTTAGCTTTTCCTAGCTATAAAATGTTTTATGGTTGAGAGAGTACAGATTGATTATTTTTCTTTTTGTTGTTTAGCTGACTAAAATGGAGTGGACACATAGCATTTTTTCTTATATTTTTAAAATTATAAAGAAACATTGATGTCTCTTTTGTCAGGCTTGTGTCTTTTAATGATCTCAATTCTATTCAGAGATAGTTAAATTCTGTAACCTCACATTGTGTTTAGTTCAATTCTGTGACCTCATATTGTGTCTGAAGTACCTTTTCACTGCTGTTAATAAAGAAACGATGAAAGAAAAGCTCAGTACTAGTCACACCTATTGTTATCAAGGAATAAGACGGGGAATAATGACAAGCCAAAGATCAAATATTATCAATCAGAGATTTTACTTTCCATGGTTACAGCTGAGTCTGCATGATTTTAGGAGTGTCTGTCTATGATTCTGACCCCATAATTATTTATCATCATCGCTAGGAAATAGGGATTCAAAACCAAAATCACAGAACCTGATTCAACAAAGCAAATGAACCTGCTTTCAAATTGGAGTGAGTCTTAAAGACAGTCCTTCATCGGACTTAAGGCATCTGGTAAGCAAGGTGGCTGCAAGCTCAAAATCAGACATTTTCAGCAAAGTAAAACTGAACTGAAAAGCTAACACCAAAGATCAGAGCCCTCCATAGACTCTCCCAGGCGTCACTGGCACAAGGAATTTAGTGTCCTAAATGACAGGGAAAGATTAAAGGTTACCTAACAACTGAACAGTTGCTCCAATCCATTAAAATAAAAAAAAAATTTAAAAAAAAAATAAAAAAAAAACTTAAATGTCAGTGACATTTATCAAACACAACTCACAACTTATATTCACGTTCTCAAATGAATGTAATATTGAAAGAATTCAACAGAGAGCTGAGGTGTTATCTGACACATTTTTTATTTCTTCCACCCCAAAAAAAAAAATTGCTGTGAAGAAAACTGCAGAAAAAGAGAAAGGATACTTTTGAAAAAGTTTAGTCCCACCAACTTTTGCAGGTGCAGGTAGTAACTTTGTTCCGAGGTGATGTCTCCTTTTTTGATTCCTCTGAAGCCCTGTTCCTGAACATGCTTTTCAAGCTTAAAGATGTCACACATTTCTTATAAAGTGTAAGAGTAGTTGAAAGTCAATTTACTGAATGGAACAGGTTTATAAAAAATGCACTCATCTTTTATCATAAAAGTATTGTCATATGTGTTTCTACCTGCTATGACTCATTCCAAGTCATAGATGTGTTAAATATTGTTGATATACTAAAAGAGTATGTGTGAGCTTATTTTAGGAAATATAAATTGGAAATAGAATACATATGCTAGGCTAAAATTACTAAGCTTCAAAATATTCATAAAAGGAAGTGTGATGCCAACAGTGGGGGGAAATGAAAAGTCAATGAATTGAGACTCTTCCCAGTTCATGAATCATTCACAGATTATTTCTAACCAAGACACATGGAGCCATACACTGGGAAGTCACCTATTCACCAAGTGGCCTGGATGGGTGTTTGTCAGCCAACAGCTCAGCACGGGTAGTGGTGCCTATCTGGTCATGGGACACGCTCTATGTTCCTCATCTGGAAAACTGATGCTGTAATGGGAGTGAGGAATGGCAGTAAGGAAAAAAGGAACAGTCATAAATTTTGTCATCGAGCTTCAGTGGATCAGATGGGGACCCCTTATAAGGTTCAGTGCTGTTGGGCCCAGCTCATTTGTGACCTTTCCAGTCTCACCTCTCTTGAGCATCTATCATTCAGCTGATTCTGATCTCATCAAATTATCTGAGGTAGGAAATAGCACACAGAGAAAAATAAATCCTCATGCTGGATTCCACAAGATTAACGCACTGCAGGCTAGAGATGAAAAATAGATACATCTCACTCACATCCTAGGAAAACTTCTTTGTCAGTAAAGTTGGTGAAACATTTTGACTAATGAGGTAGTTATGGCACAGTCACTCAGTAGCTTTAAGGAAAGGTCAGAGGCACACAATGAACCAAGTACCACGGGGTCCTCCCCTCCTCAATGCAAGGGGCTGGATCCACGTAGTGCCTTGATCCTTTCAATCCTGTCATCCGTGATTTATCATCAAAAAGGCTTCCTCCCAGAGAACTGAGAAAACAGGAGTCCAGTTTTGTGTGGAGGGGGAGCTGTAGTGACCAAGCTGTTATTTTTCTGTTATTGTCTAAAAAGCCTCTGTGCACCAGTAGATATTTATAATCTGGTATGTTTTAGAATCAGTGTGTTATCTCCCAGAGAACAGCATGTTTGATGTAATTCTATTGGGACGTATGAAACAGAAGTTTCATGTGAATGGCAGAGCCGCCAGGGAGGTGTGTGACGAGCCACGGCTGCTGTGCTCAGCCTGCTTGGGAATACACCAGAAAAAATAGCCAAACTTCCATTGTGATTGGATCTCTTCCTGCTACCAAATCAAACAAATAAAAATGAGAACTTTAAATAAAGCTTTCTGGATGCCATGAATTGTGAGAGCACTAGTGTTCCTGAACATGCTCACACATGCTTTCAGTAGCAAAATCAAGGCAGTTTATTGAAGGAGTGCCAGTTGTCCTATATAAATTTAATTTGGTCAGGATCACATAACACTCTGAGCTATCAAAAGGGCATAAAAAGGATCCCTTTGAGGTCATTTTCCTACAACACAATATTTGCTTTGCCTTTGCACATCCAATACCACCATCTCACTAGATGTAGAATGTCACACAATGCACAGGAGAAAATTGACTGTTTACAGCATAATCTAAGGAACTATAAACCTTGTAAAAAGGGAATCTTTCTCTTTTTCTTCCTCACTCCTTTCCCTGTACCCCTTGCTAATTCATACTGTAGTATATATGTAAGGATCTTGTTTTGAAAACTATACTCATATTTCCTCCAAGTAAATAAATGTGAGATCATGCTGTGTTGCTGGGAACATGATAATTAGCTTTGCTGCATTATGAGAGCCTGAGGTGACACAGTGATAGATTAGGGCACACAAAACACCTCCCTGAGCATTTTTCAGCAATCACATGAGGAAATTATGGGATTTACGATTGGCACAGCTAAGGAAATAAAATACCTCTTCATAGCTCTCTCATTGCAGCTAAAGTTCATCGCATTTTACTGTACAGTGATGCTATATTTCCATGTTTCTGCTGTTGAAATGAGTAGCTCACTGATGCTGCATTTGGAGATCCCTCTTGGATTGTTTCTGTTTCAGTTAAAGCACATAAGCACTTTCAGATAAAGAGAGATAGACATGGCAGTGAGCAACAGACAAATGGTCATTGGATATTTGAGCTGAATGTCGAAGCAACAGACCTAAATCAGTATCAGTTTTCTTGCAGGTCAGCAGAAAGAACCAAAGACAAAGACAGCACTGAATTGAACGATATTCAGACCAGATGGAAGCTCAAAAAAAAACAAAACAAAACAAAAAGGTAAAATATAGAAATCAGCAGGGTAAGAAGGGTGAGACATTAAAGGGAATTTCTTCATTTAGCTTTGATAGTGAAAGGAAACATTTTCTTTACCATAGTTTTCTAGCAACTGCAGAGCTAGTTTATTAAAACACACATCAATGGTGACTGATGGGATAGCATTTCTTTTCTTTAAAGGTCTTGTTAGATATAGATTTGAGATATAATTTAACCTGATGTCTATTAGGGATCCATAAAGGCCTTTTAAATGAGGAGAAGGATGTGGGTCAACTTTTGGCTAAGAAAATCAGCAGCATTATACTAGAGATCACAGCAGGGAACTGCATAGGTCCAGGGCCATAATTTCATTATAAAATATCAATATTTCCTAGTAAGCCTACAAGAACATGCACTAAATTACCTTCAGTAAATATGGAGCCTCATGGCACCTTCCCACCTGGTACCCAGGTAACAGCAGATATAACAGTCAGGGAACAGCTTTGAAGGAGACATGCAAACTGTTGTCTAATACAGGAGAGTTAAGGATTTCAGAGCACATTCACAGGATAAATTATTCAGCTCCTAAGAACAAGTCTTGACCCTTTACTGAAGCAAACAGCTTTTGTGCAGTGAAACTCAAGCGAAATATAAACTGACTGAGATAAAACTAGAGGTATAGTCATTATTATTCACTGGCTTCTTAAAAGGAAACATTGTATGGGACTTCCCTTATACATATATATTCCACACACATGTATGTGTGTAAATATATATGTGTGCTTTCTGGGTGCTTTCTCTAGGAAGTCAGTACACACCCAGACCGACTGCCCGTCCAAACATGCAGCAGTTCAGGTCTCCGGATGCGGGGAGTGTCTGAGCCTCTTGCTGCCATCGGCGGGAGGCAGGGGGACTGCTTGCGTGAGGTGCGAGCAGGTGGACGACCTGGTCCGCATGGTGGCGGAACTCAAGGAGGAGGTGCAGAGGTTGAGGGATATCAGGGAGTGCGAGCGGGAGATAGACTGGTGGAGTGACTCCCTGCAGGACCAGAGGGAGAGGGACCAGGGTGAGATGCCCCCAAAGGGGGGTGGACCCCCTGCCCTGTTGCCATCGGGCAGAGGGAGGGGACCTGCGAGTTGAGGAGGAATGGAGACAGGTCCCTTCTCGACCTCGCAGGAGATGCCCTCCCCTTCCGGCGCTGCCATCCCAGGTGCCCTTGAACAATAGGTTTGAGGCCCTGGAGCTTGAGAGACCGGTGGGTGAGGACGAGGTAGGAAGCCTACCCAGGAGGATGCCTGAGGTGAGGAAGTTGGCTCCATGCCTCAGGACTGCCTCCACCAAGAAAGAGAGAAGGGTGATTGTTGTGGGCGACTCCCTCCTCAGGGGAACGGAGGGCCCTATTTGTCGGCCTGACCCCACACATAGGGAAGTCTGCTGCCTCCCTGGGGCCAGGGTCAGAGACGTTACCAGGAAGCTTCCAAACCTGGTTCGCCCCTCTGACTATTACCCGCTTTTGATAGTCCAGGCTGGCAGTGATGATCTTGAAAAGAGAAGCCTGAAGGCTATCAAACAGGACTATAGGGGGCTGGGACGATTGGTGGAGGGAGCGGGAGTGCAGGTGGTGTTTTCATCTATCCCTACGGGGGAAGGGAGAGGCACGGAGAGGACATGGAAAGCTCACGTGGTTAATAGGTGGCTCAGAGGCTGGTGCCAGCACAGAAATTTTGGTTTTTTTTTTCACCATGGGGAGCTTTACTTGGCACCCGGCCTGATGGCCCCAGACGGGTCCCTATCTCCAAGGGGAAAACGGATCCTAGGCCAGGAGCTGGCGGGGCTCATAGAGAGAGCTTTAAACTAGGCAAGAAGGGGGACGGGGCTCAAAGAAGGCTTGTTGGAGCCGTGCCGGGGGAAACAATGGCTAGGCTGGGGAAGAAGGCGATGGCCCAGCTGAAGTGCATCTACACTAATGCACGCAGCATGGGTAACAAACAGGAGGAGCTGGAAGCCATCGTGCAGCAGGAAGGCTACGACTTGGTTGCCATCACGGAGACGTGGTGGGACCGCTCCCACGACTGGAGTGCTGCAATGCCTGGCTATCGGCTCTTCAGGAGGGACAGGCAGCACAGAAGGGGTGGTGGCGTGGCTCTCTACATTAGAGAATCTTTTGATGTTGTGGAACTCCAGGCTGGGAATGATAAGGTTGAATCCCTGTGGGTTAGGATCCGTGGGAAGGCCGGCAAGGCTAGCGTCCTGGTCGGGGTCTGTTATAGACTGCCGAACCAGGATGAGGAGACGGATGAGGAGTTTTATAGGCAACTGACAGAAGTTGCAAAATCGTCGGCGCTTGTCCTCGTGGGGGACTTCAACTTCCCGGATGTATCCTGGAAACACAACACGGCACAGAGAAAGCAGTCTAGGAGGTTTCTGGAGAGTGTGGGAGATAGCTTCCTGATGCAGCTGGTCAGTGAACCTACCAGGGGTGGTGCCCCGCTAGACCTTCTCTTCACAAACAGAGAAGGACTGGTGGGAGCTGTGGTGGTCGGAAACCATCTTGGACAGAGTGACCACGAAATGGTAGAGTTCTCTATTGTTGGCGAGGCCAGGAAGGGGACCAGTAAAACTGCTGTATTGGACTTCTGGAGGGCTGACTTTGAGCTGCTCAGGACGCTGGTTGGCCGAGTCCCTTGGGAGGCGGTTCTGAAGGGCAGAGGAGTCCAGGAAGGCTGGGCGCTCCTCAAGAAGGAAATCTTAACGGCACAGGAGCGGTCCGTCCCCACGTGCCCAAAGACGAGCCGGCGTGGAAGAAGACCGGCCTGGCTCAACAGAGAGTTGCGGCTTGTGCTTAGCAGGAAAAAGAGGGTTTATAATCTTTGGAAAAAAGGGCAGGCCACTGAGGAGGACTACAGGATGTAGCGAGGCTGTGCAGGGAGAAAATTAGAAAGGCCAAAGCTCATCTGGAGCTCAACCTGGCTACTGCCATTAAAGACAACAAAAATCCTTTTACAAATATATCAATGCGAAACGGAGGACTAAGGAGAATCTCCATCCTTTACTGGATGCGAGGGGAAACCTGGTTACTAAGGATGAGGAAAAGGCTGAGGTGCTTAATGCCGCCTTTGCCTCAGTCTTTAGCGGCAATACCGGTTGTTCTCTGGATACCCAGTGCCCTGAGCTGGCGGAAGCGGATGGGGAGCAGGATGTGGCCTTCGCTATTCATGAGGAAATGGTTGGTGACCTGCTAAGGAGCTTGGATGTGCGCAAGTCGATGGGGCCCGATGGGATGCACCCGAGGGTACTGAAAGAACTGGCAGAGGAGCTGGCCGAGCCGCTTTCCATCATTTATCGGCAGTCCTGGCTATCGGGGGAGGTCCCAGTTGACTGGCGGCTAGCCAATGTGACACCCATCTATAAGAAGGGCCGGAGGGCAGACCCGGGGAACTATAGGCCTGTCAGTTGACCTCAGTGCCAGGAAAGCTCATGGAGCAGATTATCTTGAGGGTCATCACACGGCACTTGCAGGGCAAGCAGGCGATCAGGCCCAGTCAGCATGGGTTTATGAAAGGCAGGTCCTGCTTGACGAACCTGATCTCCTTCTATGACAAACTGACGCGCTTGGTGGATGAGGGAAGGGCTGTGGATGTGGTTTACCTTGACCTCAGTAAGGCTTTTGACACCGTTCCCCACAACATTCTCCTCAAGAAACTGGCTGCGCGGGGCTTGGACTGGCGTACGCTTCGCTGGGTTAGAAACTGGCTGGATAGCCGGGCCCAGAGAGTTGTGGTGAATGGAGTCAAATCTGGTTGGAGGCTGGTCACAAGTGGTGTCCCCCAGGGCTCGGTACTGGGGCCGGTCCTCTTTCATATCTTTATCGATGATCTGGATGAGGGCGTCCAGTGCACCCTCAGTAAGTTTGCAGATGACACCAAGCTAAGTGCGTGTGTCGATCTGCTCGAGGGCAGGAAGGCTCTGCAGGAGGATCTGGATAGGCTGGAGCGATGGGCTGAGGTCAACTGTATGAAGTTCAACAAGGCCAAGTGCCGGGTCCTGCACCTGGGGCGCAACAACCCCAAGCAGAGTTACAGGCTGGGAGATGAGTGGTTGGAAAGCTGCCTGGCCGAGAAGGACCTGGGAGTATTGGTTGATAGTCGGCTGAATATGAGCCAGCAGTGTGCTCAGGTGGCCAAGAAGGCCAACAGCATCCTGGCCTGTATAAGAAGCAGTGTGACCAGCAGGTCTAGGGAAGTGATTGTCCCCCTGTACTCGGCTCTGGTGAGGCCGCACCTCGAGTACTGTGTTCAGTTTTGGGCCCCTCGCTACAGGAAGGACATGGACGTGCTTGAGCGAGTCCAGAGAAGGGCGACCAAGCTGGTGAGGGGTCTGGAGAACAAGTCTTACGAGGAGCGGCTGAGGGAGCTGGGCTTGTTCAGCCTGGAGAAGAGGAGGCTCAGGGGCGACCTTATCGCTCTCTACAGTTACCTTAAAGGAGGCTGTAGTGAGGTGGGGATTGGTCTGTTCTCCCACGTGCCTGGTGACAGGACGAGGGGGAATGGGCGAAAGTTGCGACAGGGGAGTTTTAGGTTGGATGTTAGGAAGTACTTCTTTACCGAAAGGGTTATTAAGCATTGGAACGGGCTGCCCAGGGAGGTGGTGGAGTCACCATCCCTTGAGGTCTTTAAAAGACGTTTAGATGTAGAGCTTAGCGATATGGTTTAGTGGAGTGCTTAGTGTTAGGTCGGAGGTTGGACTCGATGATCTTGAGGTCTCTTCCAACCTAGAAATCTGTGTCTGTGTCTGTGTCTGTGTCTGTGTCTGTGTGTGGAACTTTTTACATGGTTCCTCATTGAGGAATAATTAACCCCATTGTTCCATTTGCTTCTTGCATCTCTCACAAATTTAGTCTAGCCAATTTTGAAAAACAATTAAGTTTTAACCATTTTATTGGCTATAGAGTACACATGATTTAACATCAGTGGTGATCTTCCAAGAGCTGTCCTTGGACCCTTCAGAATGGTTAGATTATTTCTGTGAGGTTCGTGAAAAACAATTTAAAAAAATAACCCTGCTCTGATTTACAAATTTCAATGAATATACATTATATATATATATAATATATATATAGTATATATAGTAAATATATATATATAGTGTATATATATACACTACAGGCTCATATAAGCCTATAATAAAATAAATTTTGGAGGTATGCAGTGAAAAAAACTGTTCTTAACTTCTTGCAAGAGACCACCTGCTTGCACCAAACTGAATATTTCTACTCATGTCTGGCCAGTGGTATATTTTCTAGCAAATACATTTTTTCAGAATGCATCCAGTCTAGTCTCAGGATACTTTTTCATCCCAGTGAACACAGAAATATGATTGAGCAGTTTTTCTGCATTATTTATTCTTTTGCATATACATCTCAATTTTTCCAGGATTCTTGAGACTTAGGATGACAGAAAAGAGAAAAATATGAAAGGGTATCCCTTGATTTTAAATTATCTTATGAAATCTTCTTTTGTTTGAAATTCTGTGTCCTTCCTCATTTTTTGTCACAAACATGAGAGTGTGAAAGAAATGCAGACCTAACCCAGAGCGGCATTCACTTGCTGTAGGCAACACCCACCACCAAGTCTCTCTCCCACTAGCTCAGCCTCTCTCTATGTCAGTCTTTGCAACAATAATTTAGAAGCTAATCTGTTGTTGCAGATATTTCAGTTTCCATACAATTATATTCATCAACAGGAAATATATATATATATATTGCAAAATTTTTTGAGCATCCCTACATTTCTTGTCCTTCTCTGCTGGCCATAAATTGCCAAGCCATTCTGGATAAGTTAGCTTCTTTCTTGGAGAAAGCTGCAATGATGCAGCTTCATTTGTGCATGAAGAAAGCTTTCTGGAGCTAGTAGCCTCAATTTACTCTTTTAGCCCAGGAGCTGTATTCACAACACTATTAATGCATGAAGTGACTGGTAACTCTGGCCATGCTGCATCTCTGTTTATGTACACTGAAGGTTTTCTGCACAATCCAAACACCCGGATTATTTACAAATCTAGACACTTTCCAAAAAGTTTTAACATCTTCTGTTTTGAGCTTTGCTATATTTTCTGGGTTGATTGACAGCCCAGTGGATGTCAAGACGTGTCTCATGAATGGCACTTTATAAAAATTTTCTCTTATTTCTATTCAAATTTATTTCCCTAAGTCTTTAAGCTGACAGGAAAGGATATGGCTGCAACCCATCTGTCAGACCATCTATGTGTCCCTACAACAAAAGTCATTCATTTTGATGCAGCTCTTTGCAAACCTGCGTACTTCTTTCTGGCAGTCTTAACACTATCCCACAACTGGTATGAGCCCCAAAATTTTGTTCCAATGTCTCTACTTTCCAAAGATCCCAAATGTGTCCAGATAAAACTTATTTATGCAGTGGCACTTACCCAGATCAGCAGCATAAGATCCTATTTTTGCCAAGCCAAATAATAACAAGCAACGGGCAATGATTTATCTTCATTGCTTTGCTTAACTTGCTTGCAGTCACGCAAATGAATAGGTGCTCTCTCATGTTTTTCCCTACTGTGCTCAGAGATCTTTTTCTGCATTATGATGGTTTCTTCTCCTTTGTTGTTTTGCATTTGCTTTTGCATAATACAGCTATTGGGGTGTCTGTGCTGTCATTATTACTAGTGGATTATCTCTGAGACTGTTCCCTTTCTGCTCTGTGTTTAGATATGAACTTTCAATTTGCTTTATCTGCCAACAACTTTTGACAGAGTTAGCGTGGGATGTCAAAGTATTTCTCATTCAAACACCTGCATTTTGCATTCCAGTTACTAACCTATTATGAATCAGATTCAAAATGTGTTAACTGCATGAGTCAGGTTACCAAAACACTAAGTCATTGTTTCTCCAATTCTTGCTTAAACTCACTAAATAAATGCTTCTCTGACTACTGGTTGAAAGTGCATTTGGACTAGTTTTAGCGGTTTATATACACATCCCTTAACCTCTGCACGCTTGGCCAAACATTCTTGAAAGAGGGAATGTATTGAATTGGAAACTTGAAAGAGGGAATGTATTGAATTGGAAAAGTTAAGAATCTGGCTCGTTTTCTTTCTTTCTTTCTTTTCTTTCTTTCTTTCTTCCTTTCTTTCTTTCTTTCTCTTTCTTTTTCTTTCTTTCTTTTTCTTTCTTTCTTTCTTTTCTTTATTTCTTTCTCTTTCTTTCACTTTCTTTCTTTCTTTCTTTCTTTCTTTCTTTCTTTTTTTTCATTCTACTTACCCCATTAGAATAGCATCCTTTATCCAGAGTGATCTACAGGAAGGTCAGTCCACAGGAAGCTTCTGCTTCCCTATCTTCCCCCAGGGAGATATGGACTCCAGGAGCTGCCTAACCTGCCACCCAGCAGGAGCCCCCTCTCTCCAGTAAGCAGCTCCAGCCATTGGGATTACCTGGGGAGGAGATGGGATGACGCTAGGCAGAGCTTCTCCTCCAAGACTGGGCGACATAAGAACAGACTCTGCTACGTCTGCCCACAGTGGCTAAAAGGGTCAGGAAGGACACCTCTTGTACTCTTAGCCACCACTACAGAGTGACAGGGACACTAGCATCCAGCTTCATGTGTTGTTGACTTCTCCCCACCATGAGCTAGAGCATATCTATTCACCGAACACATCAGCGTCATCTGCTCAGGGATAGGAATGTGATATGTTGTTCAAACAATCTGCTTTGATGAGGTATCTTTTGTTTTCTTGCTCACTTTGTTTTTAAATGGGCTTTTTGATGGGGAGGATTAGAAATGCTCAGTGTTTCTGATTTTGAAACCTGCAAGAGCCAACTCACTTTTGATACCATATTCAGTGTTTGACAGACAGAGCAAGAAGGCTTCGAGACAGCACAATATCCCAACTTCCTATTCCTTTCTCCATGTGCAATATTCATTCCTACCAAAGATTGTCAAAGGCCCCGTGGAAAGTTCTCTGTGCAGGTCAGCTGAAAGGTGGGTTTCAAAGCATTCTCCTTCCCTGCAGAGAAATCTCCCTGGGCATGGGATTGGAGAAAGGAGGTAGAGCTGTCAAACAAGGCAGAAATAGCCCAGCTGCTCTTCTATGGCCTACAAAAAATAAATCCTTCCCTTGTCCCACAGACCCCTGCCTGGGACAGGTGGGGATTTATGGAGGAAGACAGACAGACCCCACAGAAGACACTGATACAGTCACCGCTCAGCTGCCAAGATCTGCATCACAGGTAGTAAAAGGCCTAGGAAAGAGCCAATACAGACAATGCAATTGAAAAACTATTTCACAACTTTAGTTGTCAGCAAAAAGTGCTTACATGCAGTTCTTGTCTACATATGCAAAAAGGAACTTCAATAAAACTTTGACAAATGCCTGGGAACCTCAGGCACAGACAGCCCGCAGGAAGGAATTAGCTAAAGCACCAGGATAGGAAAAGGGTGACCGTGGCTTGGATCCAAGCTTAGTCACAGGCACCTTCCTTGGCTTGCAGCTTACGGTGAACTGAGTTTGGCTCGAGACCCTGAAGAGCTGAGGAAATCGGGGCAAAGTTTATCAGTTCCTAAATGTGAAAAAAAAATGAGAGATGGACACAACAAATATTTTGAATTTTGTGAATCTGTTGGAAATCTGCCTTTTTCCTCTTAAACAGAGGGAATATTATTAAATTCCTTTCCAGTCCCAGCTGTGCGGGGCAGCTAGAACAGCAGCTGTGTCCACATGATCACACCGCCACGTCCCAGGCCCTCAGGAAGAGGGACGGCCCCTTGTACGTGCTTGGACTAAAGGCACACAGATCCTTTTTCACTTTTTCCTCCTTTCAGAACTATTCCAGGATGGAACAGATATCCATCCCCACCAGCAGTGCACAAAGACCTGCTACCAGAAGGAGAAAGACCAAAAGGTGCATTTTCCCCTCTTTATCAGGGAGCCCAGCTCCTGGCCCAGCTTCTTCCATCCCCTCCCTCCCACTCCCAGCCATGCATTTGCTCCCATTTCCCTCCCATTCCACTCCCCTCTGGAAAAACGCTGATCTCTTTCTTTCCCAAAGGGGATCACATAACATCCCCCTGGCAACAACACCAATTAAGTGTGAAGGAAAGTAATATTAGGAAAATGTTAATGGAGTTTGACTTCTTCTAATGCAATTTAGAACTGGAAACAATGAAGCAAGGCTGAATGAAGCAAGCTGCCAGCTCCCTGCAAACCAGCAGCGAAGGCTCCCGGGAGCCCTGTTTGGGAGCCAATGTCGCAGGGATAGGCGGAGGAAGGAGGGCGACCGCCAGGGCTTCGGAAAAGTTTACAGCGTGCACAGGAACCGCTCACTGGCTTTCCAGACCAACAGCAGCATTGGCTGGTGCCAAAGGGAGAAGCAATGAAAGGGATATGCACAGACACAAAGAGGAAGGAGCCGGCAAAATGACATTCTGAGTCTAACCCTGAGGAAAGCATTTACTGAAAGGAACAAAGGTATGTGCTGAGAGGCCAAAAGACCAGGAAGCCAAACTGGGAGTACTGAATGGGTCAATCACATCCAAAACCTTAATGCTCCCGGAGACTTTGGTAACATTATTTACAGAAACAGGAAACATCCATAACTGACATAAGATCTCAACGAACATAAATGGAGCACATTTGGCTCTCCACAGTGACAAGAACACAGCTGGAATTCAGATTCATAAAAAATGTCAGATCAGAAATACCCTTATAAATATTGCCACCTTTAGCAGCAGGAGGTACAAATGGAAAGAGAGACAGTGCTTAAGGCTCAGTACCAGATAACACACCATGCCAGTCAGAGATAATTAAAATACTAAGAGCATCTGGCCTTGCTCATGGAAGTGATCTCAGGTGAAGCAAGGTGTGCCTGGGGGAACTCAACTTTGGAAAGGGTTCTATTTTTGGTGCCTTTTTTTCAAGGTGTTATTAGAAGATCTTGAAGAGAATGCACTGAACAATAGAAAAAATATTTAGGTAAACCTTTTTTTTTTTTCCAGTTTCTAGAGCCATCTGAAAATATTCAGAAGTCATGGGCACATGTTTTCTCAGATCTTCATTAGAAGAAAACTGCTCTGTAATGGCAGTGTACGCCTTCAGTCAGTAACTAAAGGTACTTGTAAAATCAGGCAATTTCCTCTTACAAGATTTTAATATCAGCCAGTTACCAAAAGGTCATAACTATCAGTGCAGCTACACTCATAACTGCTGCAGCCCTGACAAAAGCGATAGATCATATACACCAGGCAATCCTTTTTCTGTTGCAAGCTGTTGCAAGAGTAAAGGATGGAGTGATTTCCCATGAAACACCACTCCTTTCTGTGATAGATAGCCTACATTTCTTAGCTGGGTCTTGTGTACATCAGAAGTAAAACTCTGAAAACATAGTTGAAATACAGTCTTTGACTAATTTTGCTTTGCTTTTTTGATATGAGGGAGGGAGAGGAGCTGAAGACATTGATTTCTACCTCAAACATGTAACTTGAGCACATGACAAGGCTAATCCCTGAGCTCTTACTGAGATGAAGTCAGATTTACGGCAGCATATTTTGAACAGGAAAAGTTGGGACAATTCTCCAAGTTCATCAATATTTTTTATTTATAATTTCATTAGAAACCACGCTGACACAGGAGACATGGCACACGGTGACAAGAAAGTCAGCTTTAAGAGGCATTCCTGGCTACAAAAGCCACCTTTCTTTGCCTCCCTTGGACCTACACAGAGACTGCTGCACTGGGGACGGGCTTTAGGCAACCTGTCCTCTAAAAAGACAGCAGAGGGAAAGTTGTAAGGAAAATCTGTGCTGTTTTGCTGTTGAAGATTTTGCTCAACGTTTATCTGGTTTTTAGAGGATTCCAGTCTTCAGTTCATAATTTTCTGTAAATGCACAGATAACTGATACTAATTCAGATGACCTTTTTGGGCAGGGAATTCAGAGGGCAGAGGAATTCATACACTATATGTAAAACGAGTATATGAATATGTAAACAAATAAGATTGGTATTTACAGTGATACAGATCAGGAACAACCCCAAATGTCAAAATAATTTATCCTTTTTTTTTTTTAATTCCTTTTCAAAATCAATTCAAATCACATCTTTGTCATGATTTCAGGCCTGATGTAATTCAATTCCACAAATTCTTTGCAGCAGGAATAACATTTTTTTTGACATTCATAAATATTGCAAGCATACAATGAACACTCATTTATCACACTGAAGTAGAACAAATGTATGACTGGAAGCAGGATGGGCTGTAATAACTTCTGAATATGTCCCACATTTTTACACCCTGTCTAGTCCATGTTTGTCAATTTACATTTGCTATGCTGGAACTGGAATTTATTAAGGTAAATCAAGAGCAAGATAGAGATTCATATTTCAGATTTTTGTGCCATTCTCCCTCATGAAATCAGAATACAATTGTCTCATTGATGCTGAGTATTCCCACCACCGCTTTCTGCAGTTTCCCTGATTTCCCATCCAGCTGAGAAAATATTTTCCTGTGAAACATCTGGCTAAGGAATGCTGGGAGTTCTGAAATGGCTGGTGCATCCTCTGAAGTAGATGGCTTTGAAGCGAAGTAACATAGCTTTAAACAATTCCAATAGACTGGAAAATATTTAAGAAAAACTCACCAGAGACTATCCAAGATCCTGTAGTTGTTGTCATAGATTTCTCTGAGTATGTTTCCCTGACACATGCAGACATAACTAAGACTGTGCAGATATTATGGGCGTAAAAGCACAACCCCAGCAGAAAAGCTGTGAGGGGATGCACAGAAGGGCAAAGAAGGAGCTGTAAAAATAGACAGTAGGAGAAAATCAGAAGAAAAGAAATCTGTTTTGTACAGCTGGCAGTTTTTCTTCCATGAATATTCCTCAGGGAAGTTGAGAGGCTACCCAACTCTACTGCTTTTACCCCAGAAAGAATAAAAAGTTGACAGAGATGCAGAAAGAAATGATCTCTTTGCCACCTTTGTGATTTATTAAAACAAATAGTAAGTGAAAACAGAAAATAAGAGTAAGTCCTGAACTTATTTCTTTCATGATAGTCTTGGGCCAGTCTGGTCCAGAAGTCAGCCCAGCACTTGCCCAACACAGCACTGTCAGCAAAGAACAAAATTGCCTACTAAATTTCAGGCACATGATCAGACCCTCTTGGTTAGTTAGGCCTGGCTGAATAACATTTATCCTTTTCTGAACTCAAGATTGTCCTTCAGGTCACTTAATTTTTTTCTGCCTTTGTTCCAACATGGATCCCACTAATAGGAAAGACCAGTCACTGCAGCAACCGATCACAAGTAGAAGCACTTGTGGCACAGGGGAATGGTCACAGATAAACTCCAAAGTCAATGAAGAAAGTCAAGAGAGAATTCATGACAGATCAGTTTAATAACGAAAGGGGTTAAAAAGCAGACAATTTCTGGAAGAAAAAAAAAATCACCAGCATAAATTATGTCACTGTGGGAGAAAGACATAAAAGACATAAAGCATTGCAAAGAATTAATTTGGTTAAGTGAGGAATCCTCTGTATATATTATACAACAAAGTATGAAGGTGGTGGAAATAGGGTCAGATTATTAAAGACAAGCTTAAAATTAAAACGTGTTGAGACAAGAGTAACAGGTAGGGACATGTGAAATGTTTTATTTATGTTCAAGTTCATAAATATGTTCACAGATAAGAGGAAGAGCAAAGAAAAGATTGAACACTAAGCAGGTGAGATGAAAAGTCACTGAGACGTATCTCTAAGAAAATATAAAAATCAGCTGCAATCAGAGAGTATAATTAGCCCTAGTGATAGACAAGAAACATCCACCTTCAGTAGGGAAAGAATAGGTTAAAAAGTATTTCAAGAAGTCAGACATTTTAAAATTGACGAATCTTGACATAATGTCATCATAGAGAATTTTAAAGAGCTGGTTGATTAACTCAACAAGCCATTAACAGTTACCTTTGACAAATCATGGAAAAAATTGAGATGTCTGAAACCAAGCAGAGGGCAGACATGGCTTCTATCTTCAAGGAAGGAAGAAAAGAAAAAAAAAAGAGAGAGAGAGATCAAGGAAATACAGACATATCAACTTAGTTCCACTTTCTGGAAAAATACTGGAACAACTAAATTAATACATGGTTGAAAGTATGTAAGTGGAAACAAAGTGTTGAATAATAACCTATATGGAATCATCAGGAGCAAATTCTGTCAAGCCAATCTCATTTATTTGTCTGACGTGGCAACAGGTCTGGCAAAGAAGGGTAAACAATAGATGTCACATCCTTGATATTAGTTCATATTTTGACTATTTTGCACATTTTCCTAAGCAAACTAGGGAAATACAGCTGGGAAGATGCATTCTGACAGTACTTTTATGCACTGAAGATACAAAAATACAGCCAGCCATTGACATGATGATACCAGCAGTTCAATGGACCAGTGGTTCAATCTCATCTATAAAGGTGGCTAAAGGTGGATCCCCAGTGAAGAAGAGAAGAAGGAAAAAATAGAGCAGTGCTTTCTCAGAATACTCTCCTGGATTCAAACAGCTTTTGGCTCAGGGTCTGTCTGAGCACAGGTTGATTGCTTTACGCTCTTTCCTTATAAATTGTTTAGTTGCTTTTTTGAACCAGCATATTTTTCTGGCATCCAAAACATCCTGTGGCAAGAAATAAAAACATCTTAAACTTGCATTATGAGATGAACCTTGTCCAGTTGTTTAGAATCTGACCCTTGTTATATAATTTGACTTCCCCTAGATCTTCTGTGAAAAGGAGAAAAAATAAGTCTTTCCCTTTTCCCCTGATCTATGATATTGTGATATGACAGACCTCTAGTATAAGTCCACTTACCCTGAAGCTTCCTAATTGTATTGGCTGATTTCCCTACAGAAGCTGCTTTTGATCATCCTCTTTCAAAATTCTCTACAGACTGGTGATGTACCTTCACTGTGATGGGAGATGAAATCTTCTTTCTGTGCTCAGAAGTAGTATCAGAACATGTGCTGCTGTGAGGAAAAGGATTTGTGCCATTGTTAATCAGAAACTGAAAATGGCCTGCTACTGAAAAAAAGGACATCTGTCTTTTCTACCCCATCCTGGTCAAGACATATCAGCAGTATTCCACACAGCATTGGTCAGTGATGTCAGTGATGGAGGAAAACAAGGAAAAATATGAACCAGTTGGGCAAGATTGAGAACAGTTCAATAAGAATGATTAGAATTTACTTGAGTAAATAAGCTGGGAGGAAAGACTAAGAAAATTGGTGTTGGTTATACTACAACATATAATCCAGAAGGCAGATGGGAAAAAAGTTTACAAATGTATGTTGGAGCAAGAGGTATTCAGGTCCATTTGTGTGGGAGGTAAGACAAGAGGAAACCACCTTGCCTTATGAAAAGGAGAAGCCCCTCAGGACTAAGAAAAGCTGGAGGGTGCAAAGAAGGTGCCTGGAGGGGCTGAGGGACTCCATGAATAAAGGCCATAAGGAAAAATCAGGTTTAATCAGATGTCTGCTAGGAAGAAGAAAACCACACCTGATCCTGTCCTGGGATAAGTGGATGAAGAAGGCAACATCTCCAAATTCCTCCCATTTCTGGAGTTTTGTAAAGCACTGCAAAGTATGGAATAAGAGGACAGACATTGCTCAAAAGTCCTTTTCTGTAAAACATTGCTAAATTGCCATATGCAAAATTTGTCTGCCCTATTTAGCATACTGATTGAGGTTTTGTTTACAGTTCACCAAAGATCACTGAAAAACTCACTGACCTAGCTGGACACTTCGCATATTCTAGACAGCAATACAAAATATAATCTTACAAAATAAGCATTATTGCTCTACTTACCTTTTTCCCTCTTGATAGTCATTAATCTGGGTTAGATTATATGCACTGTTAAACATGATTTATGTTTTTTTCTGTTTTGATTTATGCATATAACAATTTGGAATGATCTCACTCTGATATCATGACTAGCAAAGCCATCAGGTTTTGGGGAGAAGGCTCAAAGTCTCATTCGCAGGCTTTCAGCTCATATCTATCTCTATTAATACAAAATTGTTTTTGTTGTTTAGCCACTGAAGAGATAAAACAGTTTTGACATGTTTAGTAAATCTGTTTATATTTTTATTTCTAACTTACTGTCCTGAATCTAATTTTCCCTGAGGAAATCTGGTACCAGATATGTTTATACTTTCTTTTCACTCTTCAGACTGCTCCACAAATGAATGTTTTTTGTTGTTGTTTTTTTTTGTGCTCTACAGGATTTCCCACCTAGTGTTTAATCCATTAAGAAAGTTTTGCAAGAAGCAGGGAAAATAACAGTGATTTGTCATACTTAAATCCAGCAGCTTCTACAGAGAAAGGGTTAATAATATGTCCTGTCTTAACATTTACTTTTTTGCACTTGCAGGTCCTTGACTGCAGAACATTATTGCTTCATCCAGCAAATAAACACCCTCAGTGTTTATATAATATTTTATATTTTCCAGTGTGGAGTGATACTAAAAGGAAACACGCGGCAAGGGCATGAAGGGGTTAATGGCCTTTCTGGAGGAAAGCATTGCTTTGGCCTTTTCCCACAGTGTTTGCCAGGAGCGACAAATCTGGAGGAAGGGGCCTTCCGCCGGTACTCAGGGCGAAGGAGGGGAAGGAGCAGAGAGCAGACACCAGGATACAAGGGGGCCTCAGAGAGGAATCTGAGATTTTTCTGATTTAAGTGGTTGCACGTAAGAAAACCTGATAATATGCCCACATAGCCTTATCACTGATGTACATTGACACATGTCTGTGTGCTATCTATCAAACCTGACGGATTAACTGACACATGGGAAGTCTCTGTGTTTCTCTCCTCTTTATCTGGTTCAACATCTACTTCTAAAAATGTGTAATAGTATTTATGCAGTCTACACATTTTTATTTTTATTTACTTTTATTTTATTTTATTCTTATTCTTATTTTTGTTCTTATTTTTATTCTTATTTTTTTATTTGGGAAGGAAAACATCTATCTTTTTCTCAGCAATTTATTTGCCCCAGTGAATGCTGACCTCTACACCTGCCCTAACACACAGATAAGATGTGCAAGTAACTTGCAGTGTCTGAGGGGACATCTGAATTTTCTGTCTGCCCTGGAGGGTGGTTGTTGCACCATCAGAAAAGTGTGTACTGTGCAGTAAGTGGTTGATGGAGTAGCTGATGTTTCTTTTCTGTCTAGTGTCACTGCCAAAGCATTTGCACATACAAGCTTAAATCTACATGTAGGGGCAAATTGTAATGTCTGTGAAGATAGATTGTTAATGAGATTTTCCAGAGTACCTTCTCATGACACCTATTGTGCTTTATGAGATAGGCTTACCATGTTCCACGCCTTGTAAGGTAGGGCCTTGAGAAGGTATGTATGTACAGCTCTCACCCTGGAGTGAGGAAGTTACACGATGAATTACTGACTTACTCTTCAATTACACTGGCATTATTGTGAAACTCACACATTACACAGGATACATTCACAGCATCTTCGATTTTCATCAGATATTCTCTGAGCTTCATATATGTTTGAGCAATCAAACAGTCTTTAAGGGGAGTGGGGGGAATCCTATGAAACTAATACCCAGACTTTAAAATCAGCTTGCTATAGAGTGTTTTTGCAAATACTAAAGGAAATGAAAAAGAGCCTTTCTATACTAGGAGATTATATTTCTGCTTTTCATGGTTAAATCTGAAATGCCTGGCTCCAAGTAAACATCTGAACTTCATCTGGTTTTGTAATGAGAAAAAAAGAAAAAAAAGAAAAAAAAAAAAGAAGAGAGAGAGAGAGAGAGGGAGAAGTGGATTCATTTAGGCAATAAGGAGCAAGTATATAGTGCTCTTGCTAAAGGTTATAAAGGTTACAGGTTCGGATTAATGTCTGAATTTGAAGGGATCGGTTTTCACACTGCAAATAATCTCTTTTGAAAAATTAGTGGTATTTTTCTCTTTATTCTTTCAAATCAATTTATTTCTAGTGAAAGCAGCTCAACCGACAGCCCTAGAAACCAGCATTCTGTCCTTGTAAGCAGTCTGGGCAGAGGGGTGTAACGAGAACAGCAGCAGCACAAATTTGCACAAATTGTTTGTACATCTCAGAACAGACTTCAAGCATCTGGCTCCACGGGACACAGCCAAACTTCCCAGGCAGACGCTGGCTTTTCAGACCTGGAAGCAACAGTGCCAGTCAAAGAACTCCCATTTTGAAGGACTTCTGCAAGAAGTCACACTGAAATATTGCTGAGAGATTGGTCCTTCCAGGGTTCAGAGAAGGAGAAGAAGCAAAAATAGCTGAAAAATTTTCCACAAGATCTCTAAATTCCACTTTGTGCAAACTAGTGATGACTTTCTACTCTGTCCACCCACCGGTAATTCCTGTTTTGCAGAACAGTGGAGGGAAGGCTAAGAGAGGCAAGGTTCATTTCCCATTTGCATCACACATGAAAAAAATATTCCTGCAGCTTTTATTATCATCTATTATCATCTGTCAGCATTAAAGCACGTGGTGTACAACTCAAAGACAGATTCATCTCTTCTGAATAAATTTAATTTACTAAGCTGAACTACAACAACACACAAATAGAAGTAGGAGTGGGTGGTCAGCAGCTCCCACTCTAAGGTATTATTAACCTTACTGAATAAACAGTGCTGGCCAAAGCAGTGCAAGAAAGAGGTTCTTTACATGTCCAAATTTCTATTGCTGTGCCAGAGGAATTTGCATCACAGGCACTACCAGTGGAGAGAGCAGAATTAACCAACATGAACCATGTGAGCTGGTTGTTATGACCATGCAGAGCCTTTCAAATAACTGACAGGATTGCAGTAAAGGGGATGTGAAGTAGGCTGATAATCTATAAGTGCCCCTCTCTTACTGTAGTCATAACATTTCACCCTATTAAACATCCACTGGTCAGAATGTATTGTTGCAGTACAGTCCAAACCCTTTAAATGTTTCATTCTTAAAACGCTGCTCAGAAGATAGGCAAATCCATCCTACCCAGCTAGTTTGGAAGGTGAGTGAAAAAGCTAGGGCAGAGCCAAGCTCTATATTCTCACTTATCTGCTCTAAACATCCAGGTGTCCTCTCTCCAGAAATGACGTTTTGATGTGACCAGCTCCTGTAATGCCCTATACCCTAAGTCCCAAGACAATTATTCACGATTTAGGGTAAGTTTTATAGCTGGTCTAAACTGCCTGCCTGCCTCAAGCCTATGAATATGCGATTACAATAACAATGAAACTAAGCATATGTATTTGAAAATTGGATGTATACAAATATATATGTACACACATATATCCAAAAACGTATTATAAATATGTTGTTGCATTGCAACAAATTTTCTGTAATTCTCAGCTCCACTCTCACTTGCTACACTTTTGAAAAAGCAATCAAACTACTGCATTGTGAATCAGGCTGTCGTCACTAGGTTTAAAATTAGAATAGTACCTCCCACTCTCATGTTTTTTTATGCCTGCTCATATACTCTTATACTCCACAATATTCTATTGTGTCACCCTTCCCCCAATCCTTCACTGATGCTCATGGTTGTATAAAAGAGAATTTGTTTCATTACAATAGCCCACCTAATAAAATGGAAAGAAAAATCATTCCAAGGCAAATTAGATGTTTTGTTGCCCATAGAGCTAAATATACCATTTTGTTCTCATATTATTTCACATTCAAAAACAATAAATGGGAGGAAATCTTCAAAACAGGATTATTACTTCAAAATGGAAATGTTTTCTTTGAAACTTTTCAAAATCAGTCTTTTCAATCACTTTTCCAAATTAATCACTAAGTTCTAGCCAAATAAATACACTTTGAGAAGTCTTCTGAGCTCTATTGCCTCTTTGTCCACTCACATAATAATTATCTTACTTTTTCTTCTGTGTTGCCCTCAATAGATAAAAGCACATTCTTCAAAAAAAGATCTGTACTCTGGCCCCATCGATATCCACTTTTATACTGATGCTTTTAAGAAAATGCTATTCAAGGATAACAAGATTCTCTGCTAAGTAAAGTGGAAATTGGTGAAATTCTGTCCTAATTAAGTCAGTGTCAATGCTTTCATTAACTTCAACAGAGTTAGAATTTCACCCATGACATTTCTCTCATTTCTCATGCATCAATATATGCTCTTATCATTGGCTCCCTTTTCCTCTGTTTCTTATTTAAGTCATTTACTACACTTATTTTTCAGCTTTTTGCTTAGAGATGGGTTGTGTGCCAGCAGTGTCTTTAGAGTCCTATCTGAACCCTGAAGACATTGGGACAGATGCATTTGCAGGATGAGTCCTTAGCTTAAAATGGGAAACTCATTTAGTCTGTTCCTGTACAGCACCCAGCATGAAGGGTGCCAGCCCTGATCAGGACTTGGTTACCACACAAAAGATCATTTGTAATAATCACTCTGAACAGAAGAAACTAAAATAACACAACATGTTACATTTCATTTCATCTAAATGCCCTACAAATTAGACTCCTTGCAGTCTAGTGCCAGACTTGTTACTATGAATGACCTGAGTGTTTCACAATGATATGTCATCTCTAGAATTTTCCTATGTTAAAACTGTTTTGTGATAAAATTAATGATTTTAATTGTCAGATCAAGCAAACAAAAGGAAATAACACTTCTAGATCACCTAATGCTTATACCTCATGCATTTGCTTTACTTGCTATTCCTTTACTTGCTTCTCTTTGCAATGCTTGTAACTGTCAGCCCTCATTCTTTACTAGAAGCCTAGTTAATAGATTTGTTTTTTTTCTGTAATATTGAACTTCAGTGTAAAATAGCTTCCAATTCACTTGTGATCTCCACCTGACACCTCAGCTCTGGCAGCTAGCTAGGCTCAGATGGCAGGCTGTGTACCACAACATATTCCAGTGGGGGCAGATAGGAAAGCAAGGGATCATCAAGTCTGATTTCAGAAATTATCCTCTATTCCTTTTAAAGCAAACTAAATCAATAGGTTCAGCTATCATTTTGGGCCTGCCCATGTGAGACTTAAATCATTCTCCAATGAGCAGGGCGTATTTACCACTTAGCAAGAAGACAGATTCATATCTCGTGAACTTTGCTGTGGTTCAGTAGAAAGAAGCTTAATTAGTAACACTATCAGGTCACTTTACTTTGATCAAGAGCAAATCTTACAGAATTACTTCACTGGTTTCAGTGGGAAGACTTGCTTCAATGAGATGAAAAGGATTTGGCCCTGGAATTGTAAAATAGACTTAGATTGACAGCCCTTTCTGTATTTGCTTTCTGCCTTAATGAAAGCTAAATGACACTTTAATGAGATCACAACAGGGCAGGTCCAGGGGGACTGGCATGTAGACAGTCAGCACGGTTTATCCATAAGATTACTTGCCTTTGGATATCTAAATATCCGACATGCATTATGCAAGCAACAATGAATCTTGATTCCACATCCATTTCTATAAGAGATACTCTTAGTTTTCAAAACCCAGGAGGGAAAACACATATCTATGGTCACCAAATAACCATCCTTATGACCACTTCTTTGTAAAAGAACTCAGACCTGATCTGAGATGCTTATTTTCCATTGCCAGAGCATGATGCGTTAGGCAGACTTAATCTATGAGATGGGAAGGTCAGGCATATGCAGTGAAACACTGAGCAAGAAGAGGCCTGCCTCAGGACAGGACAGACTGCGACAACTCAGAGTAGCACATGGAAACTGAAATGCAGCTGGATTCTGCACTCATCATGCAATGACACGGGGTAATTTGCTGATGATGTCCCTTTGGAGAATCTCCTAACAGATAACATATCTGAAAACTAGATATCATCAGAAAAGAGGCATTTGGAAGCCATCTGCCTCGGTGCAGTGATGATCCATGTAAAAAGCTGTCATGTAGCAAATTAACTGCTTCTTACTGAACTTGGCTTTGCTATGTGCAGTTCTTTAGGTCCTGTCACAGAAAAGAGGATTTGCTATCACATCTTCACATCTCCTCTGACAAGACAGTACTACCCTGAAATGTGTCAGGAAAGCAAGCCCCACCTAGATTGCACTTCTGCCCTGGCATGTGTTTCCAGCGTTCATTTGCTCACTCATACAAGTGCATTAAAAAGACAGGACCTGTGACTCAGCAGAAAAAAGGTCTGAAAGACCAATAATGAACTAAATTTGAAGCCAAGGGGTGGCATAGCATGCTGGATTTGTGGTTAACCAATGCATACTTCCACTACAGTCCCTTTTTTCCTCTTCCAAGTCATGCCAGTGCAAGTTTTATCTGAAATGGCAAGCACTTTACACAGTCGCGCATTTGGGATATGGAAACTCTGTCTTCTCTGTCCGAGATCCAAACCTAAGCTGTAATTTCCCTTGCCTTTGTACTTGGATGTTTTCTTTAGGTCCTCCGTTCCACATCAAGCACAAGCTCAGAAAATATCTTCTCTCTTTCCAGTCCACTAGTAATATCAAGTTCACCACTACTGGTTTCTTTCCATACCTGACGAAGAAAGCTATTCCTCTTCCTACTCATTTTTCTATCAATCATCTACCTCTTCCTTTCCATTATACTACTCACTTCAAATCTCTATTTTGTCTCCATACATTTCTTATTGGAAGGTGCTTTCTGATACAGTTCTGTGTGCAATGCTTTTCCTGTAGCTACAATAATTATTTTTCTTTTTCTACTGAATCTTTTTCAGCCCTTCCACTCAAAACAGAAAACAATTTCTCATTTTAACAGATTTTTTCATTAGTCAAAAATAAATTTGAAGTGAAAATGCCCATTTAAAAAGAGTTGCATGCCAGCAGGATATGTCTCATCATTCAAAACTCTAGAGAGAGAGGAAAAATAACAGTTTAAAAATAGAGAAAAAGTGAAGGAAAAATACGTGGTTTTCACCCTTCCCTCACAGTCTTTTTTTTTTTTTTTTTTTTTTTTGTGTGTGTGTGTGTGGTGGAAAAAGATTTTTGGAATGAGCGTATCATTGGCAAAAGGAAGTAAATTTTCTAATACCATCTTGAATACTATAAGAAATTAACTGTTTTGTTGTGTGGAGTCTCAGACCTAGTACTACTCCATGTATTTTTAATAAAGGAGAAGACATCTGGGATTGTGAAGACACAGCCCTCTCTACCTCTGTTTAAATTTGCTGTGGCAGGCAATGGAGTGATAGTCACCATATTAGTACCTGCAAGTACAGTTAGTTTCCTCACAGTCATAACTGGAAGATGCCTCATGAGTGCGCAGACCTTTCTATTTACTTGTGAATTTTGCTCCTCTGTCCTGAAGCACCTGAACTCTTTATGACAGAGGTTGTGCTTCTTCCATGTGTTTGAACAATGTTCAGCACCACCAATGAAAGACATAGCTTGTTACATTTCAGCAGATGATAGGTTAACCTGACATTTTTTTGCACTATACATTTCACTGTCAAGAACCCAGCAAACTGTTCTGTTTTTTCAAAGATTGCTTTTGTCTAACTCCCGTACTACTGGAGGCAAGCACAGACAAATGGTGAGCCTTGCCCCACATTTCACTTCATCTCTCTCCTATCCTTATCACGTTGAAATAATAATGCAATTTCCCTGCTCAGCAGCCTTTCAAATTTGTACTTTTCTTACAATAGAAGGGGGAAGTTCACGGAACTACCCTCTCAAGCTTTATAGAAATTGTCCCGATGGGGCTCAGGAAATACCGCACATTGGCAACAAGTAGAGCCCTCTCTGAACCACAGATCTCACCAACCCCATGGTTTAAACTGACACTCATTGAGAAGATGGTTTGAGGAAACTTAGCTGCAAGCATCAGTTTGCCTCACAGTTTATTGTCCCACCACTGAAAACTCAGAGCTGCATTGCCATATATTCTGTGGGGAAAACAGAAAGGAACAAAAAATGCAGAATGTACACATTCACTCTTCACTCTTCTCCATATGTCTCCTCATATTTATTTTCATTGTGAAAGCAAATAATAAGGAACTGTAAACCAAAGTGTTGATGAAAATGAGGTTTCTATCGTTCCTCAGAAAAGACCATACTGTTTCAACTCTATTTTCAGCTGTAAAGAGACACTCCAGTCTGTAGTACACCCTAGGGTTAGTAGGACACAGAAACTGAGTTAAAAATAATAATAATAACATTTCCATGGAGAAATCAAGCATAGCCCCTCTGAAATAGGAGAAAAATCCAGTTGCAATGAATTTGCTATAAGGCAGAACTAGACAAGAACTAGTCAATGTACCTCTCTAATTGGCTTCAACTCTCCACTGAAACACTCTAATACAGGAGAAACCATATCCTTCCAAGTCTACAGTGCTATTTTCACTTAAGCAAGCTCTTTAAGAAGCTGAGTTTGCTTTTGAGATTTCTGCATGCTGAATGGCAGGAACATTTTTTATGATGACATCTGGATACAGCTGCACTGTAGTTGGGGATGGACAGTGGTTAGTCAGCCTGTGCCCACTATCACCTTATATGAAATGAAAACATCTGGGTTTTGCTTATGCATTCACTGTTCGCAGAGATACTGCAAAATGACTAGCCTGCTTATATTTCAGACATTTTGTTGTGACCATTATTAATAAAATAAGCGACTGCATGTCCTTTACAACCCACAGCTGCACAAAATATTGATGTGCAGATAACAAAGTTTAAGTCTGGAACAAAAATACCAAGCCCTTTTTGCCACCCTTTTTCTGTCTGTGTATTTTACTTTGATTACATTTGGTCTGACATATTACAGCTAATCTTTGTGCTCATGCCTGAATGGAATATAAAGTTACAAATAGCGTTATCGGATTTTTACAAGTTTCATGTGATAAACACTGCTTATTTTGTTTTAGCAACTATTTCAAAGAATTCTAGCAATAATTTCAGAGAATTCTGCATCTACCTAATTCACTACCAATGATACTACTCCAAAATCGATTAAAAAAAAAACTCTAAAATGGGGTACAAATTGCACCCACAATTGACAAATTATATATTTCACAGGCAGATACCCATAACCATGTAACCATATACATCCATAAATCCATAACCAAAAAAAAAAAAAATCCACCAAATATATCTCTGGTTAAAATGTAACTATCATGATGCATGCTAGGAAATCAAGCTCAGAAATGTATGAGCTAAGATTTGAAATACTTCCATGAATAAATCTATATAGTCTGCCTCCACAATCTAGCTGCCTTTAAAAGATACTTCAGAGAGCTGAACATCTCTCCTTAAAATCAGCTTGCTGAGGTGTTAAAGGCTTTGGCCACTGCCTTACAGAAAACTGAAAAAGACACTTACACTGAAAAAAAAGCCAATGTACCACATGCATTCATGGGTGATGAATGAATGCACGGAGGCACTTACTGAAAACACAAACCTGGAAAGTTTTCTTTACACATGCTGCCTTTGTGCCCCAGTCCAATCTAGACAGAATCAGAGATCTGGGAAAAGAGTGTTGATGGAAGCTTCAAGATGCAGGTTTCTGCTTTGTTCCCTTGTAAAGCTACATCCTGTCAAAGTGTTTAGCTTAGTATAAAAACTTTTACTAAGGTCAAAAGTTTCTGCATAGCAGAAGTTGAGTTTGGCCGATAAAGGCTTTTTGTTTCTTTCTGGTTTCTTAATCCTATTAATAAGTTACAGATCCAAGTACCTTGAAAATGACATACAGTAAGTGCTCGCTGGCATGCTGAAAGAAATGATGGTTAGGGGATTATCACTGCAGCTGGATCACAAGTGTAGTTTTCCCAACAAAGGTATGATTCTGCTAAAAGTGAAACAGGAAGACAGTTGGTTTAGTCCTGCAAGCAGAGGAATTTCTCCTTCAAGGGCCAAGTTCAAGCACGGCAGCAGGCTGCTGAGGGCAGTGAAACAGCCACTGCTCATTTCCACCACTGCAAAAGCCCTGCACTGCACCACGATTGGTAAGGCAGCATGGAGCAAGAGGGAAAGGACGAGAAGCCCTGCAGTCCCCCTGCTTCCCCCCCATCTCATCTCACCTACATTTTGGAGAAATCTGGAGCCACATCTGCATCAGGTGGTAAGAGTGCCCCAAGGCCATGACAATGGCTGGTTCTTCAGAGCCATTTTGGTAGGGCTGAGGAAGCCCTGATGTCCCAAATATTGTAAATCTGCAGCCATTCCTCGTATGACATTCATGTTAAGTCAGCTCAGCTTTCCAATGGGAATAAATAACCTGTATCAGTTCTCAGCCACAACCAGCCAGCCTCTGTCTTGGGAAAAGTCAGATGTCTTTGAGGTTTCATATCCCATCAGGCACTCAGGTTGGAAACACTTATTAGCAGTAGGGTGACAACAATAAATATAGCTTTGTTAATTAAAGGGATTTGGTGAAAGACTGTCCAGAAACTCTCTCTAATAGAGCTGGGATGTTTCTTCAAGGTTGAAATAGGTTATTTTGAGTACAGATCTATTAATACAGAGAGTAACAGCTTGTTTGCAGTTGAACAAACTCAGTGTAGTTGTAAACAGTGGCATAAGACTTTGGAATTGTTTTTGTGATGTCTTTTATTAGTGAGACATATGCTCTGATACCCCAAAAGCCAGATGTAGTCCTGGCTTCTACTGCCATGGTTTCTGGGACTGTACTTATGCAGGGGTCTCTGCCGTGGTCCTCACCTTATACAGGTCCAATGTGACCTTAACCACAAGGTTGCATAACCTCTGTTATCAGGCATGAAAAGAGGAGAGGTGCTTGAACTGTCTGAAAACTCTGTCCCTTAGCACTGTCCCAAAACAAAGCAACCCAAATCATTAGTCATTTGGGGAAATGACATCTCTTGGAGCTTCTATGACAGATTCTTGAGCAATTCAAATTGCAAATGCTCAAGGAGTGAATGAGAATACATGTAAATGTGTAAAAGGTGTCATAAATAAATAATCATTAAGAAAGATCTATACATGAGTCATCATCATTCACTTTAAATTCTGTAATAGTAAAGAATTTAGAAACTCGGTGTTGCAGCTCAGTGAGATCCACAGTGAATCATGTCTGACATTTTATTTCTCTTTTCACGTAGCTTCTCCACACAGATCTCCATTTTCTATAGTGTTTTCTTATTTGAATATGAATTATACCTGATGTTATAGAGAAGAAAATCTCTGCTTCAATGTCTTGCTATGATTGTCTGTTCTCTAGTTCTATGAAAAAAGCCTTTATTCTTGGGTTTGGGGAAACACTACACTTAATATGTAAACTCATTTTTTCTGTCACATTATCACTATGATCACGGAATCATAAAACTTGCTTTCTAAGATCATTCATGTTCATTAAATTCAGTCACAAAATGCTTGAAAGGGGTGAGTACTAAAAAGACCCTACAAGCTCTCATTTACTTTCAAATAAAGACTGACAGAAATGCTTTGTGCTACAATTTCCATTCTATGTATGAGTATAAATTACTAAAATTTAACATGTTTTAATTGAACTTACTTTAGACAATGACTCTGCCTTATTTTGTTTCTCTGAACCTATAAAATAAGAATTTGGTTGAGCATATATCCCCTGTGAGCACAAAAAAGAAAGCATTACCATGTGTGGTAATGAACATAAAAAAATTCAAGTCTTCTTACTGTCCTTTTTGACTATTAAATCTTCATATAGATGCCATCCTCTCCAAGACATTATTCTGAATGTTACATTGTCACTCATTAGACTGAAAATCTTTAGGCTCCAGAGCCCCTTTTTTTTTTTTTTTGGGGGGGGGGGGAGGGGAGGGGGGGGTGAAATTACTATATTTGATTGTATAACACATTGCTACTTCTTAAACATAAGTGTCAGGAATTTGCTGCCATTCTGCACTTCTTGTTCATTCATTACCTACTGGGAGGGAAAAAAAAATGCTTCTCCAGCAAAGCACGGAAAGGAAAAAAAAAAAAAAAATACTTGGCTTATAAAACATTATCACTTATTGATTCCTCTTTGAATTGTCTTGATCTTATTTACTGTTCTGTATTCAGGCCTAACCTTCTACATACATTAAAAATGCTTATAAAAAAGGAAGGCTATAGATTTGTCTTGTCACTTGATTGCATTAACTGCACATTAATAGATGAAAAGCAAAATTTCCCCCCTCCTGCATATATGTGAAGCAACAATAATTGTGAGCTGCCTCTGGGCTTGGTGACCTAGAAACCAGGAATAAGACTGATAAAAAACAGATGCTGAAGAACAGCATCAGGGACAGCCTCAGAAAGAGGATGATAAATCATTTGACAAGGCTATAAGATGTAAGTGCTTCTGAAAAAAAAAAAAAAAAAAAAAAAAAAAATTTAAATCTTTTAAAATATTTTCCAGCTTTATTTTTTTTTGTGTCATTTATGCCCCTTTGAAGTTTTGTAGAGACCCCATCCTGAGCACAACAGCACACTGAATGTCACATTATCATTGTGGAATTAGGCATTTTACACCCATTCTCCTATCTCTTCTTCTTTCATTCACAGTACTAGAAACAGCAGTTGTTATGCCCCAAATCCATGAGAAAATCAAGACTGTGGAAGTACACAGAAGACCTATCTGCTTTTATTCAAAACACCATAAATGGTTCACAAGGCAGTGTTCAATCAGTGAGAGTTTCAACTATGGAAATAGACATTCCTATCAAAGTCAGACCCTGAAAACAGAAAAACATTTGGATATGAGCAACTGGAGTTTAGCTCTCATGTAAAATACTGCTCTTCCCAACCAATTTCATCCTCCGAGCTGGATCAATTAGAAATATGGTATCCATACCACAGGATCTATAGCAGCCCAATAATCATGAACCTCAACTTAAAATAAAACAGGAAAAAAAAATAGCATTTTGCATCATAATTCAGAAAGAGGGATCTCTGCAAATACACGTGAAAATTGAGGAGATTGATTTGGGGTTATGGGATGGTTAAATCCCTGACAAAGGCTAATTTCAAGGTTCATCTGGCATTTTTGCCAGTGAGAGGTGTTTTGTGATTCCAAAATTTGACACAATTTAAGATGATGGGCCAAGAAAGAATGAGTTAAAGGTATTAAGTCAATACATGTGTGGGTACTTAATGCTAATAGATTACCTCTTTATAGTGAATTGCTTAGCCCTATTATGCACAGATTATTGCTAGCACTGTCGAATTCTGAAAAAATAACAGCTAAATGACAGTAAAAAGAATTGATGTGGTATTGAGAACAGCATTACTTCCCAAAGAGAAAAGCCAACTGGGCACAATTCATACTGTTTTAGATGTTCCACACGTGGTGGTAGCGATGATGCTTGTTACAAGAAACCCCAGGCACAATTTGAGACTGTTGCGCTGAGTGCTGCACAAGCACAGAATAAAACAAAATAAGTCATTCACGCACAGGAGGTGAAACACAGCAAAGCCAGTTTCTTATCAGATCTTAGCCATGCACGTGTGTCTTCACAACTGTGCATTAAAAAAATAAATAAATAAATAAAAGGCAAAAAAATCCAAACATTCCATGATTTCACTTTTAACAGCTTAACAAGCCAATTAGGTAGGAGCAAACCTTAGGCTTCTGGCACTTTCTCAGTGTGATTCACATTTCTCACCAGCATGTGCTGCCCTTAGCCTGAAAGAACCGAGCACTTTAGACTATTTTTTAAATGCCTTCTTTCATGCCTTTTTCCTGTATGCTTTGTTTCCACACTGCACAGAACAACCTTCGCGCTACAGGAGGTAAGCAGATAAAGACTCCAGCAAGGTACTGGATAAAGGCTCCAGCTGTCCCAGGAGATTTGTTTTTCCTCCTCTCACACCACCATCATCTGGGAAGGTCTCAACAATAGAAACACAACCAGCCTTGCCACCATCCCCTGCCATCCTTGTGATTCACACTTTCATTGGATTAATAGTTAGATTTCCACTTCCTGGGGTTTTTTTAATGCAGACATTGCTTTCTGGAAACAGAACAGGGTGGGATGGCACAACACAAGCTGAACATAAGTTCAGCTTTGCCTTGCCTTGGCCACCTCAAATTTAAAATAAAGGAATAAACGCAACGAAGAGGAAATGGATGACACATGTAAGTATCTTCGCTTGTTCACAGTAACTGGTTTTATTTATTTTTTCTGCAGCACAGCTTTCAGTGTGACTGAAAAGGATAACAATAAAGATCAGGTCTGCCCTTCCCACCCAGTACAGACAAGAAGTAGGGCTCTGGAAAGAAACCCAACACTTCTCAGCTGATGTATGGACTTTGTAATGATGCATGTGAGAGAGGTGAAAGCAAGAGGCAGGGCTGGGAGAAGTTCCCCTTCTTCATCTCTTCCTTCTGCATCTCCTGGCTTCTGCAACACTGCCACATACAGAAGTGTTGGCATTCTATGGGAGGGTTTGCCATATGTTATTTGTGGCTTGACCAAAATCATCAAGTGTTTAGAGTCTTCAAAAGCAGATTGTTTTAGATTTTTCAGCTTGCTTTGCAGACAAAAGAATCAAAACCATTTGAAAGGAGGTCAATAGGAGTTAAGTATATAATCCGTTTAGGATTTAGCAAATCCTACAAAGACCTTTTCCGCATTTCTAGGCACCTAAGTACCTCTGCAAACTGGCCCCTGTACGAATTTCTGAAGTTTGGGTGCTGAAAGCAATCAAACCAATGAGTCATCTGGATTCATTTCACTGTTCCTGAAACTGTGGAAAATGTCCCAGCAGGCTGGAGAGTCTGGCAGGTTGTTGTGGGGAAAAGTCAGGGAGAAGGAAAGGGTGCAGAGATTAAGATGTTTCTAAGGAAAAGTTAAAGTGCCTGCCCAGTTCTATACATGTAGGATAGTACTGGCTAGATCAGCATATCACTAATGCAAATGAAAGAAGGATTTTTTCAGGGATACTTGAGAAGTAAGATGCTGTCACCAGTTTTACTGATCTGATAGTGCCCTTAAATCTTTTTATAAGTAAGATATTGTATTTGATCAATGTATTTTAAGAAATAAACATCTGGTCAAAATAATAGCAGTTTGCTATAAAAGAATTATCAATGCACACTGCTGGCAGCTGTTAAATACAGATGGCACTATCGTAATAGCTATGACAGTATGACAGTAAGTTATGACAGTAGCTTAACAGTTGTGACAGCACAACTAGGCAAGCATTTAATCAGATTAAAGGAAATACAGGATGAAAACATTAGTGATTCCAGGCCAAACTTAAAACATTACTAAATATTTTCTAAAGTGTTTTCTAAAAATTGAAGATGCTTGTACCCAAAAAGTTAGTACAGAGAGATTAGTTCTCAGATGGCAGCACTCCTCAAGAGCACTGGTGAAATAACCTCCATCAACCAAAGCAGAGGACTGTTGTGATCTCTCCTTTAAGCATTCAGCACCTCTTTAATTTAGGTCAAAAAAAAATTAGTGCCAAACCCCTGGTTCTATGCATCCAAATTTCAAGCAGGAAGAGGAACTCTTCAGGTGGGTGTACAGCAAGCACTTTCTTTCCTCTTCAAGGCATACCCACGCACACACTGAGCAGCCACAAGCAGCTCCAAAATGACAGAAGGGCCCCTTCCAGCAAAAGGAGCTGAAGCAGAGGTGGAAATGAGCTCTGGTTCCTCCCATTATGCAACTTCTCACACTGGCCAAGAGCACTGTCTTTATGCTTGCCAGATACTTTCAGTCACCCCAGGACAGCTCGTGTTTTACCAGAGAATAGCAAACAAAAGCTCTGTAAAGGCCTTCTAGGATGGAGGCTGAGCAAAGCCAAAGTTTGGTCTGATGAAGACGCACTCACAGCAAGTTAGTGATTCGAGATGTCCTGGCCTGACCACAGTCCTTGTCTCTGAGGAGCTATTGCTCAGCACACACAAGCAAAATGAGTTGGTTGATGCCTTCAGCTGTGGGTTACAAAATGATAGACTGTAATGTTTTTTTCTTGGGTGGGATTAAAAATGTATAAATTCTGCCAGCCCTCCCATACAGACAGTGGAATGACAAACGGAAGATGAAAATATTGATTAAGTGTGTATTTTCACATTACATTGAAATGACCCTGAAAAGTGATTTGTTTTCTTTCAGCCTTCCTTACCCCCCCAAAAAAAATCAAGTTTCTGTTATTAAAAACTTTCAGTGTTATGTATTTAACGTACACATTAAAAGTTCACTCTATTTGTTGCTTGCACACTGATAAAGGGATATAATTTAACCTACACTTGACATTTTTGAATAAATGAAAGACAATCCAGACATCTAAAACAGATCAGAGAGGAATCACAATTAGTTTCAGCAGCACCTCCATGATATTTGACCAAATCAGCAAAGTTACCCTTAACAGTGTATCTTCCTTTCCAGTATTCTACCCTGAAAAACAATCCTATCTTTTAGCTGGTCCCATAATACTCGGTAATTGACCTGAGAAGTGCTTGGATCAAAGAGCAAAGTTTAAGGCAAATGCAATATAAACAATAGCCTGTAATTTTTTTGGTTCGTTTTTTTTTTTTTTTCTTTTTGCATGCAAACGCTGAGTGAAACTATGCATCCTGTCTGACCTTCCTTGAAAACTGTCATCTATACTCAATTACTGTAGTGAAATAAAAACAGGAGCCACAGTGGGGACACATATAAATGACCACTCATGCCAGGGAAAACACCTTACGTCCCCTGGTAATGCTGGGGTCTCCAGGCTTTGCTACGTAGCCAGGAGCTTCACCACTTGCCAGCTGAGACCAGGATTTTCTCCTCGATGGCAATCAGCTCCTAATTTGGTCCAAACATCTTCTGCTTCTGACTCTTTCTCAGAGGTTTTTGCTGGCCTGCAGATAACTACAGTCCAGTGACATAGAGGTCTGAAATTTTTACAGCAGTAATCTAGCACTTTGACTTCAGGCTCCTGCTGATTGTACTTTTCTTGAATAGCAGCGAAGCAGATAAAAGCTGCCTGTGCTTTGAAATTGGCATCCCTTGAAAAAGCACTTTATGTGTGGATAAAGAAAATACACGTCCCAACATTCGAGAAATTTTGCTTTTTCCATGTATATTATATTTACAGCCTAGTCAAAATACTGCTTTCAAGCCATACTTTGTCAACACTTTCCTTCAGAAATAAGATCACCACAATAATAAAGAAAGAGTTATGGCTCACATGCAATATTGGGAAAGGTCCCAGTAGAGTGCAAAGACTTTATCTTCAACAAAAGAAACAGAGACGTAAACATTTCTTTTCACCACCAGCAACTAATAAACTTTCTAGTAGCAAGTTTTGAAAAGAAAGGATGCTATTTTAAAAGTTTTCCAAAAAGCAAGGGCAAGCCCTGCAGCTAAATTAGCTATCTGTGTCTTTACCAAAATTTCTACTTAACTTGAACATTATTTAGCGTTCATGTCATTGGTAGCTTCTGTGTGATGTCCTTGCATTTTTCCTACTGTATCAATAAACATATAAATTAATGCTCATATAAATATTAGTATGGGAAGACAGAAACAGTTTACACTGCATTTCTAATCCAGCTAAACTGAATTCCAGACATCTTTCAAATAAAAAAAAGAAATCCACACCTTTTAGTCCCCAGAATTTTATAAATGCTTTGGGTAGATACATTGTGTGGTCTTAAGCATTACACTCATAAAGCTACCTAACTGTTTTCTGACATCTTTGAAAAAATAAAATATATTGCTTTTGATATAGAAATCAACAAATAAATTTTGTCAACATTATAAATACTTGTAAATGTTTAACTAATGTTTTAAGGCCGCAGTAGTATGAACAGAAGAGTACTTGTCCAAGAGCTTGAAAAGTTCTATGTATTTTTCTTCTTTAAAAATAATAATAAAACATATTCTATAGTACCAAAAACATTACTTTTTTATGATATTAAAATTTTAAAGCATATAAGTATCATAGGAACCCATACCCAGATTTCAAAACTGACATGGCGGATTTGTCTTTTTTTTTTTTTTCTGAAACCCTAATATATAGGTAATCTGTTTTAACTTGAGTCTATGCAGAGAGATTACCACTTAATAACCACTGATTGTTTTCCTTCTGCATTCTGATAACAGAATGCATTTTCTGTAAGTCACTCTGGGTAGCTCACACTGTAACATGAGCTCAAAAGGCAGAGTGCTGTGCTGTCTATAATGAAAAAATTATTGAAGTTTTAATAAAAGTTAAAAGTAATATTTCATTATATCTCATAAGATATTTGTATCATATCTGAAAGAAATAATTGCACTGCTGGTTTAATAGAAAGGAAGATATGACATTTTAATTTATTCACTAAGAAGTTATTCAACATGTTTAAGGTATAAAAATGTTAATTTATACTAAATATTAAGTTAGAGTCCCAGCATCTGGTGCAAGTTTGAAGGCCACAATGAGGCTAAGTGAATGATCTAATTCCTTCTGATATATTCAATTTGATTTAAGCAGCAACAAATATACAGTTCACATCTACCTCCATAAAGCTGTTCATTTCAGTTAGAAAAGAAAGTTCAGAGTTATTCAGTTTAATACTATTGAGTAAACATTTATGCCCATATAAGATGATGAAAAAAGAAAATGGAAATTTTTTTCATCATTCCCCGAAATGGACATGATGATTACTTGAAAAACATTTCTGTTTTGACCTGAGATGCACCTATTGCCTGTGAAAACATGTATATTAGATACAGCACCATTAGTGCTATTAACTATTTCACAGAACCTATTAGCATTGTTATTTTCCTTTTTATCCAGTGCTATTACAAAAAGTACTTGGTTTGTTGTTGTTTTTGTTTTGCTCTGGTTGTTGTTTTGTTTTGGTTTTGTTTTATTTGGTTTGGTTTGTTGTTTGTTTTTTTGTTGTTGTTGTTGTGGGTTTTTTGGTTTTTTTTTTGCATATATTGGTAAAGGAGTATTTTAAAAGAAAGGCTGTTAAGGCAATGATATAGAGTACTATGCATTAGCACTCCACACAAGACATCTCTGGGCAACAATTGGAGATAGTTTAGGAAAACCTTTCAACCTACTCTTGTGCCTTACCACACTTTGCCATCCGAAAGTAAATACAGCAGAACACCAAGCCTGAAAACACACTAGAGGAAACAGTGCAGAACAGACTGTAGTCATTTCCAAGCATGCACCCCGGGTGGCCACAGCTGCGCACAGGATCTCCTCCTGCACCCCAGAACAGAGCCAGAACAGGAGCGCCCTACCGAGCTCTACCATGAACCAACACAACACTCAGCTTAAGTATTATACAGGTTTGACATCTTTTCCATAACTTTAGTGCTCTCAGTTGGTGTCCAGACCAAAGGCACCATTTAGGCTCTTTCTGTCATCAACAGCAAGAGAGAAGCACTCTTATCAAGGGGAAAAAATCAGAGTTATGATGTCAAGCAGCTGCTTTTGCCTGGATGAGCAAGACTGTCAAGGTATCTATAATGCATCCTGACAAACCATGTAGGGTGGAGAGTCATGTTTCAGACTGTTGGAGCTGTCTGCAGCATTGATGGGGCAGTTCATTGCTCAGCCTCAGCTGCTAGTCCCTGCCTAAAAGGGACAGTGGGATAATCAGGTCATGTGCAGGTAAATGGCATTAACCCAAGTCTACACAAAGGAGCAAAGCATTTATCTGTTTCTCTAACTTGCCAGCTGGTGGGTTTATTTGCTGCTCTACAAGTGAGTATGATTAAAAGGAGATAAAGCAATGAATTGGTATTTTATCATTTTGAAATTCAGCACTGCACCACTGGCAAAAATAATGATGTTCTGTCACTTCTAGTCGCCTCAGCCCTGTCAGATCACCATGTGTGGCCACTCTGCAATTCTCTCATTTAATTAAAGCTTCTTACTTTGCCAAAAAAGAAGCTGCTGGGGCAGAGGATGCACTGTGGAGCTCCACCTGGTCTACTGACATCTCAGGAGTAGTTAACCAGCTCCTGTCCTGCCTGCAGATGTCAAAATATATATTTTTAGACCAATAGTCAAGTATAGAACAATAAAGGGGGTTCCATAAGCAAACCTTTCTTCACTGCGTGTTAATGAGTATATGTCCAAGCAAGCTGTCTACAGTCTAGCCAATGATCTAGAAAGATGTCCTCTGTGAAGCTATATCAAAACCTGCAGACTGGGGAGTGGATCCAGACCAAGGTGGACACCTGCTGACCATGTGCATGGAATGACCCAAACAGAGACCAACCCTCTTCCCACTTGCACTGTCCCCAGTAAATTGTTTTCCATAAGCAGGAGGTTGGGACACCTGGGTCAGAAGCAAGCTATGCTCCCAGCTATACCCCTATCCAGAGCACCAAGAGAGCAGGGTGAGCAGAAGCATGCTGTTACCATTGCAGACTAGATGTAATCTCTCCTGGGCTACCTCTGGAGCAGCAAAAGAAGAGTGTTAATCTCTCAGATGTCCCAGATAAAGGAGCCATCATTCCTGTCCTCAAAATGAAAGCAAGCAAACATATCTTGTGCTCTGTGAACGCTGATAGTAATGCCAACAAACTGCTTTAACGACCTTGACAAGACAGTGATCTAATTTCAAGCTCTTCAAATCCTTAGTTCAGTAATGTGTGCCTTTCTGAAGGGGCAACTCTTGCTCTTCTTTAAAATCTGTTCCTAGTAACATTTTGAGTGCGAATATATGATCTGCACACCTGCAAAAAATCAGTCCTGTCTAGTCTGACAGTCGTAAACGAATACTTAGTTTCTCATGGCTAATGCTCATCCTGAGGAGAAAGAGCTTGCAGATTTTAAGGATAAAATATCATTTTAAATGTGTTGATTTTTTAACTGCTGTTTCCTCTCCACCTCCTGAAGTATTCCATAGAGCTATATGTGGTTCAAGCAGATGATACTTTTTGTCAGGAGAGGTGACAGAAATAAAAAAGATACCTACAGACTTCAGAGCTGCAGAAAAAATAAATCAGGTTCATTCCATAAATTTCTCTTCTAGAAGACACCTCTAATCAAAATGTAGAAGTGAAGCTGTGAAACATTTATGAAAAGGCAATGAAATTTGGAAGTTATCATAAACAGAGAGACATAAAAATCTTGGAAGAGCATAATGACAACAAAGTTCAAAACTTACTATGGTTTTCTATGCATTACAAAGTCTGATATCCAAAATGTACAGCTCTAAGCCTATTTCTATGAGGTCTCAAAGAATGTCCTGGTAAATAAGATTCTGAGCAATTATGCAAAATGTTTTATAAAGTAACAAATTTTTGCAAGTATTTAGCCAAACCCCTGCATAGATATGAAGATAATAGAAATATGATAATTTTTTTAGGCTGGATTTCTTAGGCATGGAAATAAATAACTAATTCAAAATAACTACTATTGTTTTGAGTAATGCAAAACAATTTTTTCTTTTCTAATATTTCAACAAATGACAAATATGCTATTGATGAGAGAACTCGATGCTTCAGAAAACACAGGTAGTGATGGAAACATGTTATTTTCCTTAAATTGTAAGACATTACTAGAAAAGGCAAAAAGTAAATAAAAAAAAAAATAAAAATAAAAAATAAAAGGTTATGTTTGTACAGCTTGTTATGTTCTCTTTTCAGGCGATTCTCATTCCCTCATCATAATTACCTCTTTCCAAGTAGCCATTAGGGCTGGTTGGGTGGAAACTTAGCCATGAGAAGCTTATTCCATGAAACATTTGCTTTTTCCATGAAGCATTATCTTCCAGCTCCTAAGTATTCTTTTGCAGTACCATCTTCAACCACTTTTCATAACAAAATGCTATTGGACCCATTCATTCATCTTCTATGTGACAGTATTAAAAAGAGTAATTCTCAGGTGGACTCTGGATTAGTTCTACTTCAACATGTTCACAACTGAGGAAACTTATTACCATCTTTTTATTAAATAGATTTCCCATGTAGTTATTAGGCTTACCCTGTAGTTTCTGAAACTGTGTTTTAATTGAGAAGGTGTCAATGAGTCCCTCAGGGAGCAATAGTATTCACCCCCCAGACTGGTGGCAATACATTTGCTCCTGCTTGACACATTGGTATCTTTGCCTGAGAAGCACAAGAGAAGAGCACTGAAGACCAGAAGAAGAAAAGACTTTGTTTTACCCTTTCTATGGCTTGCAGACTTGAGGGAACACAAACTTGCTTTTTAAAAAATATCTACTCTTCTAATAAAAGTTCATGTTGATCTTCAGGCTATGCTGTAAGAGGCTCCTGTGTAATTTTTCTTTATGCTGTGTGCCAAGAGGAAGTATTGGAGTCCAGCTTCAGTTGTACAAAAGGTTTATTTTCTTACTTGTTTTGCATCAATAATATATTCATATAAGAAAATTGCCCTTTTCTTTCCCCTTTACCACACCCAGTGGCTGAGATAGGGGATGAGGAAAAAGAGTCCTCAGTATTAATGAAAGTGAGATTGGAGGAAACCATGGAAAAAATCTTGTGCCTCATAGCTCAGCTGCTCTGTTACAGCTGTTGTCCTAGAGCTTCACAACCCCATTGAGGAAACATAGTATGCAAACACACATTGGGAAGTGACAGCAAAAGCATTGCCTCAACTTCATGGTTTTGGCAACACTTAGCGGTGTCTCTCCCCTCACCATGTTGTCCAGTGGACCCACATGGTTACCACGAATTATCTACCAAGCTTTGCAATGGCATCCCCTTGCCCCAAAGGTATGCCCATTATTGTCACACTGCCTTTCTTCGGCCTGAGATAGACAGAAGCTCCTGCCACATGTAGGCCTCATGAGTATATAATAAATAAAAATCCAGGGTTTTGCCAACAATTGACTATGTGATCCACACAGAGGCAGACCAGAGTAAATCTATGAACCATGAGCCAGGCAGCTCAGGGACCACTCTGTGAGAGTATGGGAGGGCATTTCTGCCCCATCACTGATATCTTCTTCCTCCTCACCCAGCTGAAGCCCACTACAACTGCTGCAGTGATGGAGGGCCCTTGCTGCTGATCATCCTTTCTCTCATGCTGGCTGCATGCTCCTTTGCTGATTTCTTTTCTGCTCTAGGGAACCCCAAAAGGAACAAGCCCCACAAGGTGCCCTATGCAATGAAGAGAGAAACTCCAGGAGCTAAAACAGGCAGCAGGGGCCCCACCACATTTATTGGCATCCCTATGTGCTGTCCCTCTAACAAACTCACTTGGCAATTAAGAGATTGATACCAAGTACTATCACCAGTATGACAGCTAACCTTTCCTTTATAATTGCCTTTCATTTTCTTTTTGCATTACTTCTCTCTTACATGATCTTACATGATTTCCCCGATAAAAACATGACAAGCTATTGTTCTGAATTAGCCAGTGTGCTATAACTCACAGGTTTTATCATTTATGATATTTTGACTACCTGAGCCCCTCCCTAAATACATTTAAGACTTCTCATCTCCTGGTGACACATACTTATGAAATGTCAGTATTTCCAGCATTTGATCACGTTGTGAGAGGGATTGTCTTGATAAGCATTAGAACTCATCAGTCCGCCAAGGGTGTCAGCTAGCGTCTCTTGGCATTGTTATTTCTATTTCATCTGAAATTCCATGGTACAAGTCTTTAAACACTGGCAGTAGGAGGTGGAATAATGTAATTTGTAATTTTAAAACTATGCAAAATGGGACAAGCTGTAGAATATTTGAGGGGATATTCTCATCTCAGCACTGGGCTAAAGCAGCTCCTTATTAGCATGGGGGAACACAGACCATGCAGGGCTGACAATGAAACATTTACATAAAGCAGATATCCTCATCTGAAAGACACATAACATTGGAAAGACTTGAAAGAATGAGATTTCACCAGTGCTTCACAGCATCTTCACCAGTGGCACTGCTCAGTGTTATAGCGGTGCCAGGCTGTGGTGACAACAGAACAAAGGTATAAGTCTATGGAGATCCCAGAAAGCAAGTGGTGGTGGCTGATGGGCTGGGCTGTTAGGTTCTTCCATCCAAGCTCATCACACTGCACACCACTTCTGTTCTTGCACACTACATGTGAGGATGGACTGCAAATCTGAAGCTATTTTAACAGCAATCACAGAATTATAGAATCACAGAATCATAGATTCATAGAAACACAGAATGGTTGTGTTGGAAGGGACCTTAGAGACCATCTATTCCAACTCCCCCCGCCATAGGCAAAGATGCCACACACTAGACCAGGTTGTTCAAAGCCCCATGCAACCTGGTCTTAAAAATTTCCAGGGACGGGGCATCCGCAACTTCTCTGGCAACCTGTGCCAGGGCTTCCCCATCCTCTGAGTAAAATCTTTCTTTCTAACATCTCATCTAAATATACTCTCTTTCAATTTAATGCTATCCCCCCTTCTCCTCTCACTACAATCGCTGACAAAGAGACCCTCCCCATCTTTCCTGTAGGCCACCTTTAAGTATTGAAGGGTATGAATGAGGTCTCCTCTGGGCCTTCTCTTCTCCAGACTGAACAACCCCAACTGTCTTAGCCTGTCTTCATAGGAGAGGTGCTCCAGCCCTTCAGGCATCCTTATGGCTCTCTTCTGGAGTCGTTCTAGTAGGTCCAACTACCACCCACCAGCCAGCTTCAAAGACAGCAAAACCTGAGCCTAGCACAAACCTACAGTTTGTATTTTCTGTTTGTGCTTTCACATTCAGCACCTTGCCAGCTGAAATGGTCCAAATATTCATAATCTGTTTGACAGCATATTAGTGAGGGAAAATGCCACCAAAACTTGGTGTTTTTTGATAAAAATGTTGAAACTGAAAAATTAGTTGAACTGTGAGTACTATAGCAATACATGTGAAGTCTTTGTATGACTATGTAAGACTGTGTATGTTTAATTGTATGTTGTTTTAACTTGGACTTGCCTCATTGTGTCATTGTTCTAAAGCACCATATAGCTTACTATTCATTAGTATTCATGCACTGCTTTCTCTTAAGGCTTATGATATTTCAGCAATACTCTGTGAATGCCCGTTTGAACAAAGGTGATTGTGGGAGAAACATCTGTTCTGTTTTGGATGCCCTTGTACGACAAAGATACAGTCAAGATTGAAAAACTCCAGAAAGACACAACTAAACAGAAATTTAAGTTGGGATTACTTAGCTGAAAAATAAAAGAGAAAGAAAAAAAGAGGAAAGGAAAAAGAGGAAGAGGAGAGGAAGAGGAGAGAGGAAGAGAAGAGGAGAGGGAGAGGGAGAGGGAGGGAGAGGGAGAGGAGAGGAAAGGAAGAGAAAGAAAAAAGAAAAAGAAAAAGAAAAAGAAAAGAAAAAGAAAAAGAAAAAGAAAAAGAAAAAGAAAAAAAGAAAAAGAAAGAAAAAGAAAAGAAAAGAAAAAGAAAAGAAAAGAAAAAGAAAAAGAAAAAGAAAAGAAAAAGAAAAAGAAAGAAAAAGAAAAAAAGAAAAAGAAAAGAAAAGAAAAAAGAAAAGAAAAGAAAAAGAAAAAGAAAAAGAAAAAGAAAAAAAAAGAAAAGAAAAGAAAAAGAAAAAAAAAGAAAAAGAAAAAGAAAAAGAAAAGAAAAAAGAAAAAAGGAAAAGGAAAAGGAAAAGGATAGGAAAAGGAAAGGAAAAGGAAAAGGAAAGGAAAAAAAGGAAAAAAGGAAAAGGAAAGGGAAAGGGAAAGGAAAGGGAAAGGGAAAGGGAAAAGGAAAAGGAAAAGGAAAAGGAAAAGGAAAAGGAAAAGGAAAGAAAGAAAAGAAAAGAAAAAGGAAAAGGAAAAGAAAAGTCAAATCTGATCTGATCTATTCAGTGCAGATGCTGACACTCCTCTCCTTCTCTGAGTGTAGTCTCAAAGCTCATACCAAAACCACAGGCATAAGCAGGGTAAAGGGGGGGGGGGGGGGGGGGGGGGGTAAGTGCACTGTGTGAAAATAGTCTAATGCAAGAAGGAATTGTACAGAATAGTGATGCAAACCTGCCAATCCAGGCCCCTTTGGTGCATACTCACCCCCTCCCTTACTTTTACTAACTTTAACTTGCTTTACTAAGTCACATTCTAGGCAGTAGAAACAGGCAAGAGTTTCTTGGAGAGATACACAGGCTATTCCAGATCTTCTATCCGTCTTTATAGTAAATCAATTGAGATGGGAGCTTCACTTTTTCCTTTTTATTTAGCTTGTCTCCAGAGTGACTATTTGTCATAATAATTAACTAGTGCCCAGAGTGCTGGAGCAAACCATTAGTAGACCAATAGCAGCATGTTCCAGGAAAACCAGGGGAATTTCACATGTTCCTTGGCTCAGCCTGGGAGGAAAATCACAGCTTTCTGTGAAGGTTGCAGTGGAAAACCAGGACTCTGAAAGAATTTATCTGGCCTGAAGGATCACAAAGCAGCAAACACGAAGCAGACTGAACCTGAAGACAAGAGAGGCAGGGCAGGAAAGAAAAAGTAGCATCTCAATTAAATGGGAGAAAAAAAAATGGATCTCCTAATGTATCTCAGCTGTAGTGCAAGATTTCAGTCTCTCAGGAATTCAGTTTCTGTCACTACAAGATGTCCTGTTTTTTGGTACTTGTCAGTTCATGTCTTTTCTTCTGGTTACCCTATTCTAAATGAACTTAAGGAAGCTGCCTGTCTTACTGGCAAAGGAATCACACTCCATTTCAAAGCTTGCAGAAGTGACGTCAGGGGCATTGAACTGTGTCAGACAAGTTAGACCTTGTTGAAAGCTAAGAACACCGTGTGGGATACTCTTGTGACTTTGCAAAGATTTCTATTGTTTTCTTTTTTAAGCATGAGATAGTGATTGTCTGCTCTGGAATATTCACAGGGATGACAACTATGTGATATGAGGACTGCAGAAAATTAGCTGTTGTTTAATAGCTGTTCTTCTGAGACAAACAGTAGAAAGTTTACAGTCAAATTTGATCTTTGTTTCTAAAAAAAGATGAGGGTCTCTGAAGTGCTAATCTTACACATTATAAAACCCTAAGCTAACTCTATAAAGAATTTGAAATCAGCATTAACTGCAGTGTTCTTGCTTCCCAAATCAGCTATTCCGACTGATGAGCTTCTTCACAAGTTTGTAGCTGTGCAAATGTCCCCACAGTGCTTTTGACATTTCAGTCCATTCAGACCTCTCCTGGAAGAATGGCATCCAGGGAAAAAGAAGAAAAATCTCATCCTTTGCTTATTAATATGTTTTTCTTTATGAGGTGAAAGTCAGAGTCACCTTCTAAGATGATCATCCCCAGGAGCATCATCTCTATACTATGGGGAGCACAGGACAAGCTTTGCTGCATGCATCATTTCTTGGAGGGATTCCCAACCTCCATCCCAACAAACTCTCCCACCACAGATCTGTTTGAAAACAGTCCTTTCCCCCTGTTTACTAATTCCAGAAAGAGAACATCCACTTTAAGAAGCAGAATTTAAGTGAATGTTCTTGTCTTTTAACAGAAAGAATCAATAAAATTCTTCCTACACCTTCTGACCAAAAAAGATACAGGCTGGAGGGTAAACAGTCCATGTTAAATAAGACTGAGAGAAATAATTGCAATTCCTAATTGGTTCCCCACACAACTTTGTACAATTTGATCATGTCTTTGCTTAAATGAAATAGTGACTCTTTCAGGATGACCAACAAGACACTTGTAGATTTTTTTAATTTCATAAACAGATTCTGTCAGTATCTTAGTTTATTGAAACCAGTTGTCTTTTTCCCCTGTTTGTTATTCTAAGTAGCACTTTTGTTATTCAGAATTTTTTCCATAGTTTGGAATTTTCCAGTTTTGGTGATTAAACTATTTGCCATATTATGAGATGTGTCTTTACACTCTTCACAATCCTATAGCAGACAAAAAAAAAAAAAAAATTCTTTTCTGGCTGAAGAGAAGGAGAATGCAATCAAAATGAAAAGAACAAGAACTTTCCTTCCTATGAATCTTAGGAGATGCAATATGATGTTACCTGACTGCTTCTTTCCCAGGCAGAGAATAAACAGTCAACCTTCTGGACTATCCCATGTTTCTGTCACTTCCTGATCCACTTGAAAAATATAATTATGAAATCATCTTCAGAATGATAACCTTCAATGGATTCTCCCTAGTATGACTCTATAACTAAATGGTTGACATGAAAACAATGCTTTCCACTTAAAACTTTCTAATTCAGAGGTTTTCCTCCTTGTTTTGCCAGTCCTTGGCACCATAGCAGTATTGTGTTAGCTTCCTATGCATTCAGGAAAGTCCTGTTTCCTTCCTTTCCCCCATCCTCCTTTTTCTCCTATTTCAGAATGACCCTTGCACTAGATCAAATTGATGAAGAATATCTCAGGAACTGGGAACTTTCAAATAATGCTATTATTATTTCAGTACAAGATATAATTTCAAAAGTCACAAGGCACCAAGAATGAGAGTTCTAATATCCACCAAAAAAAAAAAAAAAAACTATGAGTATGAATGGGAAGAAATGAGTCCAATGGGCAAGTTGCCTAGATTTTGAAGCATTGAACATATTAAGAACGTGAATCAAGGGGTTTATTTAAATTTGTTAATGATCTTCTAAGTGGAAGAAAAAATCATGGGTGAAAACAAAAATACACTGGCATCTGCTGAAAACCCCACTCTGTAAGAAGGTAGGAGGCCTTCAGAGACTCCTACCAGTGATTAAGCTGCTTAGATCAGTGGCAGTTGCCTTTGCTTATTCAGCAGTTCGGATCCACCAAGCAAAAACGGTGTTTCTCAATAAGTTGCTTTGCAGAAGCCTTCTCCTTTCCTCCTCACGGAGCCAGGGAGCAAGGGGTAATCTCACTGGCTCTGGACAGCTACTGCTGGGAACAGGAATGTGCAGAAGAGGTAATTTATGTTACACACTGCCATCTACTGTGTCTCTGCTCAAACTACGACATGAAGCTCAAGCCTAGAAAACATAGAACTTCAAAGAAAATTATCACTGTTATGTCAATCCTGTTGTGCTTCAAGAGGGGATTCTACAAGGATATGGAGAACAAATCCATATCAATGCACAAATAAATACAAATGCCATATGTTGTTTTTAAAGATCTCAAGTTTTGTGTGGTGAAGGAGTTTGCCCATATTCTTTCATTTGGAAAGTAAGGATTCAATGTGTATTATTGCATTAACAAATTATAGCCTATACATATAAACTAGAACTATCTTCTGTGTCTTAAGATGCTTATAAGACAACATAAAGACATCTTCCTGACTTTTATCCTATATGAAAATTTATGTTAACACCTAAGAGTGAGCTTCAGAAAACCTGTCAAATACATTTACTCATATTCCAGCCCAGAATCTCCCCAGGGCTGTAGCCATACCCTATTTTAGATAACCAGCTAAGTGATAATCTGAAGGAACAGCTGGCCTTTTAAAGTGCTAAGAGTGGACCACAAAGCATTACATGGAAATCACAGAGTGAGAAAATGCATAGACTCAGTGCAGTGCAGGACTTTGTGAAGGAAGCATCTGATTTTTCCAGGAAACCTTGGGGATATTGGCAGCCCTGAAAAAGTTCTGCCAGCTGTAGTAGGACAAGTCATGGTATCACATTATTCTCTCTGTAGAACAGGAATAATCTAATGGTGCATTGGTGCACTGCATTGTAGATCTCACAGAATCATAGAATCACAGTATCGTACAATATCCCAAGTTGGAAGGGACCCACAAGCATCATCAAGTCCAACTCCCAGATCCACACAGGACTGACCAAAAATCAGACCATGTGTCTGAGAATGTTGTTCAAATGCTTCTTGAACTCCAGCAGGCTTGGTGCCATGACCACTGCCCTGGAGAGCTTGTTGCAGTGCCCAACGACCTTCTTGGTGAAGAACCTTTTCCTGACATCTAGCCTGAACCTCACCTGTTGCAGCTCCATGCCATTCCCTCCGGTCCTGTCGTTGTCACCAGAGAGCAGAGCTCAGCACCTGCCCTTCCACTCCCCTCGTGAGGAAGCTGCAGGCCACCATGAGGCCTCCCCTCAGTCTGCTCTTCTGCAGGCCGAACAGTCCAAGTGACTTCAGCTGCTCATATATCTTGCCTTCCAGACCCTTCACCATCTTTGCAGCCCTCCTTTGGACACTCTCTGATAGTTTTAGGTCCTTCTTATAATGTGACACCCAAAACTGCACACAGTGCTCAAGGTGAGGCCACACCAGTGCAGAGCAGGACAATCCCTTCCGTCAACTGGCTAGTAATTTCGTGCCTAATGCACCCAGGGTACAGCTGGCCATTTTGGCTGCCAGGGCACGCTGCTCTCTCATATTCAACCTGCCATCAACCAGAACTGCCAGATCCCTTTCTGCGAGGCAGCTCTCAAACCTCTCATCTCCCAGTCCGTACATACAGCCAGAGTTTCTCCGTCCCAGCTTCAGAATCCAGCACTTGCTCCTGTTAAATTTCATGCAGTTGGTGATTGCCCATCCCTTAATTTGTCAAGATCCCTCTGCAAGGCCTCTCCCTTGAGGGAGGCAACAGCTCCTCCCGATTTAGTATCATCTGCAAACTTACTTAGTGTGCATTTGAGTCCTGCATCCAGATCATTTGTGAAAACATTAAAGAGAACTGGCCCCAGAATGAGAACTTTGGAAAAAAAATGTAAGATCTGTTCATTTACAAACATGGGCCTGTTTTCCATCCAGATGCTGTATCCTCTCCATGCATGAAATCATGTATCTATTCCATAAAATCTTTTGTAGCTTCACCTGTTTTTTTTTGTTGTTTGTTTGTTTGTTTCATGGTATTTTTCTCCACTTGAACATTGTAACAATGTGCAAAGAGGAAGAATTGCTGCTGGGAAAAGAAAAAAATTTTTAAATCTCTTTACCCACACTACCCACTCTGCCTGATTCTACCAGTCCTCAATCATTATTTTGCTTCAAGGCAGGAAAGGTTAAGTGATGCAAGTAGTTTCAGCATGTGTCCAGGTTAGACATGAATACCCACACATTTAGCAATGTATGAAGTCAGAATGAATGACAATTTTAAGGCTATTTTATTTTCAAGCTTCTTTTTAACATTTCTTCATTTCATTTTGGTACCTCATTGCCTGAAGCCATGTACTATTTTAAATTACTTGCCATTCTTACTAGGATTAACCTAAGTTAGTAGAGGGGCTTTTTTTCCTTCATTGCAACTCTAACCATGTGTGGGACTACAGCTCCCATCACACTGATAGATATTATTTTCAGATTGTGGTACCTGGCATTTTCACAATTAAACTACTGGAACATGAACTACATGAAAGTATGATCCAAGGGTGTAAAATGGGTTGGCAAACCATAATTGAGGAGTTACATGCAATCTACTATTAGGATGGAGCTACGCATTGTACACAGTCCCATAAGGCATACCTAGAGTCCCATGCAACATGGTATTTTCATTATTGTTGTGGTTTATCATATTTACAGATATGGGAATATATTGAAAGATTGATATAGAATTGAAAAGGATCATAACAAATCAAGACACAGTCCACTGAAACAGTGGACTGGACAGACGTTATTCAAAGGGGGTGCACAATATACGGTAGCTAGACAAGGACAGTCAACTGCACAGGTACTGGAAGGCAGATGGCTAAACAGTAACTCTGAAAGAAAAGAAACTGGCAGTTACTGTAAATCTACAAGCTAACCATGAGTCAACAACATAACACTACTTAAAAAAAAAATGTTGATGTAAATAAATAGAAATATAATCTGTAAGACTGGCAGGATCATCTCTCTATCTTACACAGCACTGTTCAAACTTCAGCTGGAATTTTCTTTTCTTAAAGAAAATGTTAAACTTGCTGGAAAGGGTACTGAAGAGACTGATGATTGATTGAGGTCTGGAAAAAAAGTCTAGGAGGAAAGAATGAGGGTATTTGACCTCTTTAACCTATAGCAGAAAAGACTGAGAGGGATCATGAGAACAGCCTTCACGTGTAAAAGACTGTTGTTAAGAAGGGATAAATTTGTTCCTTGTACTCATTGTGGAGGAAACAGAAGGTAATGGTATAAAATTTTTGTTAGAAAATTTCGTAATACACACTAGAATATCTTCCTGACAGTAAAAAAGCAGTGGAGGATTCTGGAACCTCCATCCTTGAAAATCTTGTCTAATCTAAATCTATCTCTTTTTTAGTTTAAGCCCATTCCCCCTTGTCCTATCTACCCGAGTAAGGAGTACTCCTACATTGTTTTTATAAGATCCCTTTAAGTACTGAAAGGCCACAATGAGGTCTTCCCGGAGCCTTCTCTTCTCCGGGCTGAACATCCCCAGCTCTCCCAGCCTTTCTTCATATGAGAGGTGCTCCAGCTCTCTGATCATCTTTGTGGCCTCCTCTGGTCTTGCTCTAACAGGTCCACACCTTTCTTGTGCTGGGGACCCAATCCTTTCTTGTGCTGGGGGCCAATCCTTTCACATATTATGGAGGAGAAAACACTACTGACCTTAGAAAATGTTGCCTGTAGGGAACAATGTGCAAAGTGGTCTTTTTATTATTTATTTACTATTCAGGAAGAAGCAAGTTGCTACTACGGTAGTTAGAGGGCTGGAGCATATGATATACAAGCAGGTGCTGAGGAACCTGGGTCTACTTAAGCCTGGAGAGAAGGGAGCTGGTGGGTGATCTAACTGCAGCCTTTGTACAGCTTAAATGGGGTTGGAGAGAAGATGAAGTCAGATATCTTAGAGGGGCCCAACAACAGCCAAGAGGCAACAAACACGGACTGCAACAAGGGAAATTCCAGTAAGATAAATATAAGGAAAAAAATGTTTTACAGTGATACCGGTTAAACACTGCACAGATTCTCAGGGAGGCTGTGAAATCCCCCTTGAATATTTTCAGCACTTGACCAAAAAAAGCTCTGTGTCAGCTGTCAGTTCAAGCAGATTTAAAAAGGTGCTGAATGCTGGAATGAAGGCTTTTTTCTTTGAATTTTAGGTTGGAGTGAGGGAAGGAAGGTTGTTTGTTTGGGGGTTTGTTTTTTTGTTTGTTTGTGTTTATTTATAGTTTTTTGGTTTGGTTTAGTTTTGGTGCAAGGTAGGTGGTTGTTTGCTTTTGATTGCTAAAAATAAAATCTCTGGGGGCAAAAATAATTCTTGTAATATGGCAGTGTTTGCAAGAGGTTTGTACCAAATTATCAGTGTGATATGTGCAGACACTAGCTGCAGCCACAGGCCAGTTAAGGGGTTTATTGAAAGTACTTACTACAATGCACATTAAATTCTCCCTTATTTCTACCTCAGGTAGCAACCAACATGAGCAAGGATGGCATCTCTGTCTTGATCTGTAGGACTTGACACTGGAAGAAATTCAGCGTCTTGGATTTTTTTATTCCCTTCAAGTTTTTTCCATGATAAAAGTTTTATTTCGTTGTATTTACTGTTGATCACAATCTTTATCTTAAAACAAATCTGTTTCTTGTACCCAGGATATTTAATTCCATTGTGCACACTGAGTTCTTTGTTGTTAAAAGTTTCTTCTAAGAAACTCAACAGCTGGCATTGATTTCTTTTTTTTTTTTTTTTAAGAGCATTGCAAAACTATTTCTTTGGGGGGCTGGGGAATGAACATATGTGAAGAATTAAATCAACTTTCAAAAAATATCCAAAAGCAGTGTTTGCCCAGTGCTGGCATCATGCCAGCTTCAACACTATCTGTTTAACTCTATGGCAAGCTGTTTGCAGAGATATTTCTGATATCATTTCCTTACCTCCATTGCAAAATCCTTTTTTATAAGGTGTAAGGTTCTATACTACAGATCTGGGAGCTATATTAAAGGATCTTGCTATGGGACAAAAACAAGAAGGTAGCTAGAAAGCTGGAAAGGAAGCTAAATGTTCACAGCTTCAAAAAAATTCCAAGGGGATTCCACAGAGATTGTATTTCAGTGTTTTAATGTGTTGTGCATGTTAAAAAAGAAAAAAAATAGTAAAGAATTCTAACAACCATACCAAATACTGTACCATAAGTCAACTAAAGGAAAAAAAAAAAAAAGAATGAAAAGACAGTAGAACTCTTCCCTCATATATGGTACAATTCAACATCATATATTATCCTTACACTCACTTGTTTATACCCAGATTCATCTCTTCTACCTGAGAGATTTACAGTACATGGTCACCGTAGACTAGCTTTATATGAATGGAAAGAGAAAGGCAACATCACAGTGGTGTTTACCACTTGAGTAAGATGAAGATGCACATTGTCTAAGATCAAGTTAGAAAGATCTAAAGCAGACTCCAAGCTCCTGCTGTAATGGTTGAGTTAGATACTTACAAATGTGAGAATAAATGCATCAACAGACCCACCTACAACATAAAGAACACCCTTTAAGGAGAAGAAGTACATGTGCCAGTAAATACAGTAAAACTCTTAAAGAGGTTTTAACAGAGGCTGAAGGAAAGAGGTCTTTAAGACAAAACTGTAAATTATTGACAGAAAATGAGACACACAGATACTTTGGTTAAAACAGAAAAATAACCTCCCCCAAGCCACCAAAAAAAATTGCTGCAGGCATTACTATGAATTCAAAACAAAGTGCAAAGCAAAATAACTGTTTTCCTCTAGACCATCAGCATCCTTCAACTGAGAAAGTTCATATCTGAGGAAGAAAACATTTCTTCATTTATTTATGTAGTCACTCCGATGCCAGGACTTTCTTTAAAAAAAAAAAAAAAATACTCTCCAGCTATTGCTTCTTCATTCCACCTGGGTCTTCTTAAGCCCGTTAGTTAGGAATGATACCCTGTGGGTTCTTTCCTTACGTAGGAGATCCAGCTGCACTCCTGCATCCTTACCATGCCGGGGCATGTTACTGTGGGTGATATTGTGCTGAACTGTGACAAAATACAATAACCACAGCTCACAATTTTGTCACTGGCCTTATTAAAGTGTCCTCAACATGGAAGCAATACCCTACTTCTTTCTGAGGTAGAATAGTTGCTGCCAACTCACATAATACTCATGTGGTTATTTTAAACTAACAGACTGAGCAGATTTCTGATGAATAGCTTACTTTTTAGAAGTGTTCATGTCTCTTTACATAATAATTACTGTGATGTATACCACAGAGCAATTGAAATTATGGAGACGCCATCAGAGGAAAGGAATGGAAAATATCAGAGCATGCATAAAAAGACTACTTGACATATTTGCAAATAAATTTCAAAACTATAACATTGTTGATATTATGGTTTTTCATTATTATTAGCCAACATATGTTTATCATAACCAATACGATCAGGAAAAAAAAAGAAGAAAAAAAAAGTATCTAGAGGAGAAAATAAAGTGTGACTGCAAAATTCACCAGAAAAGACTAATCCTGTTTTCAGTGGATGGCTTCAAAAAGAAAGGGCACCAACTTGCAATTGATTTTCCTTGTACATGCTCATAACAGGTGGGAAACAGAGTTATTTGATATATCTCAGCCTGCAATGGAAGAAAACAATTTTAAGCCACATATAAGTCACACAGCGAGACAGACATCTTAATCAAGTCAAGACATCATGCCTGTAGGTCAGGGTCAACAAGGTGCAAGGCCAGAAACAGGCACAGCCATAACACAGCTCAGGCAAGGACCAGGTTAAACACAGCTCCCAAAGCAAGGTAAGGGAGCTGCCAACAAGGCTTCTCTTCTACGAAGTTGGACCACATCTCCTGCACTGCCAGGCACAATGCACAAAGCATGAGCCTACTGCAACGCCTGAAACCTCTGCTATCCCAGTACACAGGAACAGACTGTAGGTATGAGCACAGCATATTATATCGATAGATGAAGCACCTTGAGTTACAGAAGACAGGTTTTATAAAAGCCAGATCTTCTCAACACAAAGCTATTTGGAGCATGTTTGAGTTAGCATTACTTTTTTCCTCTCTAGTATCTTGTGCTTCAGCAAGAAATTCAAAAATTTTAAAATACTGAACAAAGACTTCTCTAATGGTTTGACGAGTGTGAAATACCAGTCTGTTTTCAGAAATGGCTTGTCATGGCCTTTGCTCGCCTTAAATTTAGGTGGGAAGACTTCCCACCTAAATTTTGCAAACTCATGGGTCTGTGATAAGTATCAAATCTCAATAAGAGATAAGTATCTCATGTGACCAAACAGGTCCTTTCATATCAACCAGTTTATTACCTGATGTAGGATTTATTGACTGCCTCTGGAAGGATTCCCCAACCCTCCTTACTCTCAGTGCATTTATATACTTTTTAATATATAAAAGCTGAGACATACTGCATAGGAAGTATTTGGCTGCTCCATCTTAACAGAAAAAAATTGCACTTTCCCAAGAATCCTTCTGCCAGTCCTCCAGCTCTATCAAAAGCACACAGGCTTTCACAATGACTGCTGCCCACCAGGAATCAAACAGTTACTTCCTTACACAAGTAAACAATAGTCAACGTTAGTCAGCCTTTAATCCGTCAATTGCCCTTCAATAAGAAATATATTCATTTTATCCTTCAATAATCATGGTTTCAACTGAGCAGACCAGGGTCTGCTAGTTCTGTGAATAGGAGTGTTTTTATTTTGTTTTGTTTTTCAAAGGCCGCAAAAAAAAAAAATCACACATTATACTTTCAAAAAGCCTCAAGACCCAGGAACCAGAAAAATAGGAAAGTTTAAAAACAAGTTTTAAAAACTTGTTTTCTCTTCTTGTAACTGTTCAATCCATGCTTCTACCTGGTTTCAGGAGGCCTCAACAATCTAGGGGGGAAAAAAAAGGCCCCACAAGCAATATTAGTTATTCCAAAAAACAGTATATTATTGGACAGAGATAAGTTAAAACTCTTAATTAAGAGATTAGGTGCAGTTTTTAGGGCTGGCCTCTGATCCATCTCAAAGTTTGCACAGCTACACGTAAAAAAGAAGCCTAATCTAATGGATACACTCATTGTCACATCACATCATCACCACAAAGCTGCCAGAAATGTCACAAGTCTGTGTAATAACAAACTAGAAGGACCAGCAAATGACCCAGTAAATCAGTTATGAAAAACAAATAGCTGCTGAAATTTTATAAAAACAAACAAAATCAGTGATCTCCCTTCTGCGCTTTTATGTTCCACAGATTCCATGAGGACAAATGGAGAAGTAAGAACTGCTTTAGGTGAACTTTGATTTCTGGAAATGCAGGAAACTGCTCCCCATGTATTTAGTTTGGTTCTGTCAGATTCACAGCTGAACCTTTACCAAAACATCACTTTTATTTTGCTCATGAAGAAAGTGCCACATATCTCAGTGTTCTTGTCTTTCTCCTTGTTTTTTCACATAATGTGCTAGCAGACTGGATCAAAGCAACAACCTAAAGGTTACTCAAAAGGGATATCTGAGTAGAAAATTCTTGATTCTCAAACCTGTTATTGCTTTGGGGGAAGTTGCCATTCAGATGCAACTCTTGCAGTTTACCTGAGCCTTTAGTCATCACCATCTCTTAATATATTTTGGTTTTGTTTCAGTAAATTATTTTCTCTCTGACTAGTAGATTTACATTGCTATCTGGAGAAGCCTCATCTCTCACTAAATCTCATTTCAAGGCCAAACAAGACTGTAAGGTTGTAACAAATTATATATATATATATTTACATTTAAATCAGGAAGAAAAAAAAAGAAAAAAAATACCTTAGTTTAACGAGTATAGTCACTGCTTAGTTTACAGTAAACACAAAGAAGCTCTTCAAGCTGCTGAGACGTATCACTTTGGTGCCTGTGTGTGATGAGCTACAGAGTTGGAATCAGAGGATAAAATTTCGTAAGAGAGTAATAGCATTTCACCAGCATATCTGATTGGGCAGCAAGATACAAATAGACTCAACAAGTCAATTTCACAGCTGCTGGTGGCTTAGGGTGAGCTCCCCTAGCTCTGAATACACACAATACCAACATCTATATCTGAGACAGTTATTCAGACTCACACCCTGAAAATAGCTGGGTGCCTCTAGAGAGTAATTAACCAGAACTAGTTTACATACTGGCCTTAGGATGAGATGGGTTGCTGCAGTTGTGTTAGATAAATCCAACTCCGTATATCTAAAACCTTATGCCCTTTTTCTTGCTGTACCTTGTTAGCTGGTAGAGGATCCCAGTGCTTCCAGCTACACTTGAGTAACCCCAGCTAGGGCACACAAACAGCATTTTGCACAAAACAGACACCTTCCCCCAGTTTTCTCACTGCCAGACTCCAGATAAGGTTGACAAAGTGATCTAACAGCAGGATCATCTCTTTCCACAACAACCCCCAAAGCTGTCAAAGGCATACACATCCCCTCTGCCCAGCAGCCAACCCTCCAAAACAAAAGCCCACTCACAGCACACCCACTAGGCAGTCCATTAAACAGCAGGAGCCTTCAAAATCTCTTCTTTCCAGAGCTTGGCTCTCTGTGTTAGCTCCCCCCAGGGTCTGGTGCAGAGACGTCTGGGTCATCCCCACAGACATCCCTGCCAGTCCCTGGCTGCTCAGCCCAGCCTCAATCAGTCCTCAGGGAGATGAGGGACAGCAAGACGGATCACTGCACTGAGGAGTGCAGGCTGTGCACGGGGTGTCGATATCTCATCCTGCTGTCCCTCGTCCTTCTTCCTCTCTTCCTCTCCTAAATGCTCACATCTTCACCCCCAAGAATAAGAAAACATTAATGCTCAGGAGTCAGCAGTCACCAGACATTTCCTTAGCTGACGGTCAAATAAGGCTGTTCCCAGCAGGCTCCTTCTTCCTCCCTCAGGCCTCCTTCTTGCCACCAGCTCAGAGGACAATGCTGATCCCTTCTCCCACAGGGAGGGAGAATTGGGCCCCCAAGGCCCTCTATCTGCCCCAGCACTCAATCCCAAGCTTGGCCCCTAGCAGCACCCACAGCCCCAGCCAGCCTTTCTTGCACTGATAGAGCTTTTCACGGCGGAGATGTGGCCCATATACCTACAGATTACCAGGGTTTATCCTATGCCTTGACAATGGCCCATCGGACCATTCAAGTCCAGCAGTATCTGGTAGTGCTTTCCTTTCATTCTGAGGCATCACTTCACACTAATTACTATTTCTTATTTCATTAACAGTAAACCACTTTGATAAAGTCACTTCACACAGTGCCTGTTTTGGCAAAGTCCCAATGAACCCAAAGTCATTGAAGATTCTTAAGCATGAGCAAGCCATACCAGGGAAAAATCATAAATTCTCACCTCCCAGTGACTGTTGTTCCCTTTCTGCTGATGTCTCTTGCTGTTATAGCAGACCAATATGGTATTACACCCAAGGCATCACTGTTCACAGACCAGTATATCTCCAGTTGCAGTAAAAGCTAATAGCCCAAGTTGTGAACTACACAAGTGGAGCAGCTGCCATCTAGCAGGATAGCTGCCTGTCCTACTACACAGGCAGTAACTTCCAGCAGAGAGGCAGAGAAACATTTGGGGATGACCGTGTTTTTAATCGTCTCAGCCAGATTTAGCAGAGCTGCCCTGGAAGCCAACAATTTGGGAAACTACAATGTCATTTAAGGAGATACTCAGGAACCACACCTGTTATTGCAACAGCTTATAGTCCTTCTCCTGAAAATAACAACTAATTCAAAACTCCCCTCGAGCAAGCTACATAAGTGTTTTGATATTTTGCAGGATCTAGGTCACAACTCATGTGAAGAGACATTTAAGTTCACTGGCAGTACTTCTATCAAGATGAACAGCTCTAGAAAATTTAGGGCTGGTGGCAATGGCGCTGTTGAGTGCAAACCAGATACAGGGACAATCAGCATACTAGTTGCATTATGGGAGACAGTTGAAAAAGTGCTGACATTTGCTACTACATAATCTAAGTAAAAAATGTAGACTGATAGAAAGCCAAAGGAAACCCAGATGGCTTCTGTTTAATATGATGCTGTATTGCAATTCATAAAGGTCTTGTGCTGTGCTGTGTGACTTGTTTTACTTGGAAATGAAAACTTCTGTATTCTTCTAATTTCCTCTCCCCTAAGCTAATAGCAGCAAACATTTGAAATAAATCAGTTTTGGGCCCCTCAGTACAAGAAGGACATCGAGGGCCTGGAACATGTCCAGGAATGGCTACAAAGCTGGTGAAGGGCCTGGAACACAAGTCCTGTGAGGAGCAGCTGAAGGAACTGGGGTTGTTCAGTCTGGAGAAGAGGAGGCTCAGGGGAGACCTTGTTGCTCTCTACAACTACCTGAAAGGAAGGTGTGGGGAGCTGGGGGTTGGCCTCTTCTCGCAGGTAACTAGTGATAAGACTAGAGGGAATGGCCTCAAGTTGCACCAGGGGAGGTTTTGGTTGGAAATTAGAAGACATTTCTTCTCAGAAAGAGTGGTCAGATATTGGAATGGGTTGCCCAGGGAAGTGATGGCATCACCATCCCTGGGGGTGTTTAAGGAAAGGTTGGACCTGGCACTTAGGGACATGGTTTAGTGGGTGACGTTGATAGTAGGGAGATGGTCGGGCCAGATGATCCTGAAGCTTTCTTCCAACCTTAATGATTCTAAGGCATTTTCAGAGCACAACCAGTCACTGGGACATGCCCACAACTCACAGTAGGCACTGTTGACCATTCTTTCCACTGAACAAGAACTGACACAAGTTAAAGAAAACTCTAATGTGTCTTTCAGAGTAGGGATTTTAATAAAAATCTCTGTTTCCTTGTATTTTCCTTCCCTAATTGCTAGTTATCTACTAGTTCCTCATAGTGCCACTCAATCTTGCTTATTGAATACCCACTGGACTACAAGAGTGGAAACCAGTGGGGAATATGTTTACCAGAGTGAACATTTAGTAAGGATGGAACATCACCAGCAGTGAAGGAGATCACCTTGGGATATGCAACCAACTCCACCTATGAAATGTCTCCTGTGAGGCAATAAATCTTAGTTTATGATGCTGTTACTGTTTCCATTGCACTACTTTGTAAGAGTAAACCAGGTTAGCTTGGGCTGAGATACCTAAAAGGTTTAACTTAACACTCATTTGAGCTAGGTTAACAATGACATTGACTGTCCAGATTTGCTGATGGCTGCAGCATTGAGATATGTGCTGAATTTGTAAAGCTGACTTTGAATAAGAGAACACTTCCTAACAAATATTATTTAGACTCTGAAGTCTCTCTGAAGGGCAAAAACTATATTTGTGAATTTGTGTAAATTTTGCAGGAAAAAAAAATAATGGAGACTTTTGTAAAAGGTCATTAGGAATTTCAATTAGTGAGGAAGTAATTTCATTGTAAAAGTTTGAGATCATTTCATCAGAGGCAAATAAAGGAAGAATATTCAATATCAGATTCAAATCGAAAAAGACCATTTTGAACCACATGAGTGACATTTGGCTATACTCCTAAAGCACTACTGTGAGCAGGTCGCCTAAGAGGAAAGGTCATAAGCCATAACTCACTGAAAAATGACTGCACTGCAAAGAGAAAAGAATGCTTTTTCATCCAGAAATGGGAATCATTTGAGAGGCTCCTGACAGTGAGGGAAAGATGGCCCAACACAGAAGGGACAGTATCTGAAAACAACACATTTGGAAAACATTTGCTGATTTGAGGCAGAGAAAGGAAGGGCTACAGTGGGTTAACCATGATAAATCAGAACAAAGTGGATGACCTGGTCCTCTGCTGAATGAAAGAGAAAGCTGGTAGCAGATGGCTTTGGGAAGGGCAATTCATTTAGTGCCTTTTTTTGCTTCAGTCTTTCTGCTTCTCTCTTCATTAGGAAAGTACACCGGGCTCAGATGGCTGACACAATTAACATCAGTGATAAAGTGCTAATGGCTCAGTCTAGAACAAAGACAAGTCAGAGATTACTTACCTACATTAGACAAGCACCTGGTCTCACTCCCATCCACTCTAGTGTACTTAGGGACCTGAATGAACCAATCTTTACACCATTCAGAATTCATGGAAAGCAAGAGAAGTTCCAGAACAATGGAAAAAGACCATTATTTTTTCCATCTTTGAGTACGGGAGAAAGACACCAACCTGTCCCCCCACCCCACCAGAATTGCAGACTTGCTAACTTACATGCTATGCAAGGGTAAATACCGGAAAATATAAACAATCTTTCTGAGGCAATAGGGGGATATCGAGCTGACATAAATTTTTCAAGGCAGAAATGTCAAAGTGACAGAACATGAGCTCTCAGTATGAGACTGCTAATGGATGGATTTGATTCTTGTGATCCTTTTGTGTAAAGAGAGCAGTGAATAGAGTAATAAAGTATTTACAGCATGTACAGAAATATTGCACATAATGCTGGTATCCATATTTACAAATTATGGAGGAAAAATGAAATGGCTAAAAATGAAAAATGAATAGAATGATATAATAACCAAAAAAAATATTTCTAGTAAGAAACCTAAGTTGAATATATGGAGTTAATAAAAATTCCTCAGAAGACTGAGTTGGCTTGAAGATATTAAGCACTTTCATGATGACAAATAGCATATTGAAGGGCCCTATAATCCAACAGAAAGGAAGGAATGTCAAGAATTAATAACTGGAAGTTAGATGATAAAAATTCCAATTAGATACATTTCTTTTTTTATTTTTTTTCCTTTTTTTTTCTTTTTTTTTTCTTTTTTTCTTTTTTTTTTTTCCTTTATTTTTAGGAAAGGCTCTCCATCCATTCACATCTTCAAGTCAAGACTGGCTATCTTCTGGAACTGTCAGAATTTGAAAAAATATAAAAGTATGTTGAAGCAGAGTAACTGGTAAAGAGAAACGCATTTTCACAGTCTAATTTTCTCTTCCTTTAACAGAGGCTCCAAATAAGCTAAAACTATTTAGACAGGAGCTTCATTCGTATGTGCAAACAAAAGCTTAATTAATTTAGCAAGCACTTAAGGTAACATTTACTTGGAGACAGAAAATTCAACAATTAGAAAGTTCAACAATACTGTGCAGTTTCCAAGGCATAAGACAAAACATCATTTGCTTGTAAAATAATGCTTTCATACGTCTTTCTCCTATTCCTCAAAAGTTACACCAGATAAACTTTTAAGCCCCAACAGCAGCATCATAGACGGTTCATGAAAGATTATAGGCTTAAGCTGACATTGTTGACAATTGGTTTAGGTAATGCTGCACTTGACTTTTAATACACTGGTACCAGCTCAAGGTTTGGGGAAGTATAGCATTTCACAGAGTCAGAGGCTGTGTTGTAATTCCTATACTGTTAATGAGTACATGAAGGCACAACAAAAGATAAAACCATAATATAAACTAATCAGTGAGCATAAAACAATGCTGATGCAGAGTGGATGTGTTGGAAGGCATAATGGCATGGTAACATTTGACCACCTCTGAGAAAAGGCAATAGTGATGCACCATTCGGTTGTACATGAGCCTCACATGTCTGGTGAGAACATGCCAGAAAGAATGAGCTTCCCCATGACAGTAAACTGTATGTATGTAATGGGGGGCTGAACCCAAAATGTGCACTTTTGAAACAGACGGCATTCTTTGGGGCCGAGCTGCGCCAACAGTACAGAGGTGAGCACCATGCCAGGGTGCCCATGAGAGGAAAGAAGAGGCTCTTCTCCCACCTACAAACCCACACCATACTAGTGCTGCAGATATTTAAAGCACTGGATGATAATGTGAAATAGAAAGTAGAGCAGGGTTCTTGACTAAAGCTAGGGAACTGATGTTTGTGCTTTGTCCGCAAGACAAACACAGAAAGGGCTGCTGTCACTGCTCTGCCTTCCCTACCTTAGCAGGAAACGGAGCAAGCATGGAAGGAGGTGAAAACATAGTCCAGCCGTCACACAGATAAATCCCTCTATGAACCATATACAAACTGTTCAGCCATTATCAGCCTGAGTTTGCTTTAGATTGATAATCTGAATCTAAAAGGCTTCATAGCTCATTACCAGCCTCCTGAGTGTGCATCACCCCTAGGAACGGCAAGGGATCTGAGAGCCGTAGAGACATCAAGAACTGTATGGAGTCTCTAGGTTTAGGAGGCCTATGTTTTATTCACAGTTCACGCTTCAGTGTGTGCAGACAAGAGGGAAAACGTGGAGAAACAGCAGCAAATTCTGAATCATATTAGTGATTTCCACAGTATTAATTAATGCTAATAAGTTAATTAAGTGCATTCCAATGGAACTATGCAATTTGCTTTAGGAATTATGTAACATGTATATTTTAAATTCTGAAAAAATACATGACTGGTGTAAAATACAGTCAGCTAAAAAATCGAAAGGTTTCCATTTGCAGTAGGATTTGTTTTGTGTGAATGTTGTTGGTTAGCTTGAGTAGCTACACAACCAGTTCTCCCTGACTTGTTAGTACTTCTGTGTGGTGGTGGGAATTCTTTTCTTAAACTCAAATTCCAGTCATAAACATTGAACAGGTTTCTTTCCCTCACTTTTCACAGGAGCCCCGTTTCTTGGTCCTTTGTGCAGATGGGACATGCATGTGTAGGTCAGCAGGGGGAGTTCAGCCTCTTTAACAACCCGCTTGGAATCCACTGCCATTTCCAGAGCGTACTGGCAGCACTGGTAAGGGGCACAATCACTAGGAAAAAGGCAGTTTAGTTGTACCGTATAAAGTAAGTGAAAGATGCTGTCAATTTACAGTAAATGTGTACTGATATTTTAGTAAGCAGTACAATATTTGTGGACAACGGTGTGTTTCCTTTGGAGTATGTGGAAGGGGAGATAACCTAATCCAGCTCACAGGGCAATGCAGACATAACTTTTGCTCTGAACTAGGGTTATTGCACTGTATTGTACTTGTGGGAGCACATGCCTCGCCTCTGTAGAAATTCCCATGTGTCCAGATTTCCTTCAGCAAGGTCAGAGGAATACTGGCATACCTGGGCCTGGGATTTCTTAACAACCTGCAGCTCCAGGCATACATATTGGACAGTCAGTCACACAAAAATATCTGGTGTTTTCTAGTTGGTGTATAGCAGTGAGCACTTTCACAAAACACTGAATTTTCTGGAGGGTGCTGCAAAGCTTGTTGATGCACAATCTGTAATTCTCCCACCCTCTGGATGTGTCACGTTGACTGTACATGGGCTATGCCACACACCTTTCTGCCTAGAAAGCCCCAGGCAGAGATAACTGTAGTCATGCCCCTTTCCCCCTAGTAAAGCTGTGCTTTGGTGTGAGTTACACTGCAGAAGGTAAATCACACACATCCCCAAAACCCTCCTTCATTCTGCCCAGAAGGGATGTTTCCAAGAAGCTGAGCGTCTCTCCAGCTGCCAGATTGCCCTCGAGTTGCAGCTTCAGGCTGGATCTTTCACAGAGCTACCTCCTCACTTATTCTCGGCAGGTCTCCCACTCTGCACAGAGTAACAGCTGCCTTACTGACACTTTCCAGCATGTACATGAGACCTATCGCTTTGTTACTTTATAAGCTTATTTAGAGCCATACCTATTCTTAGCAAGGACTTCCGCTGACTCCCCCCAGCAAAATGATTTCTTTTCATATTAATTCCATTATAGGTATCTAGCCAAGAGAGAAGAATACATGACAGACTTCAAATGTGAGCTGGTGTGCAGACCCGTAACCTTGAACCAAGGAGAAAAAATGGTGACAGAAAGAGGCCCCGGCTGAGTATCACTGTTTTGTTTTCCTCTCCCCTCCACAGCTCATCATTCATCCTTTTCATGAAAGCAGTAACATCCTTTAGCCTGTCTTTTCAAAGCTTTTTTTCTTCACACAGCTGAGGGAATGCTGTGGAAGCATTGTTAATGGTATGGTTTGTCTAAAGGTGCCTACACAGATCATATATCATTTGGGGTAGTCTCAGATGAGCTAATATGGAAGACACGAATGATCCATTAAATTCCAGTGAGAGAAGAAAGTATTAACCCTTTGACACTCTCCAGCAAACCTTCCTCAGCAAGGCTACTGCCTTTTGTTTAAAAAACAAGGAAGCAGGTGGAGGCTGAGAGAGAAAGTGAGAGGGCGGGAGTGTGAGACCAAAAGCGATACAAGCGAAACCTTGGGAGGTTTTATTCTGACCTGTGTGTCCAGCCCAGTACAAATGGTATGAAACAAATTCTGAGATCCAATGATATTAAGGACAGCACTGTTGAGTAGCAAAGGCCATAAACCCAGAGTTATTAAATAATATTAAGAATAGGAATGCTACAAAATTCTCACATGACAGAGCAGAAGTGAGAGAAAACTGTATTCCTAACCTAACCACCCTCGCTTACACATGCCCTGTTCACATCTGCCACTCTCCTGATCCAAGCAGATGGCATAGATACAGAGTCAGGCAGGAAGATCAGCTCAGCAGGGAGCAATGGCAATCCATTATTCATTTGGCAGGGCTACTCACCAGATCAGAAAACAAGATAAAATTAAAAAAAAAAAAAAAATCCTTAACACAAATGAAACATAAGAAGCCATAAATACTTAACAGTTGTCATTTGAAAGTCTTCACACTTAACAGACACAGTTTAAGGAGACTAAAGAAGCTACAGTGCAAAGAAACTCTTGACAGGCCTATATCTGGGAGCTCTTAAATGAAAATTCAGCCCTCGATAGCACAGAAATTAAAACATGCCAGATGTTACAGGGATTTGACACAGTTCAACAAGGGTAAAGTTACAAGTTTATTAACTACACCAGCTGGTATTGGAGGATTTACGATTTTTATGTGACACATAATTGGTACATGCAAGCACACAAGGGGCATGAAAAAATGTTGTGAAAGACCAACAAAACGAGAACTCATAAAAATAACTTAGAGGAATGTAAAGCATAAGGTGGTGTAATAAATTAAATGAACAGCAGAGGTCCTTGTAAAACTCCCTGCAGCCATGCAAAGATGAAGAAATGCAATAAAGGGTCATTTATTTAGTCAGCCTAAAAGGATTTTTAAAAGCTTTTCTGAATTACAAAATCTTTGCAAATTATAGCTCCTGTAATTAAATCCATCTCCTTTGAACTGAACAGAATACAAGCACTTTAAAGCTGTCCCCAGCCTACACATCTCCACAGCAAAGGTCAGGAGACGAGTCTGAGATGGAGCCAATGTGTGGGGATGCCTGCTCTCTGGTCATGCTCTTGGGCCCATGCTAAAACTTCTTAAGAAAACGTTTACAACTATGCCTAGCATATATCTAAGCAGTTTCATTAATTAACAAAGGCATATGTTAGGAATTTTACAGCTCTATAATTCACATCTATGCTTATCCAAAACAACACGTAAATACTTTATGACACCTATTAGTTCCTTTTTTTTTTTTTTTTTTTTCTTCAGGCTCTTGAAAATATCGGGGTAAATTGAAAGGATTTGCTTCAGAGTGCATGTACAAGAAAAGCTACATAGATTGGAATACATTCCAATAGGCTCCATTGTATGTATACCCAGAGAGATCAGATTTTTGATGGAAAGGTGTAGATCAGTAACTGCATTCCTGACATAAAAGAGCATAAACATAGTAAAGTACAGCAAATGCAGGACACGAACTTTGCAGAAGCGTGTAATAAAATTGTCAGAGAGCTGGAAGCCCAGTCTATTGACACCCACAGCATTTCACATTCTGCAGCCTGACTTTCAGCGTACGGCTTTGCCAAACTATCACTGTTTATGGTTCAGATTTCACAGGCTGGGTGATATTGCTTTAGGATTTATCCCTCTCTGTCTTTACTGGGCCAAGGAGAGAAACAAGTAACACTGTTTTGGTCCTGAGAAATCCTGGTAATGTTTTCCTCAAAACACTGAATTTCAGAGCACAAACTACAGTTGGCACTTATGATGGCTAGTCTGTCTGTAACTGCTTTTCCTACCCAGTATAAAACTAAACAAATTTAACCAAGTTACAGACCCTTCAAAAGTACAGTTCATGCACATTCAATAGAAATCATGTTCACCTTTGCAGATAAGACTTCTGAAGACTCAATGGGGCACAAAAACTGCAATTGTGGTCTGCTCTAGGGTTGATCCAGGCATCTCATCTGAGAGCCAGGACATTTCCATATACTTTCATTGGTCCCCTCAATGGGTCTTAGCAGAACAGAAGAAAAAGCTAACTTCATGATGTAAACACAACTTGAGGAAAATGTTTGCTGTGAAAGGATCAGAGATCAATATTTACAAGCAAGGTCACTGGAAAATCAAGCAGAGAGATTGGTGCTATCCTCCTCTTACTGGTCACTCAAAATCACAGATGTCCAGCTTAACCTCTCTACCTACTTCCCACTTTTAGATGATTTATTTCATTTAGACAGCTTGTTATAAAAATAAAGCCATAAACTCTGAAGAAAATAACTCTGTGAGTGATGAGCTCCAAAAAGCCCTGGAGAAATCAAATGCTTAATAAATATACAGAATACATTTAATGTTGTGACTTGGCTTGCAATGATTTCTACTACTGTGGTGCTCCAAAGGGCTAACAAGGAGCAGAGCTGCATTGTGCTGAGCACTGTGGGTGGGATTCCTGCTCCCAGCTGGAGTTATCCTTCTATGGGTTAGACATCCAGTCCACAGCTAGGCCGGACTCCCTCTAGAGTCAATGGAAAGGAACAGGCACTTCCAGGTGATTCATCTGCTCTCCCTCAGACAGGAATAATCAATCACTCTCTGGAGGTGCCCGCCTCACTCTAGTGCCTATGAAAATAGCTTAAATCGGACACTACCCCTTCGACACCTAACAGAGGTGAGATGAATCCTGCTGTGGAGAATCACTTTGACAAGCCTTTTGTCGCCTCACATAACTCAGCAGTCACATAGTGCAGCAGGCAGACTGAACTAAGCAGCTTTTCCAGGTTGCAGCCAACAGAGGCGCACCCAGGGGCTGCTTCCTCCCATCTGGGACACTTGGTTTAAACTCTGCATTGTGATCCCCCGTGTTAGATGAAGCAGCTGCCTCCCTTCATGTTTTTCTAGACAATACAGAAATAAATAAATAAATAAATAAATTGCTATCATAACCACCTTTAAAAGTTGCAAACAGGTATCATATGTACTCCTACTGCTATTGCAACTGCAGTGTAGTGCAGAAATGCATTAGGCATATTCACGCCACCCAGGCAGGTTCATCTCACAGTGAGCCAGGTTAGGCAGCAATTCAGCACACGTGGTAGGACACTACTAACAACTTGGTCCATGTATGGCGGTGGGGAGCTGGATACACCTGCTGTATGCTGAAGGAAGTCATGGCCCTTGTGTGGCCTTGAAAGGCAGCTACTTTGGCCAGTGGTAATGGCACATTACAAGAAGATGTATCTCTCTCTTTTACTCCGTCTCTTTTACTACATCTAATCTTGGTGATAGACTTTCATTAACCCTACTACCAAAGCTACTTGCTTCAAAACCCAATTAATCTTTGAATTCATCACCAGATAACCTTTAGTGCTGTAAACCTCATGACAACCAGAGGTCAGACTGGAAATCTGGAGCAATACTCTGTTTCTCAAGGCCACATCACCTTTCAGATTCAAATGTGTTTTAGGCTGAGTTCAGCCATACAGATAACTCTCAGTATTTTTAACATTCCTTCTTTTCTCATCCTAGCTAGCAGAAAAATTGCAGGCCACATCTGACAGCCTGAGAAAGGAAATGATTATATCAAATTTTGCAGCACCTTTCAATAGAGACAAGCTGAGAACATCTTTATCCAGGATGCTGCTGTGTACTTGATCTTGAAATAGTAACAAACTCATTTAAATTTATTTTTGTTTCATATCACTGGAGAGAGAGAGAGAAGAAACATGTAAAGAGTTGGACTGGTGTGCCATAGTGTGTAGAATATGTGACAGTGAGACCATCAATACTTACGTTTATAATAGGTAAGTCAGGAGAGTGGTTTATATTCATCCACATAGTATAGTTTCCAACCTAGCTTATGGTGAGCTGTCTTTCTGAAGTATCTGCCTCATTGATTACCAGTAAAAGGAAATACAATTCAGTACATTTCAGGTATAACTGCATCTCTAGTAAACAAAAAAAATTTAATAAAAGGGCAATTGTACTCCTCTTTCCTCTGTTTGGACATCCTAACAGCTGCCATTTTTTCAGTTATTGATGCTTTCTGTTTCCAAAAATTATATCAGTGTGTTCTTCTATTAAATTGTCACTTAGAAGATTCCTCAGGTTTCAGAGCTTTCCCCTGGCAATATTCAAATACAGTACTACCACTTGAAAACACTGCCAATGAGTTTAGCTAGGAACACTTTCAAAACAAACAGAATGCAGAGCAAATACATGAAAACAATTTCCCATCTATCAGAGTTTTATATAGCCAACAATCCATTGATTTTCAAGTGAGAAACTAGACCAGTGAGTGAACTGTGCATACTGTGCATTTTGTCCTGATTTATCATGCCTACAGCAATATGTGTCTTGCTAACTGGTCACATACTGATTTATGGTTGGTACACTTAAATGTCAGCAACTTACCACATATGGTATGTAAAGTAGAAAATTACAAAAATCTTCCCATATAGGTTTGTGGCTATTCTTCAAAATAGTTGTAGATTCCTGCGTTTGGGGAAAGATGAAAATTCCATTTATCTCTCACACTAAGCATTTTCAGAAAAGCTTCACTGTAACAAATAGATTTCCTTTTAGATTTGGATTCTTGTCTTTCAGAGATAGACCCATTTTTATAGGTACCATTTTCCACATCCTCATTTATCCCTGAATGATGTGCATCCCTTTACCTTACACTTAAGGATGCATGGTGTCATTTTTCCTGTTTTCAGGATGATGGCAGGAGTTTTCCCCAGCTGGACCAACGGGAGGGGATGCATCCGGCCCTTCCGGCAATTGAATTCCATCCTCTGAAACACTCAGTGCTCTTTTTCCCATATGTACAGCATCCTCCAGCCAGGGCTCTCTCCTGTTGCTATATGCTTGCCATCTAGTAAGTCAAGGCAAGAAGGGTCTTCAAATAAGAGACTTCATTTATGGCCACAGACAACACTCACAAAGGTAGAAAATTTAATTTGGTTTGTGGTGTTTTTTGTTTGTTTGTTTGTTGTGTTGTGTTTTTTTTTCAAACGTTTTGCACTATGATAAATATCAACAGCAAGAGCTGGATCTGAATTTCTCTTCACTGTGTCTTTATTCACCCTTAAAAATAAACTAATATATTTGCAAAGAGAACAGAATTTGGTTATGCCACATTGCCTGGGAAATGATAGGGGACTACAATGTTAACTATATACCAGATGATTAAGGGGAAAGCTTTATTTTAGCAAATGGCATCTCTCTCTTTCAAGCAACTACACATTTATGGGTACGGCTGCTTTTTCTGAACTTAATGAAATCAACAAGTCTCCATATAAGCTTGCACAGCTGTATTGCCTTCCTGCAGTTTCAAATATTTTTATAATCTTGGGTGGAGCGTGGGATACCAGGTGCTTCAGTAACTAATGCTGGAAACAGCTGAATTTTTTTAGAAGTATGTTATATTCCCAAAGTGGAAATAAACATATCTGCATTCCCATGACTAAAGAATCTTCTTTTATTCCTTATCAAGCAGCAATCAGAATACAGACTATTAAAAAATAAAACAAAGCAAAACATACTGCAGGGTAGGGTAGGGAAATTTTAATGTTTCCAAGAAATAAATAAGCTAACATTTCTTCCTTTCTATCCCCTATGTGAATAAAAGGAATGCTAAATTTGAAGTTTTTAACATACATCAACCTCTCCCTTGGTGTTAAAAGTAACACAGGCATTTGAAAACAAGTAAATACTCTTTCATTTTTAATTAGATCACTCTTTGAAATGCTTGGTATTTTGGGAGGGGAGAGGAGGAGAAATAAATGAAAGACGGAGAAATGTTAAATGATTTTCAAGCAATTTGAATCTAACTTGTTAACTACATATACCCAGATGGGTTGCAATACCAAGTAATACACCAGTAAAGCACCTCTAGAACTTGCTTTTCATTTCTTGCTATTTTCTCAGGGATCTCATGTTTAATATAGACGAGGAAAATAAAATGAATGAAAAGGAATTACTAGATGCCAAATAGCCTTTCACACAGTTTGTGGAAGAAGGGATTATTGTGATGATGGAAGAGAAGATGACACCCTTGGTAACTGCAACAAATGCAAGAATTTGAGAAACTCTGCAAAAGTTGGGAGTTTTCTGGCTGTTTGCTAAAGGTTTAATTCTCTTCCTATAAGGTCTGCAGGCATACTGCCTGTGACTCCCAGAGCACACCATGTAGATCTTGGTGCCCATGAATCGTCTCTTCTCAGCAACTTTTAGCAACTCCAATATGGCCAAAGCTCAGCTGCCAAGGGATGATCCTACAGAATCATGCACATGAAGCTGCTGGGAGAGCAATGGAGTAGTCCATCCATTCTCTGTCAATTCCAAACTTCAGCAATTGCTACCTGCCCTCAACCTTCCTTAACCTCAAGAGATCCACAGTAAAATTCGAACTAACTGGTAGCCAAAACCAAAGCCTTACAGACTGCTGCAGTCAACTGCTGAGGGAGGGAATGTTTTGCATGCTTTGATGCCAAAGTTTGGGTGCCTAATGTCTAATGCTGTTACCGTTTACTGCCACCTTGCAGAATTAGACTCCTCAGAAGGGCAATCCCTAAAATCCATGTACCCCTGCCTAGACACGCTGGGTAGGACACTTCGTGCCCAGGTCTGGGGAGACCTCAGCTCCTGGGTGCCCTTGGATGGGCACAAGTCAGAGCCGCCTGCCCTGAGGGGTGGTCAAACCACAGAGCTGTCAAGCAGATTAGGACCGAGCCCCTTCTGCCTGTGCTGGTGTTGTTGGGGTACTGCAAGGAGCAGGCAGGGATGGACCCCACTGCCATGGTTTGCTGCTACTCCCTTACCTGAGGGCTGTGCATGTGGTTTCCATGCAACCACGACCATCCTAGGGTAAGCAAGCAAAGAGGTGAGAAGAAGCAGAGCCACCACACAGCTCATGACCACTGAAGCCATACACTGTCAGCAATTTCTTCTTTTGGCTTCGTGCATCCTCCATTGCCTTCTGCACAATCATACATTACATGTGGGTGTGCAGCATGGCCCTGCAGCTTCATACATCAGTAACGATGCAGCATGTATATATGACCTTACCAGTTATGCTGCACCTCGCTTCTGTCTCCTCCAGCAGATGAAAGAAAGAAGTTATGTTGTAGTGGCTATTTGTATTAACAGCTAAAAAAAACAAAGCTGGAAGACTTTGCTTTGGCTAACATCAGGTTTTTGTCAGTATATTCCCTGCTGTAGAGAAGGCCAACTTCTGTCACTAAGAAATTAGCTATGCCATATCCTCAGCTCTAGGCTGTGGTCTAAGAGTAACCACTGTAATTACTTTGGCTGTGGTGCAAAGTTAATGTCAAAAAGTAACCCTGGTACCACCTATTCCTTACTTTTGCCATTCTAGGCAAAAAATATTTTTATGCCCATGCTGTGCAGAATGTCCAGAGAATGCTTTATATCCAGAAAACTTGAATTTCTCCAAGTTTATATTCACTTAAGTTTGTTTCGTTCATTTATGTTTTAATTTTATATTCCCTTAATTTAAATTTGAAACTCAGAAGTGTTTATTTCCTGTCCTTTTTTGGTGTGATCACGCCAGATTACAGTGGAATCGTGCCCCAGATAGCTGCCACAAGGTATGTACCGTAGAACACAGTAGGAATTGAATTTTCATCTATTTATGCATTCGGCTTCCACCTTCACTAATATCAGCTTCCACTACTATTTCTCTTCTGTGAATTCCTGTGTTCTTGAAAGGTACTGAACTGACAGCTGTGAAACGGTAATACCTCATTTTACCTGTATGAGAGTGAGATTTGGGGATCAAGAAGGCAAGCTTTCAAACATTGCCAGGAACCTCATGTCAGCTCTAACCCAGAGGTAAAACAACCGTATACATATACTCAAACCTTTTCTGAATCAGTTCACTCCTGGCTCTTTGCTCATACAACTGGGCAGCTGGCCTCAGTATTCAACCCTTTCTTCAATAGTTACAAAAATATTTCTTGATTATAAATATTACAGGATACCACTTTCAGAGACAATTCTAAATCTATCCCTTTTGTATTTACCAGCTCAGGACATCTTGCAAACACTTCTCCCTATACAATTTAATTGTATATGGAAACTGCTAACTATGAACATCTTGGTGTGAGTGAAAAGCAGCTGGTTTCCATTATCAACATGAGCCTGATAAACACTCCAATTAACCTTAGCACGTGTGATCTATGCAGGTCACAGTAATTAACAGTGGTCTTTTTCATTTACAGAAATAATATTTGCACTAGCATATCCATAATGCAATTGGTAGGATGTGAAATGAAATTTTCAGCAAAAACAATTCAGCTGTTCTCAAAGCTGAATCTCTTGTGTGTTTTAGAATTTCGAAAGAAAAGAATACGATACTGATATTTAATAAGCAGCTGTCTCACTTTAAATGAGATGCATTATCCCTGACATGGGACATGCACGTACACAAACAGCATTAAAACAACTTTTTGAGACTGCATAGTCACACAAGAGTCACCTGAATTCAATGCTTTTCTGCATACCTATTAGGACACTGCTTCTAATTACAGAAGTGGATAACAAGCTTGTCTATGCTTGTCCAGTACACTAGAGGATGGTGTTCACTTAATGAGCATCCCACTGATAATTTGTTTTCTCCTCATTATTCACTATCTGGGCCTCAGTTTCATGTACAGCATGCTGTTCAGCTGTTCATTTTCCCCATGGACTTTTCCACAGGCTTGGCACTGTGTCCATAGTGTCTCAGTGATTCACAAACAGCATCCTTTCATGTTGTGGGAACATGGCTGTATTCTACAAAGAGGAAACTGAAACAAAGATGCATCCACAGGAAAAGTACACACTGATTTTGCAACTCTTTTGATTGGTAGCTGGGTGAGTAACTTTTTAAATAAATCCCCTAAGAACCAGGAGGAATCAAATGCCATTGGCCAGTTGCAGCAGCTCTCTGGCACAGGGTACTGTGGAAGCAAAAAATTAAGATGAGTACAAAATGTGACCAGAAAAACTTGAGGAAGAAAAATCCATTGAGGACCATTTGATACAAAGATGACACCACTGGCTCAGAAGATTGTTAAGGACTCATTACAGAAAACTGGGAAAATACCACAGAGAAGTATTACTACATGATAGTCTTGCTGCTACACACTTTCCATCAAGCCTGCTGTTGGCCACTGTCAGAGACAGGATGCAGGGAGATGGATTATGTATTGGTCCTGGTCTGGCACAGCCATTCCTATCTCGTCTATTAAATATAACCTAGCATAACATCAGTTCTAAGTTTGGCATAAGACTCCACATGGCTCCATAGAGCAATATCAATATTTAGGAGGTTTTTGGCATATCCAGTAGCAATATGTTTGGCAGAAGGTGGATGGTGTGTTTTAAGATGTCACTTCAATTCAAAGAGACAGACAAATACTTCTGCTTGTTAAGGTCTTGGTCTAAATGATGTAGGTGATTAACTAACCTTGACTTTCAGAGTTGCTCTTTTTCCTCAGTTATGCCTCTGCTTTTGAAAATGTTAACCTTTAGATTCCTATGTAATTCCATAAAAATGCATTAACTTTCCGCCACATAACTGGAAAATGAAAAAAAAAAAAATATATACATGATTCTGTCAGCAACTGTTATGCCGCCTAATGAATCTTTTCAATGCTCCTAGGAAATTAAAGTAAATAGATCCAACGCATGTAGCTTCTCTTAGGCAAGTCATCCTTATCTCAGATTTTTCCCATCGCAGGTGGCTAGGTTTTATTATATTATTTTTTTTTACCTCTTCATTTGAGTGCAGCAAAGACTTGACACCAAACTATCAGCATGAATTATGCACGAACAGAGATTCCATAGCCATGTACAAGCAGAGTGATCTGTTGCCATTCTCTTTGAAATTCATTGTGTTACCTTGTGTTTAGGGAGAGATAATTCTGATGTTAAATCCAGTTTGACACAGATACATCTAGGAAAAGCATCTGTGTATTTCTTTGTTATACATCCTTAGAGCCTCCGAAAAACAAGGACATCAGGGAAATCTCCCACAAATAGCCCTCTGCCCACTGCAGATTTATAAGTGTAGTATAATAAATATCTGACTTTAAGTGAGAGGGTACATTTAATGACTCAACGCTGTTTCTGTCATTGCTGGGAAACGTCACTGTCAAGAGCACATTCATATGAGGATTTGCTGGCTTTGAAAAAAAAAAATAGAAAAGGTTTATGAGTTTCAGGATGGGATTTCAGGTCTGAGAAGTCTCCATCCCAGGATAACACTTTCCTGGGAGTGAGGAAAGGACAGTAAGGAGACTTTAAGAACAGTAAGGAGTAAGAACAGAAAGGGTCCCATATCCTGGGTAAGAATTTGGTTGTGATTACTGCCGATTGGAGCCTCCTCTCCTTTGAGCAGCTCCATACTGTAGGAATCATTAAATAAGTATGGCAATGGTAAGGCAAATAGACTTTACGTCTCGCTTGGAGAATCCATTGCAGGTACCAGTTCCAGGTCACAAAAGGGAAATCCAGAACAAGGGCCTGAATCCAGCAGTTCAGGGGGTTGGGAAGTGTTGCTTTCTTTTAGCTTTTGAAAGACCCTGAAATGTTTTTCTTTCATTTTTCTTCTGAACGACAAAGGTTCAGAAACTATAGGAAGTCCTGCAATACAAGAGAAACTTCCCCCGTCCCACTGCCTTCTCTTCTGCCAGCTTTCCTGTTCCCTCATGGGGTCCTGCAGGAAATAGCAGCTCCATGCAGGTTTGTATGTACAGAGACCTCTCTTCTCAGCTGGAGTTCAGATGTGCAAGTAGCCCACCCTAGTATATTTCACATCACTTCCAGATGAAAGAACTGATTGAAACAAGTTTTTTGCACCTGTAAGTAGAGTCTCACCTTCCCACACTTTAACCAGTAATTGTTTCAGGTAAGCAGTTTTGGGACAAAAGCAAGACACGAGGTCTCCTCATCTGGGTACACTAATCCTTAAGGACTCATCTGTACCAGTAAAGCAAACAGGGAATGGACCCAGGTTCTGAAGCCCAATCATTCATTCTCTTCCACTGTTATAATGATTCCTGGTCCAATTTTGGCTCACTTGACATGATTTGGAGGATAGTACAAGGTAAAAACAGTTTTAAGTAAGCAGTTTTTATGTAGTCTCTTTACTCAGAGTGAAAAGGCAGACCTGTGAATGCAAACTTTTTATTGTGCTGCTTTGCTTTATGGACAGACTAAACCCAGGACTGTTCTTTTTTTGTCTACAGATAGCCCATGATCCACATGATTTAGAGTAAGGGTAATGGCTGCTCTCGTAAATACTAAAATCTTTGCACTATCAGATAGGGCATTTTCCTGCAAGGTGGGACCTTCAGATATGAGTCTCATCAGACACAAGAAAGATTTAAACGTGACTCTCCTGTGAAGGTAAATTCCCTGACCAAGACAGGGAGCCTGTGCACATACAGCCCATGGCTTGGTCTCAGATGTCCTGAAGTCACAGCACTTGCATTGGATCTCACCATGTTGAGCCTGAACATGAAGTGTTTGACAAGTGTTTGCTCCCAGGACAGGCAGCATGAGGTTAGTGCACACAGAGCTGCCATGAAGTCTAAGTCAGAGATACACAAGCGTATGTATGTTTCACTTTTACTGTCTACAACACCAAATCTTTATTGATGCTGGAGCACAATGCTGTGACATTATGACTGGACACCCTCAGGCAACCATTTAATTTTCTGCCCACATTAGAGAACAGAGTGAATTGCTAAACTGGAGCATATTACAGCTCTGCTTGTGAATCATATGGTCATTGTGCCTCAGATTATTTTAATACTTCAACACAGTCTGAATTTCATGATACTACTAAAATATGATGTTCACAAGTTCTGAAGAGCCAAACTGTGAGCATAATTCCCCCACCTATTATACTCTCACATACATGTTGGAGAACTTTCTCTGTGTTGGTACAATAATCCACTTTGTAATTATCAGGAGCACAGCAGGCTTGACTAATTGAAAAGATAATGATGGTGGAATAGCTTCCTACTGTAAAATGTTGTAAATAAATTTAAACAGTCATTCTGACATTTTTTTAGTGACAGCATTTTATGCTAGTAACTCTGCCACCATCACATTAAAGTATTAACACAGAGGAACAAAAAGTAGATGATACTGATTTGTTTTACAAAATGACAGTTTACTGAAATGCTGAATTGCTAATAAATTCAAATTATTTTTGTCAGTGGTATTTCTATGGCCAATATATTTCTTTGGGAGCAAGAAGAAAATTTGGTAGAAAAAAAGATTTTGATTCTGCAGAGCATGTGACTTCTTCTTATTCCTTTATTATCAATAGTGTTATTGAAATCAATAGTAATCAAGCTGAGCCTTTGCAGGACTGAGAATAAGGTACAATTTAAAGTAGCTAACAGTATCAGTCTGTCTGAAAGAGCAGATGTCATCTGTTTTTATTAAACTGTGGCAAATTGTTTCTTTCATTTTTGGAAGACATTTTGACAAGCTGACAATCTTCTCCTTAATTTCTGAGGGATATCAAGCTTGTTGCAAATGCACAGTAATGCTGCCACTCGAAATCTTGTCTCCCAGGAAGTCCCATGTAATCCCATTTTTACAAAATGTTACCTACAGCATTTCAAAAGTAAACCAAGGTAATTCTGCACCACACAGGGGTAAATGTAAGCATCTGACAAAACCTTGGTCTTGGTGATTATTCAAAAACACATTTACTTTATTGTTCCTTATTTGTCCTTTTGCCATCTGCTTTCCTATCTGTGCATTTTTCTATCTTTGTCAAATATCTCAACTGCAGGTTCTCTGGGGTAAGCTGCCGCAGATATTGGGCCCACAAGAAAGACACCATTTAATATTATATAAGCTTAAATTTAAGATCTGATCTATAAGGCTTTGTTCCTTTTCCTAGTATTGTAACACATCAGTGAAGAGACTCTTGCTTATTGCAAAAGAAACGCATGTACTGCAGCTGATGAAAAATAAGAACCAATTCATTATTTCTGAGTAAACAGTTTTTAGAATGAAGAGGGTCTTTTTACTCAGAAGAGAGGAAGACTAGACGTTGCCCAGCTACAGGAAAGAAATGTTTCCTTAAGTGTCTGTAACTCTTTCTTGTCATTCTGCACCTGCTACAATCACTACCTTGATGGGGTGAATTACTATGTACATTTGCTAAAATAAAGGCCAGGCCCTGATTCTGATCATTGCAAGGACCCTCCCCAAACCTTAGCTTTTTGTGTGTATTCAGGTATATATTTTCACAACAACACTGTAGAATCATACAATCACAGAATGACTTAGTTTTGAAGGGACCTCTGGAGGCCATCTAGCCCAGCCTCTGCTCAAAGCAGGATTACCTACAAAGTTAGATCAGGCAATTAAGGCCATGCCCAGCTGAGTTTCTGAATATCCCCAGGGATGGAAGCTCTACAGCTTAACATGGCAATACATCACCAGCTCATTGATTTCTTTTTTTTCTTATGCACAAAGGAATTTCCCTTGCTGCAGCTGGTGGCTGCTGCCTCCCACACCTTTCCAGATAGTCAGCTGCAGACCCATCTCCTTGCAGCTCCATGAAGAGCTCAGCATTGCTTGGTGTCACTGGAGGCTTGAATGACAGAGCTGGGGAGTAGGACAGGGTGAAAGACATGTTTCATTTCTACCTGCACCGTAAACAGTGTCATGGGAGAAGCCAGGTAAAATGTTTCTTTCTGCAGAAGATCACACTGCATTATAGTGGAAGTTGGAAGACCATGGGACAACCAGGTAACAGGATTTCTTTAGCACTGAGATAGGAGGTCCTCAGGTCACCAGAAGAGGACCTTGCTTCCCAGAATCCAGAGGACTTGAGGCTGTGAGCTGACCAAATCCATATGAAGAAGCTTTCAGCATGGTTATCTCTGATACATTTAAGCATAAAAAAGTCAACAGATTATTTTGCAGAAGGTGCATGCATGTGTGACCTGTGTCTTTCTGTATGAGCACACACTTGTAATGAAAAAAAAAAAAAAAGTTGAAGAGAACAATATCAAACAAAACAAGAACAACATAGGTTATTATCAAGATAATAGCATATTTAATTGTTATACATTGGCAAACAGCAAAAAAGACCGTTGCCACCTAGAGGACTTCTAACTCTTACTCTAAGTCACACTTTGTGCTCAGCTCAACTTGTCAAATGCCCATCTCTGCAAGCCTGTGAATTAACCAGGAATATACCCACACTGTAAACTTCCATTTCTAACATGGGGTGCTGTTGGATTTGGTGCTAGCATGTACACTATCCATACTAAGCACAAGAAGGAATTAAGACTGAGAAAGATTTTACTGAGGATTGTAATTTCTCCTAGGGAAGGACCCTGCTACCCCCAAGGTAAGAGCCATATAGGTTTCCCAGCCTAAAGCGTGATTACTTTCAATCTGCTTGTATTTGCAATAAACAGAAATGCTATTACCCTAAAAGGGACAGAAGACAGAGCTGAAGTAACTCATCTGAAGACACACAGGACTAGAAAGGATGAAGAATTGAACCAGTGCAAGCCCATCATGTAGTGGCACAGACCACCACACCATTCTTCCTTCCAAATCCTTTTCCTTCCCTTCCACCAGGTTTCCTCTTTTATGTTTTCACGATTTGTTCTGTTCCTCAGGAGAAACAATTGCATATGTTGATAGAAAGATCAAGGGAACACATATTTTTCTTATCTTTCCTTCTTGTTGACATTCTTTGATTTTCCACCAAATATAATAAAACTGAAAACCTTCTCTCACTTCTGCTTTCAAACACAGAGGTGAACAGAACCTGCAGCTTGTAACACTCATAGCTGAATGCAGATTCTGTTTCAATTTCTCTTTTCCTATCTCAAATCAATCTCTTTTTACAGCTTCTGACTGTGCCACTTGAATTATCAGTGCCAACCAATCACTGAAGATTTTCAAGTTGAAAGGCTGGATGCTTCACAATGTTTGTTTCACTGCAGCGTTAATATTGTCTGGTCCATTGAGCATTCACTTTTCTCAATAGAATATTAATGTAGTAGGTCCCCCCTAAGACCCTTTCCAGATTTTCTAGCAAACTAAACAATGAAAGAAAAAAGGGTGAAGAGCAAACAAGTTGGCTGCAGTACTGCTTAGAACTTTTTTCTCCATGTCTTGAATTCTACGTGCTGACTAGGAGACCAGGGTTGTTGACCAGTTACGACAATAATGTCATCAGTTCAGAGTTAGCCCCATTGCTCCAGGATGCTGCATATCTAGAGTAAGCACTATAAATGACAGCCAGCTGCACAGTGGTGTGAACTGCCCAGCAGCATCCTTTGGTGGGCAGTCACCGTGGCCATTGCACTAGCAAACAGCCTTCGATGCACAAACAGGTCAGGTGGGCACAGGCACCTTGGGGACTGCACAGCAACCCCTGCAAGCACCATTTGTGAGAAAAATGCAATCCTTTGATATTATTATATGTACCCTGGGAGTCAGAGCCACAAAGTGACAGCTTTCAGTTCATTGGGAAGTATTTGCCCTTTGTATAGAAACACTTCACATCCACAAAAGGAATTTACCCTTTGCCTGTTTGGGTCTGACCTCTGCCCGTGGCTCTTCTCCAGGCCCCACAGTTGCAGGCAGCCCTTCCTCCAGGAGCTGAAAGCTGTCTGAATGTCAAAGTCTCCTTTTTGCATGAAGCTAAGGGAGTCTTTGTGCACACAACCCTCGGGGTCTGAACATCTACCTACAGAGTAAGAAGCTCTCCAGCAACAAGCGAAAGAGAAGTGAAAAGCTAATCCAAAGCCTGCTAACCTAGAACTGGGAGACATAAGTTTAGTGTGAAAATACCTTTGTCACTGCCTTTGGATGAGCAGGAGAAAGTGAATATACTGGAGTTCATCTGCATGCATTTCTCTACTTGGCATGTTACATTTTCATGTCACTCATCAGAGTGTTATGCATGAATTTGGAATTGCTCAAATTGTGAAGCTGACCTAGGAAAGCAAGGGTATTGATGTGAAAAAGCTGAGACCTCTGCAAATGAAAAAGATGGCACTTCGCTCATTTTCAGTGAAACCAGCCTCACTCCACCCCAACCAGCCCATTGCAGTGTATCACCCCTCAGCTGAGCCAACAGGACTGGCTGTGGGTCTGTGCTGTAAATCAGCTCAGAACAGCTCTCAGCTCTTTTCAAAAATTTGCCGAGGGCATGCACTGGCATCCCTCAGAGGCAGCCATTGCCACCAACAGTAAGAGTTATGCAAGTATCAATTACAAAACAACTTGTTTGTTTGTTTGTTTGTTTGTTTTTAACTTGGCTCACTTTGGTGATCCAGTTTCCACCAATGCCACTGTAGTGTTATAGAGGTGTTCTGTGCACTGGCTAAATGGCATTCAGAAATTTTGCAAGCAAACAGAAAAAAAAGACCTTAGCAAAAATACTGCAGGGAAAGCACTTTTGTATGAAAAAAGTTCATTTATATCAGCAGAGTTTTTTCCAAAGGTGATGCTGTGCTTCTTTTGTCTCCAAATAAAAGTCTTTTGTTTCATATAGACCATTTCTGTATTTTAGGGAGACTTATTGTACAAATTCAGGGAACCTTGCTATTAAATTAACCAGTTGTCTTGAGTTCATCCTGGGTAAAGTCTAAACCTGATATGCTTCTTAATTTTAAGAGTAAACACAAGATATCTAAACCAAACTCATGATGCTGCAAGCACTTTCTACTGTCTCAGACAAGGCAGTAACTGCATTACACAAAGAAATAAACTAAGTACATGCTATCTTTGTATGTCTGTGAGCTTCTTTCCTTCCCTGAATTCCTACCTCGGCACAAAATACAGTATTTTAGTAAAAATTTAGATGTCTACCATCAATATCTTTGAGTCAAAACTTTCTAGACTTGGCTTCTTAGATGGCAAAAAATATCTTTTTTATCCTTCATTAGTATATAAAAACCAACGTATTAGGGATGATCCTATAAGTTTGTGTTGGTTTTCCTCTCCCTCACAATGCAAAGCAAATACTTCAGAAAATACTTGTCAACACAGTCCTTATTTCACTCTTCTTACTATAGATCATTGCAAATGTGGATCTGGATCTTGTAAAGGATGATATTAGGAGACCTTTGCCAAGCAGAGGCAAAAAAAAAAAAAAAAGAGCCAAACTACACTTAACATATAAAAGCCAGTCTGGAATTGCATCATCTTGGAGCTTGAAAATATTTATACTACCTAGGATACAATCACTTCCAGATTATTTTAACATTCTGGTAGTATCTGTGAACAGGTCATCATTCCCCTTCCACATCTCCATTCAACAGAGGGGAACAAATTCAGAAATATGCAGAAGGTGGGTGGTTTAGGAGGAATAATCTCTGTATTTCCTATGATTTAGGGGATGTGATAGATGTTTGTTGCCTGAGAGATGTAGGAAAGACATTTCCAACCAGTTATTGCAATTCATTGCTGATATAAAGGAATACAGCTCCACGGACAGTACCAAAGCACACCATCCCATATCCCAACGTCTCACATATGTTTATTGATGTCCATTAAGGAGGAGACCTTCACTAAATGTCAGCATTTCCAGTTTTTTGTTAGATCTACTTTCTATGAATTGCTCTGGGAGCAGAGAGGAGTAACAGAAAAAGTGGTAACAATGGAGCCATCACTGCACTTGAAATTGCATCTAAATTCCAAGGCATGATGTGATCCCTCTTAAAAAACTTTAGAGAATGTTTCAAAGGTCATCATGTGGGGATAATTTGGGCCTTGAAAGAGCCATTGTGCTTCCAGGCATGTGAAGTTTCTTTCTAGTCCAAATTAAACCCATAGCATTTTTATGTACAGAATTTTTCCTCTTCTTTCTCCTTATCCTTTCCCCCCTCCCCTTTCTGGAGGAATTAAGTTGCAGTACTTTTGAAAGGAAGTGAACTCACTCGGGTGGAGGGCAGTAAAAGATATAATCCCAGATCTCAATGTTTCTGTACATGGAGCCTACTGTATAAGAAAAACAGCTCCCAAAGTCTAAGCCTTTTAAAACAGTGTTGTGTCTCTGGAGTGGCTTAATAAGGGTGGAGACCAACAATACACTCTGCTAAGTAAAGCCAGTGAAAAACACAGCAAATCACTTGGTAAAGTCTCTCACTGAAACAGATATACTCAATTTAGCATGTAAAGAAGAACACTGGATGTTTCAGTGTCACAGCTGCAGATATCCCACTATAGCTTATAGTCTCAAGCTCCTACACTCTGAAAATTTAAGAGAAAGGCTTGCTAAGGCATTCCTTTTCTCCTAAACATCAATTGTTTTCTTGGACTTTATATTTATATATATATATATATACATACTATATATATATATATATATATGTACTATATATATGGACAGTTTGAGGGTTTCTGCTTTGATCCTAAAGATTTATTCCCTCTTTTTTGATTTAAATTTACATTGTGTTTCTTCATCTGTAAGCTTCCTTTTATACAAATAAATCAATTTACATATGCAAATATGTGGCCACTACAGTTTCAGAGAGAATAAATTCTGATTTTATCCCTTTTGATGTAAGAAAAATCTTTTGGGTCAAATCCTGATTCAAGTCAATGACAAAACACCTATCAATTCCAGTGGAGTCAAGGCATTACCTTATCTGCTCATTTAGAAAAATTATGAAATGGTGCAAATGACTTGGTCAGCAAATCGCAATCTTGTTATATTTTGAAATGTTCTACTTACATTTTTTACTGGCATGTGGGTAACTCCTAGTTACACTACATCAGTTCAATTATTTGTTTTGCTTTTGACTTCATCAAGGTGTGTCTTAATAAATCATGACAAACTAAAAATGTAGAAATATAGGTCACAGGGAAATAGAGATAAGCAAGTTATCCTAGTAAGAAAACTGAATAATCCTGATTTATGTTAGCAAACTCCATTCAGAAGCCAGGGATCAGGTAAGTCTTAGGATAGCCAGCTCCTGAAGTATATTTTTTTCCCTAGAGCATTCATTGAACTTGCAGTAATACTAGTGCTTATTGATCTCTTAGCAAGCAAGTTCAGAAGCCAAAGTGGCTGAAAACAATTTTGTTTGTTTTGTAAGGTTAGTTTTCTGCTTCTTTAGTTCCCTGAACTGGCTCATCACAGTATCAGAAAAATACCAGTCCTAACACATGGGCTTAGATCAGCATAAAATGCCAGGGAGCTGGAAAATAAGGTTTAAAGGCAGTTAGGTAGAAGAGTGAGAATAACACAGTAAGAGCTTAATCAGTCTAAATAAATTCACATGTTATGAATGTGGTCAATGTTTCCTACTTTACTTATCACTTTCATGGTTTTAGACAGCACTATTGGAGTAAAACAGCATGAAATTGTCAATAGGCCTATGTAAATATGTAGTAGGATTGTCCAGAAATTACTCATGAAAAGACCTGCCAGAGAAATTCCCCTTTTTTAGAAACTGTTCTTGGGCTTTTTACAATCCCATATAATTCCATAAATAGGTACACTTCTATACTTACTTATTTAAGAGATTCTAAAGAAGCCTATGGAAAAATTCTTTTGCTTTCATTGTACCATTGTCTATGCCTAATGACAGCATTAAAACTAAATTCTACATGGCAAATTTGCAATAAAACTTTAAAAGTTTGTTGGTCTGAGTTTGCTCACTTTTTTTTTTTTTTTTTTTGCTGCTGGCTAGAGCAATAATGTCAGGCTCACACAGCAAAGCCCAGGATTGCCTGTATTTACCATCAAACAACAGATGGGTCAGAAGCAAGAGGTTCCAGAGCTGACCTCCCAGTGTTAATCCACAAGTCCAAAAACTGTGAAATCTAACCTAAAAAAAAAAACTAGCCTAAAAACCTAGCCTTAAAAAATCTGATGTTAAAAAATTGGGCAACTCATAGCAGATAATGACATTCCCAACACCATGAGCTTAAAATCTTAAAATGTTTAAACTTTCTGTTTTTTCTACAAGAAATAAAAAGTGCTAAGGAAGCTTCTTAGCACAAAATAATATCCTCAGATCAAAGCAGTCACCTGATGGTATCTGAGGAGGTAGCACTGGCATCACAGGAAGGCAAACAATCAGAAGTGAAAGGATTTCTTGTATGATGAACAATGTTAAAATCAACTGCTCTGAGAGAGGAGTGACACTGGAGTGTCAGCCCAGAAATGTGGCAAACAAAAGATTTTTAGATACCTTGATTTGATCCACAAGGAAAGCCTGCTGCCAGCAAGTGCTGAGGACTCACAGCATGAGGCCCACCACAACTATTTTTGTCTTTCTGCAAACTCAACCGAAAAGGGAAATTTCCTTTGTTTAATTTGATGATCTGTATGAACAATTGAGCCTTTCATGCAAATCCAGTGTTCATCGAGGCCTGTTTCCAAAGCAGTTGAGTGTGATGTTGGCTGCTATGGATACAATAAGCGTACTCATTGCAGCAGCCATGAATTTTCCCATCACAGAAATAAAATGTAAGAGACCACTCTGTCATCTGATTCAAGCATTTTGCCAGCCCCCAAAAGGTCTGGAGCTTGGCAAAGAATTATGTGAAAGATTGTCACAACAGAAAGCAATGAATATCCACCTCTTCCTGTACTTGTCAACTAAGGAACAGAGAGAATAGAAAATAAGAGATTAAAGAAAGAATTTGCAGCTGTAAGTAGGAGTAAAACCTAGCTGGGAAGTGAAGAAAACTTTCTGGCAGCTAGCAGTAATTTCTCATTTATGGAAACTAGTGATAGTCACTAGAGAAAGCAGTTGGTTTTCTTGGAAACCACAATGGGAATGGTGTCAAAGTGTTAGTGGGTTTAATGTTGTCTCAGTACCAGGAATTTTGACAGGGTACTATTTTTTGCCATTAGATTAGTGGTAAGCAAAAATACATAAAGTGCTTTGTGTCTTGCAGCTTTGGCAGGAGTTATCAGAATGATGCTAGCTACGTAAGCCTCATTTGGACTTTCCATCAATTACCAGGGTAAGGGGTGATGCTATGGAGACTTGCTATATGTGCTGAGAAGATACAGCAGACACTCAGTCGAGCAGGACTTGGATACACTCATTGGCATTGCTTTCAAAGCAAATATAGATCCTGAAAAGTCTGAACATGCCTCACTGTGTAGAATTAAATGACTGGTGAAGTGACTGTTTTGTCATTTTCTTGCCTCTTTATGGGCCACTCAGTTGGTCCTGACTGCACACGATACACAGATGTTAGCTTGACCTGCTTGCTCTATTCACAAAGCACACGGCAACGAGCTCTGTGGACACAGAGTGGAGCACTGAGGCTGGAGCCCACATGGCATCCACCCACAGTAATCATAGATCATAAGGCTGTTACCACAGCTGGCCAGGTAGCCTGCAGTTATAGACCGACAAGGGTGACGCATTATTAGGGTTGTTAAACACTTTCAGTTCAGAAACCAAGTCTTGCTACATGCATCACCCTAATTATGAAGAGCAGTTTCTCAAAAATGTATTCTCAGCCGAAAGAATCACCTAAGCTTAGTGCAAAGTTTGGAGAAAACAGAAGAAACATTCTCTAAGCAGTCCACTCATCCTCCAAATGTCAGGTATCTAACAGCAAGGTCTTCCCAAGGTGTCTAAACTTCAAAATCAGAATTGAGGAGTTGAGACAGGGACAGTTTTGCCCCAAATAAGTAGCTTGTACCACAGCCTACAGCAATGTGCAGCAGATCTACCTTTAGTACTCAACACATCGTGTTTGTCGACATCCCATTTGAAGTTAACATCTTTCTATTACTTAGAAAAGGCCACCAAAGTAAGTTTCTGATTCTTGTTAGTGGTAGAAGACTTTTCATGTCTTAGATAAAGTCTGCCTAAGACACCAGAGAAGAAACAGCTGCCTCTGGTCATCCACGCAGTATGTGTCCCTAAGGGCAGTTGCCTCAGCACGAATCTGCTTGGAGTTTTACACAATGCCTGTCCACATGCTTGCAGACACATTCAGATCTCTGATAGCTTAATAACAAAGGACAAAGCCACATGGATTCTCTCACAGCTATGAAAGCAAATGTCTAAAATTGAAGGGACTGGCTTAATCTGGAGCTGTCTGACTGCATAGCTAACAGATTGGCAATTAGGGAGCTACCAGGATTCATTTGTACGTGTGGATAGGCAACTAAATCAGCCAATTTTCAACATGCATGCACACTGCTCTGTCCATTGGCTCTGTCGTGGCTGGCTGCTGTCGTAGCAAAACACTTTGTGCCAGCTCAAAGATGTTGGTGTCTCCTAAACTCTTGATCATTATGCTTTACGTGAAAACACACCACTGTTCATGTGTGTAACTACACTAAGGAACATCACTGCATGCAGAACATGACCCTCACATTTGTAATGAAACTTTCTGTGATGCAGGGTCTTTCTCAAAGCAGCTGATGTCCCAAGGCTCCTGTTCTTTTTCCTCAGTTCTGGACAGATCAGGGTTGCACTTACGCAATTCATTAGCCATCAAGACTTGCTATGGAGCAGGTTAACAGCTGAGGTTTTGTAGCTGTTGCTGTCAGCATTTTCTGGCAGCGGGACAGGGGCCAGCTGCTCAGACAGCCCTGTTGCTAACAGACAGGCTGGGTTAGCTGGTATTGTGCCTCCTGTCAAAGGGAATTGCTTTGTTATTCTACTGAACCCATCAGTTGTCCATGGTGAAAATCACAAATATATATATATATATATATATATATAAATGAAAAAAAAAAAAGAAATCTAAAAACAATGTTAACTGTGAAAGTGACTTTCAAACACCTTTGCTGATAAGACAGGCCCAAGAAAATCATGCAAAACATTGTGAGTGAAACTTTATTTTTTCATCTCTTTACAGGCCTTAGTTTTACACAAATACTCTCAGTTTATTATGCAAATCAAAACTATTTTGATCAAAGTGAAATCAACAGTACAGTTATGTTTATTTGTGGTCAAGACTAAAATGTCAAGAACAAATGGAAATAAACACAATTTCAAAAAAATAATAATCTGATTAACTGTCTTAGTTCACTTCCTTTCTCATTTAGAGAGCTTCTATTATTCCGATGCCTTTGATTAACCTGTTTTGGAAAAACCCAGAGAGCTCCAGCTGTCCATCATAATTGGTGAGCTCAGTTAATTGCATCATACTAGCCAGCGTCCTTCATCAGATAGTCAGTACTACATGGCCATTCATTTAGTGCCTGCAGACCTGACATTAACCAATCCAGCTGTCAGGAATACAGGTGGCATAGTGCAATCAACATTTATTCCTCTGTCTTGTTTACTGGGCCATTCAGAAGAAGCAGTTTTAGCATTCAAAACCAATAAGAGAGAGCATGTTCACAGCTCCCTCTTCTTAAACAAATGCAGAACAGTACTATAGAAACCAAGAATTTGAAAAAAAAAAAAAAAATCTCATCAGATTATACAGAAATAGGTGTGGCACAAAAATCTGTGCAGTTATAAATGTTCTGAACTTGCCTTGCTGAAGTGTTCATGTCACTGGGCATTATTTCTCTTTCTCATCACCGTACAGAAGTTTTTGCCTACATTTTAGGCTTGTTCTGCAAGACATCTAAGGCTGTTTTCAAGCACTGCTGGCACAGAACAGTTTTAAAACTGGTGCAATGCTTAAAAAGGGAATGACTGAGCAGACCGAGGAGGCCCTTGTTAGGATGCCCTACTATGGGACACGTAGAGCTGGAAAAGATCACTCTTGCAAGTCCAAATGCTGTTTATCTGCTACATCCATCACAATGGGATATATCTGGGTAAATTCAGAGCTCAAAGGAAGTTTTAAAACCCACTCAACTTGCAGGAAAACAAACTGCACCAAGTTGTTTGCTGCTCTGGTTAGACTGCTAGTGTTTTCAGTATTACTTCAGTTAGCTCCGTTAGACTACTTTTTTGCTATCAGCTGTAGGTGACATGCTCCCTTCTGACCACCCGCACACCTTCAGAGAGTGTAGGATCAACTTGAAGAAGTCAGGTTTTTGTTTGATTGATTTTTGTTGTTGTTGTTGTTGTTTTCAGTTTTGGCAAGAAGTTTTATGGGGACTTCTAGAGGGGATGTTCAGTGTGGATTTTTACAAAACTCATTTTCTTTAGCCAAAGTTCCGTTATTATGATCAAACAACTACTAATGAGGAAGGGTGGGGAGATTTCCCTGGAGAGGGAATGGATGATTTTTTATTTAAAAAATAAAAAATAAAAAGAAAAGTTATGTGTAATTTGAATTAGACAAACAAGTTTGGAGAGGAAGGGAAATTTCTGAAGACTTCAGACAGAGAGGAAAATGGTCAGTGTGGGTCAAAGCATAAAACAATGGGAAATATAAAGGGGAAATGCCGCACTGTGTAGGAATGCAATAATGAAATATGCCAGTTTATCAGGGTGTGAGTACAAAAAACAGGTTGAGGATGAATCATAACAAATAAAGTAATCAGGCATTTTGCTTTAACCTTTTTTGTCGTTGTTAAACTCTTCCTGACTTGGCCTAAAAGTACAGTTAGCCCCATGTACCCAGTATTTCCGTGAAGGATGCAAACTAAAGTCAGGGAGAGGAATTATTAAATGAAGAGGGTAGTCTCAAGAAGGAGTTTTAGCTTTGAGAACTCTTCCTGAAGACGTGGAGAAAATTTCCAATGACAATAACAAAAGAAAGGAAAACATAAGGAAATTTGGTGTTAGTATAGGCCTCCACCTTTAGGGATGAACTTGTCTGAAACAGATCAGTATTGACCTATTGTTACTCTGAACATGGCTAAAACATTGAAAATGATTTATCTTTCATAATGCAATCTTTTTCAGAAGTAAATGAGTACACAATTTACAGCAGGAAAAATTCCATCATCCACAGCCTAGACTTGCTGCATTATGCTGGAGTGCTCTATGGTGATTTCTGTCTTCACTATATCCAGTGCAACACTACCAGTTACAATAAGACAGCAGTTTCCCAGTCTGCCTGTAAATAGGATCAAAATATGTGTCTGTCTAATGATTAATCTATCTTTTGGGTCAGACTTTGAAGCCTATCCCAACTGATTTTGAAAGAAACTGTTGACATTTTTTTAGAGTCAGGGGTCTTCCACTCCCTCCTGTATAACATGTTGGTGTTATCAGTAAGATCTATCAATAACCCCAGTAAACACATTCTTGCTGGGCTATAATGTCGTGTCTTTCTCCATAAGTGTATCTACTGATATTAAGCATCATCATTTATGAGTCAAATATAGCTGTCCTATTCCCTACTAATCGTATTCCCTCCATAATCACACAAATTTACAAATAAATTTGATAAAATTAAAGACATTTCCATTGCAGAAATAATATCTTACTTTTTGTGTGTGTTTTTATACTTAATGTTTATTTTGTATCATTTTTTGGCTACAACAGACTGAATTGATTTATCTTGATCTTAAAAGATCAGCAGTCACAGACATGACCAGAACTTGTATGGAAATATCAAGTGTTGGAGGTGTAAGCCAAGGTGTCAAAGCCAAATATTAGGTCACAAGAAGCTGAACGAATCAAATTGAAATATTACCTTGATCTTCTTGTCACAGCTGAGATGGCATGAGAATTAAAGAAAAAGAAAGAAAGAAAGAAAGAAAGAAAGAGAGAAAGAAAGAAAGAAAGAAAGAAAGAAAGAAAGAAAGAAAGAAAGAAAGAAAGAAAAATTAAAAAGTTTCAACAATTCATCCAAAGAAGACAGAAAGCACAGTCTCCATCTCTGCAAACACCCCTTCACTCTCATCTCTAGCTCTCTCTCTCTCGTTCACTCTAATTCAGTTACAAAGACAACTTGAAACTTTGGTATTTATGCAACACTATGAACACTATGTGTGATGGTGTTTTCTTTTCTCATGAACCTTTCTACAACGGTAGTTGAGCTAACACCTACTACCCCCTCTCAGTAATTTGTATAAAGAGGTTGATCCTGAAGCAGACAGAATCTTAGGATCGGCGGGGAATGAAGGAGATAGTACCATTAATGGTACTATAGCACTTCTATAATTTGGGCCATCTGAAAGAAAGTTCATGTACTAGGAGTACCAGGGGGTTCAGATATGGTTGGCAAAAATGACCAGAAGTTCTGAAAAACTCCAATATTAAAACAGTAGAAATATACTGTTTATTGGGTACCACTGGGAGAGCATACTGGAATGGGAAAACCACTATTCTGAATCTGACAGACTTTAGAAACAAGAATAGGTTGGATTTCTCAGGTGCTATTGACTACTACATGATGCTATGGTTCGTTTCTAGTGTTACAAGGTTCTTATTGTTCCCAAGGACAATGTTTTTAGCAAGGCAGACAGACAGCTGTTTCCCATCCAGTTGCACTCTAGAGGTGGAAAACTTGAGAAATCTTTCTCAGCAAACAAGCTTGCCTTTAATAATGTAGTACTAAAGAATTATGGCATTTTTATTAGACTTGCAAGACTTTGGCATGCTTAATTGAATTTGAAGAGTTTTACAGAGGGGAAAAAAAAAACTAATTATGTATCAAGGCTGAACAGAAATGCTGTGAAGGTAGTTGAAAGCAGTTTGGATATAGCCAACACTAGGATATAGCCATAACCTTGTGTTGCCAGTAACTAATAACACAAAGAACAAGAGCTGTTGGCTTTAAAGTATTGTGGAAAATTCATTAGATAATGCCCTTAACTAGTACAGCAAAGAAGCAAAGAACATGCATGTGCTTCCTTGCACCAGATCTACAACTTGAAGCCTTTAAAGGTACACTCCCTTTGAGCCCTACAACATAAATTCTATGTTCTACCTGAGAACTCTGACTTTTCCTAATATGACATAATCCAAAACATGTGAAATAACTTAACAAATGTGCAGTTTTGTTTGCATAACTGAGATTTTATTAGCATCTCTCTGACACAATCTATGGCTGACAAATTATTCTTCATTGCCCCATAGTTGACATAGGTCTCTAATGCAGACTGTAGACTGCTTGTTCGTTTGACAGTATATATACTACCTATGTCTTCTAACCTTTACATAGGTCCTTTGAAAACTGTTTTCAAAACTTTTTAGATTGCAAACACCAATCATCTGTCAACATTTCCATTGGACCACCATGAACCATTATCAAATGTTTAACTGGTAACATTTGCACTAGAGCTTGACAGACTGCTTGCAGATTTCCCACTGGGACCTGACAAACCAGCAGTGGCCCCCACACAACAGCTTTGAGATTGGTTAATTTAGAACATGTTATTTGTTATAAGTCTTCCAATGAATTCTTCCTTTTCTGTCTCACTAATCCTAGCATCTATCACAGTGGATCAAAACCAAATGTAAAGGGGGGGGGGGGGGGGGGGTGGGGGGTGTGGGGGGGGGGGGGGTGGTGGGGGGGGCGGGGGGGGGGGGGTAGGAGGATAAAAGAACAGAATATGATACTGTGAAAGCCAGAGAAATTGCTTTTTCTGTACCCTGCCATATTGAAGAATTCCGCTTCCAAATCTGAGACGCTCATGTAATATACCTGCATCACCTCTGTAAAGGGTAAAGGAATGGGAAGTCCATCACAGCAGACATTTACATTCAGAAACATATTTTTATAAGCATCCTATGCACCATTTATGTTTTCCTTTATTTTTACAAAATCTGAAGTTTTTGAAAAAGAATATAATATTTTAAAAGATTGAAAATTAAATGCTAGAAATAGCTTTTGTATGCAAATGATGTTTATATGTAGTTGTTCAGCAAGCTATTCTACTTATGCACAGTATAGAAATACTGGTGATTATAACATTTTCTGCTCAGAATTTTGGTTATAATCATTCTGGCGTGGGAAGAATATATACTTGTGGAGAGGTTCAGATCTTGTGAGCTGTGATGAACTGTATAACCCTTGATTTCTTGTGTTTCATTAAGAATAAATTATTTATTATTTAATATTTTTACCACTTTAAGTTGTCGGTATTTCCTTCCCTATAGAGATTCATAACATGAGATTTTTTTCAGATTTTGAATGCCTGGAGCCAGTCTGAGATTTTTTAAAGGGTCTAATATTCTGAAGATGTTAGGCGGACATCTTCCTTTTAAGACTTTGATCTTGAGAATAATTATGTCACCTCTCTCTATTAAAGTGTTGTAAATTAACATTGTGAATTCTTTTACAAGGGATATGAATATCTTTATTTTGATTTTACATAAAAATGGCATGATGGGTAACAATACTGTTTTCACTTGGTAACTTTAATTTCACTAATCCTGCATGGATAACCTGCAGGCTGCTCTCCCTTGGAGGGGTCTATACCCTCATGTGGGTCACCCACAGCTGCAGTCCTTCATATGCACACCTTAAGGAGCGCTGAGTGTGTCCTTCTAATACTGCATCACCAACCACCTCCTCAGCAATATCCTCTACCATGCATCTCCTCCATTTCATTTCTCCAAATGCATCTCTTCACATTGTTCCTCATAAAGTCCCTTTCAGCATAAGCATATCTTTACTTTTGGGTGTCCTCTGTGAGCCTGCATGTCTCCTCCCAGTCTCTGCTGCCACAGCTGCTACTGCCTTTCTTGCATGAGTCTGAGCAGAGGAGCCATGTCTTGGGACACTGTTTCCATCTGTTGCTGAGCTGGCCCAAGGCCATTCATGGCTGCCTCTTCCACAGGGCACCCTGCAGTCCATACTCCCAATTTCTGCCTTTTATTCCCAATACAACTAATTGAAAATTGAAAAGCCAAATTTTTTGAACACATAAGCACTGCTCTTCAAAGCCATTATGTGGCCAAATGCATGACTGCAGGATCTTGGCCTAAACTGAGTATGCATGCATATCCTGTTCAACTTCCTTTCACCTTCTCTGCAAACAAAAGACTTTAAAAATCAATTAAGCTGTCAAAGTGTAATAGTTCATTTAAGTGTAATTCCTTGAATTAATTTGTTAAAACTAAATACCTAGCATTGGTCTCCAACAACTCTTACAAACTGATACTTCTAGTGACATACTCCACTCCTAAACTGTACCAAAACCATTATATTAGGCAGATGAAAAGACACAAACAAACCTTATAGACTCTGCAAATCACCTTTCTCTTTTTCTTCTTTTCTTCTTTTTTTTTAAAAAGGAACTCTTTTAAAGTCTTCTATTCTGAAATTTTATTTATTGAAATTATCCCAAAATGTTCTAGTTATCAGTGAAACATAACTTCAAAATTGAGAAAACTGGAAGGAATCTTTTTTTCATTGCTGCAATCCAGAAAAAAAAAAAAAAAAAAAAAAAAAGTAGTCAAAGCAATTGTACAAAAGCAGTGCTACGCCTTATTTTTTGTTCTGCTAGAATTAGAAATCTTGTTGTCTAGAGCCAAAATCTTAAGAGCTAATGACTTCCTAGGAAAACTAAAGTTCATAGAGCTTGGAAAACCCTCCAGAAGCCATTTAATTAATTCTCCCATCTTTAACACTTTCATTTCTCAAATTTCTCCATTGATAACTTTCCCTTTTTGCTGGACGCTAAGAATGTCCTAAATCTTCTTCTCATACCTATTGTCTTTAAAATTACATATCATTTTCTGCCTTTAGCTTTCAGCTTTTGTCTCAATATGTTTTTCCTGTGCTCAGATGTAGTGTCAGTTTTAATTTCTTTCTAGAGCTCCAGGTCTTGAAAGAGCTCACAGTTCGACCAAGTCTTCTTGTATTCTCCATCTTTCTGATTCATGTCTTTTTTTTTGTTACAGACCACCTACTTTCTTCAATTCTTTTTTATATTAGGTAAAACAAATTTCTTCTGAAGTATCTGAACTTGCTGAAGATTGCCTGCCAGAAATATGGAGATTTGGCTTTCCTGTTTTTCCCATCCACCTGTTTATGAACTTTAAATAACTATTCCCCAAGCTATCGTTCACTGTTATTTTCTCAACAGTTCCTCCCTATCACATATTCTAGTCATTTGCTGCACAATTCACTGGGCAGTTTTAAATTTACTTTGCCACCACATTAGTGGTGATTCTGCTTTTTGCTATCAAGATGTTTTATTCTCCCTCTTTCTCCTGCTTTAACTGTTATCTTTACATGTGGAACTTGCTCCTACAGCAGGATGCCTAAGGGGAGCCACACAGGGTCACTGCCTGGAGCCTCCCTTGTCTTTTTCTCCATGAACCTTTGGACCTGCTCCAGGCCATTCCCAGAGCTGCCATTAGAAGGAAGAGATGGAAAACTCCTGGCAGCCTCCAATAACATCTCAACATCAGGATCCTGGGAGGCAGCATACTTGCTGCTATATCAGGTCCAGACTATGGAGGGAAGTCTCCTATATGCTCAGGATGGAATTACCTGCAACCACCTTGACCATGTTTTGTTTCCTCCTACAAACCTTGGTCCTGAACCTCACAGCCTTGGGTTGCACAGCTTTGTCTTCTTGCCCACAACATTTCTGACATATAGAAAGTCTCTTGGTGGTTAACTTCTTTGTTGTCTCTATGACACCTATACAGCATTTATGGGCCCAATTCTTTACCTACAGGTATGTAGAAATTCATAGATAACCAAAGAACTTTGTTTTATCCTTGATCTCAATTGGCAGCTTCCTTGGTTCATAACGTCTTCAATCAGACACAAAAAGTGAGAGGAAGGGAGAAAGAGGGAACCCACTCCTAGAAAGAAGGACGATAAGCCAATCTCTAGTACAGTGCTGTTACAAACCCCTTAAACAGGACCTCTAAAGGATGTAGTGCTGACCCCTTAGCAGGCATGGTGCACTTTAGTATAATTACATCCTCTCTTTGTCCCAAAACCCAGGAAGATTTTTACGTTGTCTTTTTGAGATTGGAAGTCATAAATTAGGTCAACTGTGGGCAATATATTCAGCTTGCTTTCATACACTGCAAGCCTTGTTAGCAGGGCCTCACAAAGCATCTCTTGAAAAAGGAATACAAAATGCTCTTTGTAAATAAAAGTTCATGAGTCTGAGTAATGAAGTCGTTTTCCAAAATTGCAGTGAATGATATTCTTTTTCACAAGCTGAGAAACTGAGAGGTGGGCTTGAGGAAAAGGATTTCAATGAAGCATGTTAGAGCAACCACTTTGCCCTATTAGCCCATGGCACAGCCAGCCTGCCTTCATCCTCCTCCTCCTCCCGCCCACAGCCTCCCCTCCCCCAAGCCAAAAGAAAAGGTTTGTCGAGCGGCTTTTTAATAAATTTGGCACCTTCCTGCGTTCCACTGAATAAACTGGAGATGTTAAAAAATAAAAATAAAAAAACAGCTGTCACAAGAGCCCCTGCTTGGTGCAGAGGGGTCGACGGTGCCCAGGCGGGGTTGTGGGGGTGGCGCAGGGGGAGGAAAGGCTGACCTCACTTTCTGAACAGCAAAGTTTGAGTGGGAGGGTCTGGGCACGAAAGGTAAAAGGGAACGATGTGAACATGTGAAGGAAGCCAGAGCACTAAGCACAGCGTCAGTCTGTATCCTGACAGGGGGAGATAAGGTGGCTGGGGAGCCAGCGGTGCTTTCCTGGAATACAATCTCCATTTGACACTCTCTGCTTAAGCACTGCCCATCTGTATGTTATTGAGCTGGAGCCTCAGGGGAAAAAGAGGAGCCACAGGCACAGAGAGTGAACGAGGGAGGCAGCAAAAGCACTTTTCTTCCCTTCCTTTCTTTATTTTTTTTTTCCCTTTTAAATAAGGATCTGGTTAGACTGCCTTGAAGTGCCACATCTGGAAACTGAACACTGAAAGTTAAAATAACTGAGGCACCACTAAGCCAAGGGGGGCTGATTGCAGAAGAGGGTAAACAATTACTAAGACGCTAGAAGACCACTGCTGGATGTGAGGGGAGGAAATGGCTTTGATCTCCGCCTGGCCCCTGGTTTTTCCAATATTATTCTTTTTGAGATGCTTCTCCTCCAGCACAGCCTCGAGCGCGGGAGGCGCCTTTCAGTTTGACATTGAAGGTAGCTCAGCGGTCAGCGTGCACGAAGCCACTGTTATCAGAGGGCAGCAGCAGGCAGTAGCTACTGGAAGCTGGGTGCCTTTTGCTGAGGTACAGTAACTGCATTCTCTCTCTGGTGTCTGCGCTTTCCTGCTTTCATCTGTCTGTGTTGAAGTTCCCATCTGGTTAACGTTAGCTTAATCATTCGATCCTTAAAGCGATACCGGAGATTTTTTTGCGGGGGGTCTGAGACACTGCATTTGGAGACTAGAGAGATACAGCTCAGGATTTCAAAATGTACACATGCCATGCCTGCTGCAAGCAGACAGCTGCTGTACTCTGCAGTGAGACCAGCTTAGCACGTCTCTGACTTTCCTGCCAACATAACTAAGCAGGCCTGTGCAAACAGACCTATTTTACAAGGGTTAATTGTCACAACACTTTTCTGCTTGCTCCGTGTACTGCCTGGAATTTTAACTCACTTATATTTCCAGAGTCTCTCTTTTGGGGGCAAACACCGTACTCGAGAGTTTTGTGCTTCTGTCTCTGAATGCCATCCACCTCCAAAATCTGAAGTTTTTTCTGGTGATGAGAGCAAGGATAATAAATTAAATGTGTGTTGGAAACTGCCTGCAGAGAAAACACCTGCAGAGATTTTAAGCCTTCCAAAAAGTATGAGGTTGGGATTAGTGACAAATGAAATTAGAGAGATCAGAGAAGTAATTTGACTGTGGAAAATTTTCCTGCAGTCCCTGTATTTGGGGATTGGTTGATACTTCTCATTCTATCATCTGGAATGAACTATTCAAAAATAAAGCTTGAGAAAACAATAAATTACTCCAGCATACTCTGAGAGGGGGAGACGGTAATGTCTCATGCGTGGGAGATGCAAAGTAGGAGGCAAATTGAGTTACATAAGGTCATGGGAAGAGAAGGAGTAGTTCTTGTAGCATAACATCCAAAAATGAGGTGCGATTAGCACAGACATGTCAGTATGACAATATCAAGATCTCAATCTCTTATACCAGAAGGCTAATCCCCCCTCCCTCCCATCCCCCCGTACTCCAGTTGCCAGAACTAATAGCCATGGAAATAAATGTACAAGCCTTTCAGAGGGTCGAGGTTACCGCAGCACTGGGCAGAGCTCATCCCCACGCTGCTGTGCCTCCAAGCAGCTGCACAGCCTCCCAAAACGCCTGCCCACCCTGCGAGGGACTCTCTGCGAAACATGACCTGTGTGAGAAAATTGGAGACTAAACTCTGTTCTGCTCGGTGTAAGGGCTCTCAGGAGCCGTCGGAGACTTGGACGGGCTCCATGCTGTGGGATGTACATCCCTTCTCCACCAGCCTGGGATCAGCCCCTGGGAGGCTATGTTGCCACCTGTTGCTTACAAAATGGAAAGTGCCTGAATGAAAAGCCAGATTTAGGAGCCGAAGGGGTTTTGTAGCTAGATTCCGCAGGATAATGGGCATAAGCGATTAATAGCCTTTCTCAATATGATTATGTGGTACATTGTTCCCAAAAGTCATGTTAATAGGCTTTACCTTAGGAAAGTGCTGTGGGATATACTGAACATTATAAAGAAATAACAGTTCCCATCACCCATCCCAGTCTTCCCTAAAGTTTCATTTGTACAGTCTGATCTTATAGGCCTACTAACTGGTGTTCCTTTCAGCAGTTTATTTCAGCCCCCGCAATGGCAACTTTTACACTCTGTTGAGATCCCATGTTACAAATGGATGCTGCTGCCTGCAGTAGTCATGCCAAGGTCCTTGACTGCAGGAAGTTATGGTTTCATGAGGAAGGAGCTCAGGGTCCCTTGCTACCTGCAGATGCATCCCATAATTTCATTTCAGGGCCCACCTCCACAGCAACTTCTTCTGAGGCCCAGTAGGATTCCCTCTGGGGGCAAGGCTGATGGCTCTCTAGCAGTGAGAACCTCCTACCCATCAATCTACGAGTTGGTAACGGCAGCTGGGGAACCTACCCTAAGCCCAGAGATTGACGTGGTGGCCAGAGAATGAATTTGGTAATCTCTTGCCAGGAAGGAGCATTTTCTCCAGCCATCAGAGACTTTCCCTCTCCTGAAGCCCACCATCCCTCACCCAGCCCTGGGAACAGGGCTTATCACAGCAGTTCTGAATTAGCCTTCTCCAAGCCCAAGTTCTTAACCCACAGCTCACAGCGAACCGCAGTATAAACTCCCTTACACAGCATGGCTTGATTCAGCTCCGTCGTCTAAATATTGACTCAGGCCCATAGCTCTCCCAAGCAGACAGAGGCTGTTAGTCATGTTGAATAGTGCCAAGTTATACAAGGGGGCTGGTTACTGAGGCAGAGCTGGAGGACTACACAGAGCTTTATGGTGGGCTGTGGTGCCACTCAACCGCAAAGCCCAATGTGCTGCTGTAAAGGCAGAGCACAGACCACGGCAGACAAAAAGTATGGTATTTCAGCATGTGGGACAGGTGATGGACAGAACTGGACCCACACATTATTCTGCTCTTCATATCATCTTCAGAAATCTGTGAGGTCTGTAATAGTACTGGTGGGAGTTTGCAAGCTGTAACTGGTGTGATGTTCTTAACTTCTGGTAAGAGTTCATAATTATGAACCTACTGAAGAACATGCAACCCCAGTTAATGTAAACAAGCATTTTAGTGTATATTTTTTAGTTTTCCACTTCTCTTCCTTTTCCATTTTTGGCAATCTTGAACTCAGAGGAAGTTGGAGAAGTGGTTTAAAATATTGAGAATTAATGCTAATATGGAGCTTTCCTGTGCCTTGGATTTGAATGAAAGTCTCTTTATGGCAGAAAAGAGACCGACTACATTTTCAATGCCATGCTAATACACTGTACCCCATCACAAAGTGGACCGTGAGTTTGAGTAGGACCTCAGGCAACATCTAATACCTCTGTGCCCTGGCTGTAAATCAATATGCAACTGGGATCCAGTACACATAATTTAGGCACATAACCTGTGCTTAGACTTTTTCAGTTTGAATGAGGTATTGTATTCAAGTACAAGACCAAATTTCCCATATGGTAATGGAGACACCATTTTTTTAAAATCCTATAATTCCTAGTGGTCTTCTCTGGAAGCCCTCAAAGGAGCCTCTTCACCTGCAAGGGCTATGTTGGTTCTTACTTCAGGACTGTTTAAATTAGCTTGACTAGATTCCACCCAATGAAATGTAATATTACCTGCATAATAAACACTAGTAACTGTCATCATGGAATAATGTATCTAGCTCTGTGCCTCTGTTTCAAGAAGAATGCTTATAGATTGATGAACGTTATTCCAAAAAGTATCATGAGAAGGATTAAATTGCTAGGAAATTAAAGATAACTGAGAGATTCTAGAATTCAGCCTGCTTAGCTCAGAGGAAGATTAAGAAAAAAAATTGAATTAATTGTGTAAGCAACTAATTTTTAATGATAGGCTGGTTCGTCTAATGCATGAAAATGCAATCATATGCAGCAAGTGGAAATTGAAAGTGACTGTGTTCAGACTAAAGGTTAGTTGTAAATTTTAATTTTAAAGGTAATTAAGCAGTGAAGAATTTATCCAGTTGTGTTGGATTGTCTATCAAGAGGCAGAACAAGATGCAAAGCACTCTGTCGGGTACTCACATTGCCCATGTGCTATTTAGGATGATTAAGTTCCTTGGCTTAGGAACACAATAAGGCAGGGGAGATGTTAGAGTGCTGCAATCCTAGTGTATATGGGGAGAAAATGAGAGTGAGCCCAAAGTGCTGGATCCAGTTCACCAGTGTAACCCAACTACAATTAAAAAAATTAAGTTAAAGATTGATTTTTCCAAATATGGACAGATTAAAACAATTTACAAGGAAGTTTCATCAGAGGTGGAAGACAAAGATTTCAAACTGACAGTCCAACCACAAATGAAAGCAAACTATTGAGTGGCAAAGATCAGAAATCTTTGTTTTCAAGTTCCACACATTAGCCTGGATAGGACAGAAGGAGAGGAGAGGAGAGGAGAGGAGAGGAGAGGAGAGGAGAGGAGAGGAGAGGAGAGGAGAGGAGAGGTGAGGAGAGGAGAGGAGGAGGGGATGGGAGGGGAGGGGAGGGGAGGGCAGGTCAGCAGAGTGGAGGGGAGGAGAGGGGAGGGGAGGGGAGGGGAGGGGAGGGGAGGGGAGGGCAGGGGAGGGGAGGGGAGGGAGAGGGAGGAGAGGGGAGGGGGAGAGGAGAGGAGAGGAGAGGAGAGGAGAGGAGAGGAGAGGAGAGGAGAGGAGAGGAGAGGAGAGGAAAGGAGAGGAGAGGAGAGGAGAGGAGAGGAGAGGAGAGGAGAGGAGAGGAGAGGAGAGGAGAGGAGAGGAGAGGAGAGGAGAGGAGAGGAGAGGAGAGGAGAGGAGAGGAGAGGAGAGGAGAGGAGAGGAGAGGAGGGAGAGGAGAGGAGAGGAGGGAGAGGAGAGGAGAGAGGGAGAGGAGAGGAGAGGAGAGGAGAGGAGCGTAAAGGAAAGGAAAGGAAAGGAAAGGAAAGGAAAGGAAAGGAAAGGAAAGGAAAGGAAAGGAAAGGAAGAAAGGAAAGAAAGGAAAGGAAAGGAAAAAAGGAAAGGAAAGGAAAGGAAAGGAAAGGAAAGGAAGGAAAGGAAAGGAAAGGAAAGGAAAGGAAAGGAAAGAAAGGAAAGGAAAGGAAAGGAAAGGAGGCAGTGGGACACATCTAGTTTTGTTGAGGCACAGAGACAAGACAGAAAATCAGAGCTAACTTTTGAGAACAATTATATCCCACTGTCAAACACATGCCTTTAAAATAAAAGGCAGGTTATACATTACTGTTTGGATCTGAAGCCTGCCACTGTCAACATTTACGTTTGCAAATTCCACTGACGTGATGATTTTAATTATATAGATGCAGATTTTGTTCCCTGGTAGGAGCAAAGCTGCTCATAAACAGTGGAAGAGTACAAAGTCTAAGGTGAGAGTAAACAGTGGGGCAAGACTTCAAATACTGGAGAACAAGGCAAATGTTTCCCTTTGATTCACATTGTGTAGTCACTAACTTTAATGTAAAATGAATGTAAGGTGATATCCAGATGAAGATTCATTTATTTCTGATGTAAATGACTGCAGGAGGTTCAAGAAAATAGTGAAGAGAGACCAGTATAGGAGATCAGTTTAGGAAGGATTAATGGAAGAAAGAGAAAACACTCTGTGGAGACATCTGCCAAGTAAAATAAAAAGATGAACTGAAATTTCCTCTGTGGAAAGAAGGGAAGCAATTAGTGGGAAAGGAAGAAAACTAAAGCAAGAAGATGAAGGAGAGGAAAAAAAAATAGAGTAAGAATGAGATAATCTAAAGTCTTAAGGCTAAAGAATATCTGAAGTAGTTGGAACAAGGCAGGAAGCCAATTCCCCTAGTGAAGGAAGGCATGATATTGTTGGATGGATGGAAGAGGAAAACTGTTTCCAGCATCAGTGGTTTTGGCTCAGGAGAAGGGCAGAGAGGCAGAAGAAGAGAAGTCCTTTAAAGGAAATGATCGTCACAGTCGAGGCAAAATATAGCTATTTACCATAAGAGACATAAATAAAGTTAACTGTTGGAGCTTGCACAATAAAATGACATGTTTAACAATCTTCTTTTTTTTCCACCTGCCTTCTACCATAGTTGCTGATCTAAATTTTCAAAAGCTAGAAACGATATTTGAGGTGCTTTCTTTCTGGTTTTCTAAAGCAATAAGCAATAATGAGCCCAGAAATTGTGAAAATCTCACCTCTCTAAAATGGCTTACATTAAATATCTGAAACAGAGTGATCAAAAGTCTTAGCCTCTTGTTAACAAATGCTCAAGCTATCACCAAATTGCCTTCACCCCTTCCCCTGTAAGGGCTGGAACAGGAGGTCCTGCAGACTGTTTAGAGAAAGCACAATTTGATCCTTACTTGTGGCATTAATCTCTTCAAAACAAACTAGTACTAAAAGAAGCAGCAGAAGACCTAAAGCTGAGGTCTGAGCCAAAAAGGGTTTTAGCTTGACAGAAATCTTTGTATTCTTTTAAGCTAATAGGAACTGCATCTACCTTTAAAAAAGCAGATCTTTAAATGAATTCATTTCAGACCCATAGGGTTATATTAGGTTAACTCCCATAATGGGCACTTTGGATTTCTAACTGCTGTTTTTTTTTCTGGTACAACAAGGTTATGTTCTGAGAAACATCTATTAGCGGGGAGGAAGTTTTACTGCAGATGTTTGTGATTCCAGCTTAAGTTTCTCATCAAAGCTTTAATGAAAATCAGCTGCTAGGAGGAGAGCCGCCAGACCCCAAACCTTTTAAATCATAGGAAGCACAAGCAAATGGAACCAAAGGACAGGGTAGATGGATAGTGGGAAATGTTCTCCATTTCAAGAAGGTGCATAAAGCACCCACCAGAACAATGCTATTTAAACCCTGCTGTGGCAAGTTCCCACAAAGTTTTGGGCAAGTACCAGCAAAGTGCCCCAAAGCTCTTTCAGAGCTGTGAAAACCAATAAAAGGCATTTCATGCCCACTCTTATTCATGACGTGGGAAGGAAGGAAAGAATTAAAAGTTCAGTTTTTCCAAGGGGCACAAGAATGGGAAGCAATAAAATAATTAGTTTCTGAAGGAGAACATGTCCTGATTTAATCTGATAACGAATATCTACAATTTTAATTGCAGCTCTTAGTGTTCAAAAACGGTTCATGAGGAAACGGGTCTAGTTTCTGAGTAATATATTATCAGCCACTGATAATTTACAGTTTGCTTCTGGACTTAGATTTTCAAACACCCAAATATAGACACATTTGGTTGTTATATATTTTAATTGGTTCTCTTGAACATTTGGATCTGATCCCAGCTCATTTTCAGACACTGACATGAGCTGGGGATGTTTGGGTTGTGCATCCTAATGCAAGATTCAACAATTGTTGAATAGTACTGTATACAAAGCTGTTAGAGCTCCACAGTTTTTGAAATCTAATTCTTTGTCATTAAATGATCTCAGAGAGTTTTTCCTAACTATCAGTCAGGAGACATACAATGTATACTTGGCAATGCAAGCAGATATTGGCTAAATTGCAGTAAATGGGATCTGGTTTGTCATTCCTCTTTAGATTCATTATGCAATTCTTTAGATGTTTTTTTCCTTAAAATAAATACTTCAAAAATAATAGGATTCTTTTTTTTTTAAGACAAATCAACAAGAAACAGACAAAAGATCTACATTCAAGAGCCACTGAGATACTAAATATGAGACAAAGAATAACAGAGGCTAGTGAAAAAAATATTGTAGAAATTACTATTCTGAGTTTACAAGATTCTAAAAAGAACTAAAACATTATTTCTTAAGTTCTGACATAAGTAATCCAGAGAGCATGGGAAGAACTGGCACACCTGAATGCTAAATTGAAACACAATTTAATAATTAGTGAATAGAAAGAACCTACCTGCATGGACAACTTGCAATGTGATCTGTAAAATATAGCCGCTTTTGCTATGACTGTAAGGCTCTGAATGATTATTAAACTCTGTCTTCCCAACAAAAATGAATTAGAATGAATTTATTCAGCCTTTCACCATTGGTGTCAGGTGTAAGAAAATGCACAGGGAACCAGTATCTAAACTGGATCATTTCTGGGCTGTGTTTTACCCTGTTACCACCCTATGATGCATCTGCCCCAGCATACGGGGAAAAAAAAAAAAAAAAAAGCCAGCAGGGTAAAATACAGCATCACCTTCCCCCCCTCCCCAGCTGTTATTATTAGGCATATTACTATGTCTACAGTCTTGGGTGCCCTAGGAAAGCTACCACTGAGTGTTGGCAAGAATTGGGGAGCACCAGTGCCTGGCAGAGGTGCTCCTGGGAGAGGTGGGCAGGTGCTGAAGGTCCAGACAAATCCCTCAGAAGGGGTTTGTGCACTTCAGTCACCCATGACCACCTCCCTCAGGTTTACCATAGCAGATTTAACATTTGCAGTAGTATAAGTGCAGTAGTACGTTTTAAGGACCATTTTTATTATTTTATCCCTTCAAAAATTTTGTGTCTATCTGGAAATCTCTCTGGGGCTGCTGTCATTTGACAATTGATTTTGTCCCCTTTATTTGGGGGACTCAGGTGAACAAAGCAGGACTCATACAGCACATTTATGTGAGTGTTTTATGGGGACAAGGTGGACAGTGGTTAATGGGGAAACAAAGCAAAATTATTTATCTATTTTCTTCCAAATCATTTTCCTTGAATAAACTAGGCATTTTGTTTGAAAGAAGAAAATCAAATAACAACATTTCCAGCTGCAGATTTTCTATTTGCAAGAATAAGCATCTGTAACAGCAATATTTTTACTTAGGAGCTGTAGTAATAATTACATTAGAGTGGAGAATGGTGTTAATCTCCCATCCTTAGCCAGCCTGCAGGCAGCTAAAACATTTTAGCCCTTCCCCTTTTTCAAGAAGAATGCCTTTTAAGCAGAGGTTTTGTCTTTCCCACTGTATATGGAAAAAATGACTACGCACTTCTATGGAGAATGCCTAGCTGAGAAATGTTTATGTTGGATCCAACCCCATCTATGTTGCTGAATGGCATTTTGTTTTCCACTCAGACTGGGGAAGGGGTAACAGCCTGGAAATATTTTCAGCACAGGAAATTTTTAATAGTTAAATACAATTACTTAGTTAAGGTAATAGACAATGTTGTTGCTCTACATAAAGCCATCTGGCTTTCAGCTTTTGCCTGTTTTTTCAGGAGTCACAGTTGCTCTGTCACAGTTACAACAGAGGCATGCACAAGCCCACTCAAGGAACATGAACGCAGTGTCAGTGGGCACAGAGAGGATCTCCCTCTGATTTTGGCCTGTTCCCTATTCTCTTCTTTGCTTATTGGTTTGGACATTACCCATGGGCAACGACCCATATTCCCTCTTCCTCCAGCTCCAAGCTCCACAATGAAACAGGGAGAAATAGAAGTAACTTTTGTTCTGTATCCCCTCTGCCAACAGGATGCTACCTACAGTCAGAGCAACTGCCTTCAGTCTTGTTAGTTTTAGTTTTTGCCATCACTGAGCTTTTTGTCTAAAACTCTGGGAAGACAGTTTCTGTCAGCACAATAATCTGGTCTTTATTATCATCAAAAATAATATCTACTTTAGAAGCTCATGAGCTGATAACTCTTCAGGTGACACATAAATATTCCCAATTGTCAGGGATAAGCCAGCAAGCAAAGTTTTCAAATTGTCTGTTATTAAGTTAAAGACTTGTCCTGTCTTCCTTAAAGAAAACATATTATTTTCTGTAAATTTTGAGGAAATCTAAACTCTTCTATATATATAAATGATGGAGATTTTATAGTCTTTCTTGTTTGGCTTGAAAATCAGACTAAATTCACTTATTAGATGTTTTCTTTAGCAGCTGCAGACTGGCCAGATATGGCATGCATGTCTGCAGACCAGCCCTTGCACTGTGTTCTCAGGTGGGGACATCTTGAGGACACAGACAAAATGAACGATGCTGAGATCCATGCAAAAGGGACAAGGGAAAGGACACTAGTAATAGAAAATAAGGCTTCATTTCTTTCATCATTCACTGAACAGTTCATTTACTGAAAAAGATTATGGATTCAAAATTAGTGTCACTGCTTTTTTTTTTTTTAATGTTTGAAGGTTCAAATTGCTGAGGTTCATAAAAAGACACCACTGCAGTTTTAATGAGAATTTCATATCATTTACCTAGAAAACCCCATTATTAGATTCACTTGCCCAGTGAGGCCTTAATTTTCATTGAACCTATCATATGTTAGAATTTAATTTAAGATATGAGAATATCCAACAATGTTGGGGTTTTACTTTGGCTTTCAGCAAGAAATAATTTGCTTTTACATTTGCAAGCTAAATAAAATGGAAAGTTTTTTATTTTGTAATTCACATAATTGCTTTAGTTTGTAATCTTGTTAAATGTAATTAGAATTTAGATACCTGTCAAGATAAGTAGATAAAAAAAGATTACCAGCATTATGCCCAAAACTCTTCATCAACTTCTGGTTAATTTCTGATTTGCAGCATCAGTGGAGCACTGGAAGAAATTCTTTCATTGGTAACAATGTCAGAAATTGAAGATAATGCAGGAATTTGCTGTACTACACCAGAGCATTCATTATAAAATCTATCATGAATATTGATTTGGAGACTAAGCTAAAAAATGGGTTCCTCTCAGAAATGTTTATAATTTTCAAAATAAATTTGAAAGTTCAAAGAATTAATTTGTATGAGGTTTTTGAAATGGCAAATACAATAGAGTGAGTTTTTGCATGAAGTTATCTAACAGCTGTAGTGTCCTATTAAAAGGGGCAATTAACTGCTAGGCTATGATGTCACACACCAAATTATTTTCACCAATAATAATACTTAGAATGTGACCTTTCTAGTTCAGAATAATTTGATACTGTGGACCAGAGGTAATGAAAGCTTATAGAAATTATAAATAGTGCCTGGAGGCCTCGGGGAAGCCGGTGAGCAATCTTGTTTGTTTTTAATTCTCTAGGATTGTAAGACTTCAAAGCTCAGATAAATTTAGGAAAAGACAACAGAGAAGAAATAAAATTGCAGAGCAGATGTCTGCTTTTGTCTACACATTAGAAAGTCATGCAGTGTAGAGCAGGATTTCTGTCCATCTCTCTCTACACTGAGTTTGATGATAGAATATGTCTGGCCAATGGGTTTGGCCAGTTGGTTGGTTACTAACTTCTGAGAGCCTCATTCTGCAGAGAAAGACCAAGATCCCTCTGAAATGTCACTACATAGGGATTTATAGGTTCAAGCACAAAGACAGTGAAGTGAAGAATACAGAAATTCCCTAAATATCTTAAAAGCTCTCCTACAAAGTTAATTGCAATTTTTCTTGTGAAATTTTAACACAAATAATTTCTCTTTCTCCCTACTCCATTTGACTAATCCTTTTCATATATCTGGTATGCTCTGGCAGTAAATCCTTGCAGGTCACTCATAAAAGTTGTCCTCAAATACCAGAGTGTGGTCTATCCCTTGCAAAGGATGGAGACAAAAAATGGGAAAGAAAGACGGCACAATGCCAAGCAGTGCCGTCTAAGTAAGCAAATAATTTTGAAGCATGATTGTTTAGTTGGAAACCAAAAATGTTCTTTCATTGAAGGATTAAAAAGACCGGAAGTCGTTGGACTGGCAACCACTTTATAATCACTGCAGATATTGGAAACAAGTCATCACCATGGAACTGTCTGCCCATGAGGGGATATTCGTTATTCCTAGTGGTTCTGACCAGTTTTCTTAAAAGAAGTGACTTGTTTTACTATCATGGATTACATTGGGTACACAGAGGTTCTTCATTTTGTGAAAACTAGAGCTAATGGAAGTTCTGCAGACCATTTTCTTTGGTTTTACCATCCTGGGATTGACACCAACTCAAGGAAGCATGAAACTCTGTAATACATTTACCAGTTGTGCATATTGTGCAAAAGCAGAAAAGCTTACCTTGATCCAACAAATGAGGTGCACCCGGGAAGAGAATTAAAAAACATCCTGAAACCAATGGTGCAAATAGTAATAATTCATATTATTGAAATATAGCTATTATGTAGTTCTTCCATCAGAATACAACAAAGCCCTTTCCAAAGAGGACTATTGTCATTGTTCCGTTTCACATATTGAAAAAATGAAAGAAAGACTGATGTGAATGATCACACAAGAGATGAGCAGAATAATGTGTATTCCTGGGTCTCGATGTCTTTATGAACATAGTTAGGAACAATGGAGTCCGTGCACCAAAACAAGGTGACAAGTTTCTCAACTGTTCGGAGAGAAGCAGTATTTTTGCCTTGTGTTAATTTCAGACTTAATATAATGAAACTATCACTGTGAAGGTATTAGTAGACTAGAGGTGGAGGGCATGTCATGAAGTTGATGAGTGACTAGAACCAGGTGCGGGGAAATGCCAAGCGGGGAAGAGGAATAACAGGATGAATGGAAATCCAGACCAGAAGGACATGAGCAGAGAACAAGGTAGCAGCAGAAGGGCTGTGGGAACTGATGGGGGCCAAATGGAGATCCACAACCCATAAACGTAATGTTCTGATGTACCATTAATAGAAACAGGCCAAGAAAAGTAAAGAGGCCTCCCCCAAGAAGGGCCAATGAGAGACCATCTCATCTGGTTGGCATTTACTGTAAGACTGTTTAAGTGACATTCAAGACTCATTGCCAACAAGAGAGATACATAATACAGACAGAATTAAAAGGTATCCTATAAATAAAAACTAGAGTGAATGTGTGCTATAAATATAAACTAAGGAGCCATGGATTTAATGAATGTCTCACTATAAATAAACAGACCTACTGGAAAAAGCTGTCTGCAGCAAACCCCTCAAAGCTACAAGTAATCACCAAGCTTTTGAGGAAACTTGAAGCTACACAACTCTATCCATAAGAATATTCTTTCTCCTTTTGCAAACTGAAATCTGTACAAATTTGGGGGACCTGAGAGCTAGAAGAAATTGAGAAACAAATGATTAGTTGCTGTATAGATATGAATGTAAAAAAGCCACAGGACAATGAATGATGGTTAGGAGAATACTATAACCACCATCAAATACTTTTATATAAAGAGCCCAAAGATACCTTGTAGAAATATTTTCTCTGTCCTGCCCTCAAAAATCTGAACAAAATAAAGCAGAGAAAATTTAGAGAAATTTTACCCCAAGTCATACAGTTCACATAGGATTCAATTCCATCATATCCATTGTGTACATGGCCTACACATAGTTACATCAAATGTAGTTGTAAAGATGGATCCTTTCAGCAGGCTAGAGGAGTAACAAAAATGAAAAAGTTTAAATACAATTGTCTGATACTTTGACCATTTTCAGCTACTGAGAGGTAGAGACCATCCTCTCAAGCTTATCCTGTAGAAGTTGTTACAGGAGAAAATTTATCAATTTTGTTCTGCATTTCTTGATTTCACACTGTCAGTTATCTTGTGAACAGTCTAATATTTGTGCGCAGAGCAGAAGGGTGTAAAAGCTGTGAGGAAGAGGAACGGTGACATAATAATAAATAATGTTAAAAGTACCAAATAATATTAAAAGTACTGTTTTCATGAAGCTATCACTGACTTCCCTGCCCTTTCAGAAAACAGGAATCAGGAGTCTGATCATACAGAGGTGTTTGGCAGCATCTGTTGCTGGGTTCAGTGATATATATATATAGATATCCAACTTATGAAGTCCAGCAAGACAGTCTTTTGTTGTTAACTAGGCAAAACAGGAAAGACAGATTACCTGATGATACACACTGTTCAGATAACTTCCATGAGTTACTTACCTGTAAAATGCATATTGTCTCCTGGGGACAGAAAAAGACAGCATAGTTCTGTTTTGTATCAGCCAAATTCATCCCAAAACTTAGTTAACTGTATTTTCAGCTGTAGGGGATATTTGGTACAAAAATGTTTCCAGCACCCAAAGCCAGAGCAGGTGAGCTAGTGCCAGTGAATTCCCCACCCACAAGAGTGGAAAAGTCTGAGCTGAGATACACTGGAGTATCACACATTGCTTGGTTGGGCAGAGTACCAGCTGGGTAAGACATAAGATGGGGATAAAAGTTTTTGGCAGTTAATGCCCTGCAAGAAACAGGGCTCCATCTCAATAACTTAAAAAATTGTCTGTGTAGACAATTTAAAAGAGCATTAACTTATAAACATCCTATTAATCTGGTAAATGCAACCTCAGATTGGCCCAGCACAGATGTCTATTTGTAAAAGACAGAAATGCATGCAGACTTTTCTGTCTGCTAATCCTACACAACAAGCACAGTTTGTAAGTTTTCTAGTGACCTTGCAGGTCCATCCGGTGACTCTGAGACCAAGGCAGCAATGAGCTTGGCTGTGTCAACACCAGGATCCTGCAGAGCAAATATAGCTGTACCTTTTCCCAACAGTTAACCCTTGCCCATCCCCATGTACTCACACAGAGTTGAAACCCTCTCCAGCCACAAGACACTCCTAAAAACTATGCATGCAGAATGCTCGAACCAAAATATAGCATTCAGTGGCTAAGCACCTTGCCTGTGATCTGTAAAAGTGCATGGTAGCTGTGTAAGAGGACAAAAAGCCCAGGGTTCCTGAGAGTTTTGCTCACCAGTAGCATATGTTGGCACCGAGCTGCAGTTGCACACATTGTATACAGTACAACTGTCAGATTTTGTTTTTTGGCAACAAATGGAAAGGGATTTCTCCTGCAGGTCACTAAAGGCAGGAAGGTCAGGACAGTGGGGCACAGTGTCATTGCAGCTCTTTCTGTTTGCATGAAGTTTCCCAGCAGACTGAAGAACTAAATCTTTGTGTCTACACTCATGAATAACATGTCTTTGACCTGAGGAATTTGAAACGTCTGTTATTCTGCTCCCAAGGAACAAGGAATGGTCAAATGTCCATCAGCCTGCAATTTGCAGTCTGGATTTTTAAAAGTCCATATTTAAAAGTACTGGACGTTAATTATGCTTTGATCTGAGAAGCAGATGTAGAAGTCATGTTGGTGCCCTCAGTACTTCCTTGCTGAATGAAACACCCTAAGTAGACTCTGTATGAGGTAAAAAAGAGTGCTTTGTAGTTAATGCTTTCCAAATATGATAAGCTGTACAATTTATGCCTACCCAGAGTGGTTTAGAGCTAGGATCTCCAGGGGTCAAACCCTTTGTTTACCTACATACCAGTTTGGCCAAGCAGTATTTTTATTGCAGTAAGAAGTGTGCCTTTTGGAGGGAGCCAGAAGCTGTCCTTAGAATGGGGTCATGCTTCAAGGAGCTGCCAGCCACAAGCTCCGCAGATTGTCCGAGTCACTCACAACAATTTAAAATTCTTCTTCCCAGATGCATCCAAAATGTTCAATTGAGGCTTGAGCTGGGAATGAATGTGACAGCCTTCACATGATGCCAGGGATCAGTTTTGCTCTCTGTAAAATGGGATAATCTTGTATCTCACAGCCATGTCTTAGAACAAAAGTCCCTGTTTGCAGTGAGCACGGAGTATCTCAGATGACAATACAAACTCTTAATAATAATTGCTTACAGATTTATTTCTTAAATATGTTCAATGCTCTCCAAAGCCATCCAGTTGAGATGGGACAGAGTTACTAGCAGCAATAAGAACAATTCCCAGATACCAAATGTCTGGAGGTATTTTAAAGCTCTTCATAAAAATTCTAGATTTACCAAAGGTGTTAGCATATATTTTATTTGCAGATTTTTGAACACACAAGTGTTCAATGGAGAAGGTAGCACCAGGGCAGGGTAATATAACAGAGCTCCCTTTGAAAGCTAGTAGTAAATATCAGAAGAGAGACAACCTTGATGAAGGGAAACATCCCAAGATCATACTCTGAACTGGCCAGAATCAAGCAAACTCAAATGTAGCAAAAAAATTGCTTGGGTGATTCAGGGTGATACACCTGAGCTAGCTTTGCAAGTCTCCCTTCGCAGTCAGGAGCGATCAACAGGCGCAGCTGACCTACTTTAGACACATTTTCATGTAAAAGGAATTAAAACACACAAAGGAAGTCTAGCTGGCTTCTTCCCATGTGGATGTCTCCAAACTGCTGACTCCTAGCCTGCTGTGGTTTGGGCTTCCTAAACACGCAGTCCTGCTGCTCAGCTGTGAAGGTTGCGGGCCAGGACGGCCCTACACTCACACGGCCACAGCTGTACTAGCACAGAAATGCACCTGGGGCAAGGAGGTCCTCTGAGGATCAGCCTGGGCCTGTCTTCATTGCTGACACAGACAAGCCAGGTGGGACCTGCTGAATGCTGAAAATTTGGCTTAGCTAGGGATTGAGCATTTCTGAGCAGGAAGATTCTATTGTAGGTGACAAAGACCAGGAATCTCTTTAGAAAAGAGTCCTACCTATTCTGAAGAAACCAGAGAAATTTGGAATAACATCAAATCAAGTGTACAGTAGAGGACTACTTTCTCAGAGCTGTTTGTGTAATTCTCTAATTAAAAAAAAATAATTAAAGAAATAAAAGTACCAGAAGATATTCAAACAGGAAAACGTCTTTATTTTTAGGAAGGGCAGTAGGCTATTTATCTCAAGTTGGCCTAAGCAAACAACCTTCAAAAAGGCTCCAGTACTGTGGCTGCCAATTCTAAATAAAAAAAAAAAAAAAAAAAAAAAGGATATATAAAATAAACAAAAGCAAGCATGTTTGGGTTGGGTTGAGAAATGTCCCCAGAGAGCAGATGGCTATTGTTTCCATGGCAATGCCATGTACTTTTGTACTTTTTGTACAGCAGATTGGTCTCTATTACATACAGACCCACAGATCTTAAAATGGGTGAAGGATATTTACAGTGTTCATTCACCCCTGTATAGCCAAAGATAGTTTCACAGAATCAGTGTTATGTTGAATCCTAAACTTCTGTTTAGCTAAACCCTACTAACCAGAAAAAACATTACCTCTTGATGTGACGCTGTCAAGAATAGAAGAATCCATCACTCTGCTCAATTTGTCTGATTCTTTTCATCAATGCAATGAAAATGTGCTTTATTTACTCGCATCTCTGATTCTGACAGGTTTCAATAGATGATGCTATGCCTGTATCTCCTTATATCACAGGAGTAACATTTTTCTCTTTTCTTTTCCCTAGGTTCTGGGGCAAAGCTTGATAATGTTGAAGTAGCTTCTCTTCTCTTCTCTTCTCATGCTACAATCATTTGTCTAGCCTCTTGACATATGAAGAAGTAATGTGAGGGGTTGCGAGAAACAAAAAAAAGTGCATTTTTGCCTCATAGAATAAAAAAATCACTGTTGTACATAAAATACGAGTGTTTATGACAAAGGATTGAAATTGTTTGTACTTTCATAGGTCTAGGATATTAGTTAATTAAGGTAATTTTAATTTCATCATAGGCCTGTGAGTTTATACAATTTAAATGTGACCAGGCTGCATTCAGTTTCACTACCCTGAATTGACTTTTAATGTGAAAATCTACTAACACCATAGTGTTTTATCCTTGCCTTCAGGTCTGAACATTCATGCAGCCTACAGAGGATCCTTCTCAGACCTGGAAAGCAGCATGCCTTTTAACTCTATCTCTAGTAGCAAAGCGAGTAACACTCCTAGCCAGTTAAAACCAAGTCTCAGGCAACACTAGACTTAGCAGTGACTTGACAGCTGATGTGACAATATGTGACTGCTACTTTGAGTGCTGTTCTTCAGCTTCAGTGCCCCCAGAGAACCATCTGTATCCTCTTTTACAATGGTCCTGGAGGCATGCACCATCTTTTGCTTCTGGTTTTGTTCTGGGTCAGATGCAAGGAGGCCCCTGGTCCAAGACTCGAAGTCATGAGTATGAGGAATATAACAAAGGCTGAAATTGCTTAACGTAGATCATTTAACCCTGAACCCACCTCTCTCTGTGTACCCCAGCACTCAAGAAAAAGTTCTGGAATTAACAAACACTGGTGAGGATCCAAGGAGCCTTTTACTGCAGAAGAAAGAGACCCTTTGTGCTTTTATATGTTCACAGGAAAGTCACAAGTTCCAGTACTAACTAAAGAGACATGACATGTTTTCTTACCATTGATGCAGAGTCAATAGCTACATCTGAATTACTGAATAAAGCAGTCTGGGGACCTCCTAGTCGAGTAGCATAACACAGCACATGTCCACATGCTTAAACTCCGTCTGTGTTTGCCCAAAAAAGAGCAGTCCCAGACATGTTGCCTCATGGGAACATGTCCTAAGAGATGCCATGCTCTGAGCTGTGCCTGGACATTGTCAGGAAAAGAGCAATCTGTCAAAGAGCAAAGTCAAGGCAGAAAATGAACCAGCAGTCAGCATGGATGTTCATAAGCCACTGTCTGAAACCATGCCCTGTCCTTTCTTTAGTTGGCTAAGGCAGATGTAACCACAGAGAACACTCTGTGCATATTTACCAGCACAGCACTCTTTTGGGAAAAGCAATGCAGAAGAGACAGGGTCACAACAAGCATGCCTACCCCAGTGTGGCTGCACCAGTGTTGCTAGCTGGCAGTGTGGAAGGAATGGGGACCTGGTACTGCACTCAGCTGCTCAGGTGCAGATCAAGAGCAGCTGCAACCAACCAAATTGGTAGAACTGCTTCAATATAAATGGGAGCAAACTCATAACCCTGTGTATCTAGACTGCCTTCCATCTTCAGTCCCATCTTGCACCCATACCATCAGAAGGGTTTAAAGCAACAGTGCATGACTAGGGACTCCACAGCACTTGCAACACTGCAGCTGGTTCTTGTTTTTAAGAAATGTAATAATGAAAGCCAAGTGCAAGGGGGGGAGAAAATTAAATGCACTATGGGTATAAAAGATTTTCAAGAGCTCAGCAACATCCACATTAGATTGGACTTTTCGGCTTCAACTGGAATAAACATTGTCCCCTTGGGGAAAAAAGAAAAAAATATATATATACACATAATAATTACAAAGATGTAATTGCTAATGCAGACCTAGCATTTTGGCCTACTGATTGTCTTCAGCATTCAGAAACAGACAGTAGATGGATATGTTCCTCACTCAATTGTCTACATAACAATTTTTTGGGGAGGATATTTCCATTTTGTTCCAGAGCTCTTTGTGCTTTGTATGCAATTATTTTGTGCTCCCAGAACATTCAGCCATTTGAATCCCTCAATTAGCTCAACACTCTAACACTTCTTTTTATAAATATGATGTTGGCTCACGCCCTGGAACAACTAACAGATCACTCCATTATCACTAGTAGGGCAAGGAGCAACAAAAATATATCAGAATAATTGAGAATGCCTGAGAAAATTTCTGAACCCCAAGCAAACAACTGTATCCAATTTTCCTCCCATTCCCATCTCCCTCATAGTATTGATTGTTAATACCTCATTTCTGGTTTAAATTGATGCAACCCAGGGTTTAAAATAGTACATTAAAATAGTGAGCATCAGCACCTTCCAAGCTGTTGTGATGAACTGAGGAGTTATAGGGAGATAATATTGTCAGAAGTTACCCAGGTGACTTAGGAGCCTACCTCTCATTCTCAAGAGGGGGTCTGACAGCCACAACAGCAGACACATCCCAGACTAAGGTAGATGTCTCAAGGGGCTGAGAAGTGCGTCTGCTGAGAGTAGGGGGTAAGCTGGTTTCCAGCAGGCTCCAGTGGCAGCCATGCAAATCTGGCCATATAGCTGGAACCACTGATGCTGGGCTGAACTACACCTAACTTGCTACTGTTGTGAGTGAACTAGATAAAAGCTTGCTTGTGACTGCAGTACAGACGTACCCTTTGCTGAAGTTTATAGGATATTAGATTTATGGCCACCTGAAGCATTTGCACAGACACCTTTGCATATACTCATACATTTCCATTGTCCATATTCATCATCATATGTGAAAAAGGATTTTGCTTAGACCTGCAAAACCAAGAAAGCTTTTGGACAGACACTAGTGGACCAGCTAGGACCACCCACCAGCTGAAGGGCATAGGAGAACATAACATGCCTTAGAACTGTATGGGTGGAGAGAAATATTGCCAAGAAAGACACTGGGAAACGAATCTGTTTTCAATTTAGAAAATAATTGTCTGCCTTCCACAGTGTGTGGCGTAATCATTCAGCTGAAATCCTTAGTCTAGTGGGAGCCAGTCCTACAGTTCTGTGTTAAGACTAAACAACTGAAACAAGCAGTGCAAACAGATAGTATTTCTGATGTCCCAAAGTGGATATGGATGAAGGCTTTTCCTCCGAGGAGCTATTATCTAAGGAAGTGTTTCCAAAGCAAGCCGGATAAAAAATGGTGTGTAAGAATATTAAAGGCAACTGAGTTTTCCATTTATGTTCATCTCAGCTCCTCAGAGCTCTCTGGGATAAGATTGGATTAGTGATTCATTTGTAAGCCTGTTTTTTAAAGCTTGTTGTTAGTCATCTCATAAGATATGTTATTTCATAAATGAGCAGCTCATCCAACTGGATAAAAGCATCTATCCACCCTTGAGAGTGGAAACTCTCACAGAGATGAACCTCGGGATTGCTGGCTTTTGCTGCCCAGTGTCCCACAACTGTATCTGTAGCACAACGCAGGCATACGAGCTCAGGTCCCAGAAGCAATGGAGCTAAGTTCACTAGCCCCAGCCACCAGCAGGCCAGTGAGCAGTGCCACTCACAGGCTAGCTTTTGCAGCCAGTGGACATAACACTGAGCAGCACTGAATGAATATTGTAGTCTTGTTGTTCTTGTCATAGCTCAGAGTGGGCGTGCAAAGGCCCAGTGCAGAAAAGAAATCACCCTTTATTTCATGGCAACCTAGGAAGATGAGGAAGAGGAAGATTCAGAGGAAATCCAATCCTGATTAGACCAGTATAATAAATAATAAGTGTCATACCTTGTGCACATGCAAATTATGTAAGATCATGACCTTCTGGTTTGCTTGAATTTCCTACTTTTTTCAAGAGCAAGTGACCTCAGAACACAGAAAGCATTGTGTAGTCAGCTACAAAAGATATTTCAGGAGAGCCAAGTGTACCTCAGGCTCTGACGATTATATCTCTTTAAGTGCTAGCAAAAAGAGGGTGTGGTAAATAATTTCTGAAGATCTGAATGATACGCTGGGGCCTTCACAGAAGCTCTGCAACAACACTGCAAGAGTTATGCAAGAGTAAGAGCTTTAAGATCCAAAAGTTCATGAGTCTGCGTGGATCTAACATCATCTGTGTGATGCAGGGAGACTGCTACAGAGGGTGAGCAGGCACTGCCTGAGCAACAGAGGTTGCTCCTGAGATCAGCTTCTTCATGTCTCACCAACTTTGCTCTAAGATGGAAGTTCCTCAGTGGAGAACAAGAAGTTACACATAATAGATGCAAAAGCAATCCTCTCTCATTTTATTTTTGTCTTTAAGTAAAAGCGATTCTTTTCCTATGAATATACCTTCTTTACTGAATAATGATCAGTAACTTCTAGTTAACCCATCCTCTAACACAAAATGCAGTAGGAACCTGGCAGCCCACCCCCCAACCCCACACTGCCGGCACCCAGTGCTGATCAGGGGCAGCACACAGGCAGGGGTGCTGGCAGCTTAAACATCGTGAGGCAAAAAGCAAGCACCAGGGCAGGGAGCATAAGAACAGACCGGAGTTCAGCAGTGTGTGTAGTCTGCTGCGATAGGGTTGTGGAGTGTGCTCGCGGGAGACCTGACAGTTGTAGTTCTCGCTTTCCCCTGCCTCATGCTTTCCCCTGCCAAACCTAACTCTCAGAATACACAGGCATAGGAAATACTTTATTTTTATTCTCTTGTTGCAGGGATGCCAAGAAGGATTTTACCGTACCAGCTCAGGAAAATGCTCTCCTTGCAACTGTAATGGCAATGCAAACAGATGCCTTGATGGATCGGGAATCTGTGTGGTAAGGAGTTCCTCGGCCACTCCCTCATGGAATGACAGCACTAGTTTTTGTATCTTTTTTCTGATAACATGAACCTTTTCACCTTCTTTTTGCTCTTGCATGAGGCTTCACATGAAAGAAATATTTCCCAGGCAAACCCAAGAAACTGTGGGCCATGGTCTGACTCTACTATTAACATCAATGCCACCAATGCTCAGTTTCAATATAAAGCAAAAACTGTCCCATGGGAGCTTTTTGCTGAAGGTCAGGGCCAAGATGAAAACAATAATGAGATTATCATAGCCAAATTTCATTCTCACTCTAATTATCTCTGCAGATTCAAAACACTTTTTTGCATGCAGTATTTGTGAGAGTTAGTATGCTGGGGAAAATGTTTAGTCCATTAGAAGTGTGGAAAGAGTTTGTGTCCCCCCAGAGAAAAATGCATAAATTCAAACACATTTCATTCTCCCTCTTATGAATACAGTGCTGTATATCATATAAACAATTTACAATGGTGAGTGACCCCTGTGAGTGTATACACATGTGTTACCCATAGTAATTCTGCTTCATGGCAGCCTCCTGCTGTGAAGGAACAACGTGAGGAGGTTGAAATAATACACCAAGGGAAGAGCATGTTGAACTCCAAGGTAGTATTACAATTTCCCATATGTTCGGTCTCACTCATTATCAGCTCAGACAAAAAGCTGTGAGTTGCATTAGTAGTTGATCGCTTGTAGCTCCAGAGCAAAATTCAGGGCAGTAAAACCAACTCCAATTACTAATGGGTAATCAGAGCAGTAATATGGTAAAGAAAGGTTGGAAGTTAATACTGTAATGTATCTGAACCACATAGCGAGAGCTAGGCATTAGTATACTCTTTACAGGTTTGTATAGATCCCAGAGCTCCAGTCTTTGCCATGGATTTATTGTGTTACTTTTGACAAGTCATAAACCTTTGCCCTCAGTTTGTCTCTTTGTAAAATGGCCTTATAATATTCACATACTTTGCATTGCTGCAGCTTCTACCAAGTTTTCAGTTATAGCTATACACAGTGCCATGCTCCATGGAATATTTCCATTTCCATTCCCATGGGAGGAAGACAGTGCAGCTGTTCAGCCCAGGAATAATTATTATGGCTTGGCCACTGTAGTGTGCATAGGATCGGCTAGTTTCTGCAGAACACATATTGGACTAATTGGTTAACATTAAATTTTTTAAATGGTTTTACATTGTGAGGCATTCCCAGCTATTCTCTTTCACATGCACATGACTTCTGTGCATGGGAAAATGACAAGAGGAAGTTTCTGATGGAAAACTTGAGAACAAGAGGGACAGCTTAGCAAATGTCTGCTTCTCATGACTCTGGTAACCAAAGAGTTTCTGGAGTAGAATATATGAGGTAGGAAAGTGATTATATCCTCAGTTTACAAACACAACAGAAGACTTGCTTCCTGTCTTCTACACAAAATGAGACTGATATCAAGAGCTGGAGAGAAAGAAAAAAAAAGTTGCTGTATCATCAGGAAATAATCTCAAAGGATCTGTATATTCCTGACTGATGTTTCTCTAGGATACTAAACTCCCTGACTTGATCAGGTAGTAAAGAACAAACTAAGGGCTAAAGCCCAGTTTACTGCTTGAGTTCAAATAAGCCATTTGCATGGCTGTTCTGAATGGTTTAATAAGCCATTAAGCTCAGGCCATTTAAGTTCAGGCATGATAAGAAAACAGAACCAGAGATGCCCATGGGGACTGCAACAACAGGACTTCACTGAGGATGTGGAGATTTCCAGGGAAGATCTTTCAATCTTCCAACTGGTGAAACTGGTAAACCACGAAGTGTGACTGAGAAAGTCTGGGAGAATAAATGCTTAAAGAAAGAAAAATGTAATTTGGATTAAAACAGGCAGAAGCATGTTAGATGAATGAATGAATAATTTGGGGAAAAGAGAGTTGACAGTTAAGAACATGATTGGTGTTAGAATAAGCAGTCAAAGTAGCCACCCCTAAGGGCCATTCTTGAGAAGCACAGGAATGGATCTGACCAAAGTGTTCTGTGGGCTGAGCTTGGGCCAGAGAGCAGTAGGCATCTGTATGGCTGGGAATTTCAGGGAATAGATAGGACCACATGGTAATGAGAGTCCACTGGTTTCTCCCTCTTTAATTTTTAGGCAAATTATTCCAATGAATGTTGAAGTGGTAACCACCACACCTGATAGTTAGACATAAGACTTTCTGCATTCTGTTAATTTTTGAAATGCTGAGGGAGGGAGGGAGGGAGGAAGGAAGGAAGGAAGGAAGGAAGGAAGGAAGGAAGGAAGGAAATAGAGATGAGAGAGAGAGAGAGAGAGATTCTGTTCATATCCTTCACTATTGTTGTTGTTGACCTGCATTTATATCCATATAAACCTGTTATCTCCCTGCTTCTAACATGCAACTCTGTTCTGAAGTTTTATCACAGACTCCCCAGTGGCAACCCAGGTTACTCTAACCTGTGTTATAGATGTTAATGAACAGCCTTAGCAGAAGATTTTTAGATGAACTGATGTTCAGCAAAGTTAAAAAGTTTTATGTTTGCATGTTTATTCACACAATTGAATGATTTAAGTGTTTATATATATATATATAAGTTAATTCTGCTAACAATGATGGGAGACAACATGAAAATAATAATAACATTGTATTCTGTGGGTGGATAATTATTTTTTATTGTTGTTTAAATAATAACTAAGCTGTAAGAGCTGGATAAATGAACAAGCTTCAGGCATTATGAAAATGAAAAAGTACCCTACTTCAAAAGGGATGAAATGTAAGGGTCAGATTCCATACAATGCTCTAAGACCTTCATATTATGCAAATCCCCCAAATCAGTTCAGTGAATGTAGTTCCCACTGCATACAAATTAATGAAATTTTCATTGGCCTCTGCCCTCAATTTGAAATCAAATAAAATTAAACTGCTATCAATGAAGCCTTAGGGTAAAGTACTCACATCCTTAATTCCTGCTGACATAAGTATCTATCATCTGGTCCTGTTTTAAAATTTCTCTCAGCTTATTCATAGAGTGTAAATCCAACCCATTTGTCTCTAAAAGCCTATCAAATGATATAATCAATGAATCAACAATCTCATTGGGTAACTAGACAGAAGAAATTATTGCAAAGAGCCTTTCTTGGATAGATGTCCACATAAAACTGGTACAGAAATCAATCACGTCATCCTGTGATTATAACTGCAGAGCCACTCAGCCCATTTTTTAGTGTGCCCAAGTGTTAGAAGAGCAGTCAGCACAGTGTAAACTCCATTTGTGATATAATATAATACAGATGTCAAATAATACTTCATTTCAAATACATTATCTGGTAATGCATGTAAGGCTGATAGGGGAAGAAACATTAATTTTTTGTATTGATTTTAGACTTTGATATTTTAATAGTATTTTAACCTTCTCAACCCTAGCTAAAAGAGGAAAAGGAAGTCACTTGTAGGACCATGTAGCTTTTGATTTTGGAAACATTCATATATGTGATAACTGGGTCAAACTATAACAACTACAAGTTGCAGTCTGCAGATAGAGTGATGTGCATTTCTCCTGCATAAAGCCCAAGCAATGAGGTTTACTGTCAGTAAGATCTGAAGATATGAGGGGAACATTTTGCCTCTTTCACCACCTCCAGACCCTACCCCACCAACAATCCACAGCTGGGCTATTTCTTTAGTGTCTTTGTTGAGGGATCAGCTGTTGAAAATTCAGCCATGGCAGCAGGCTTCAAATGACTTGAAAACTGAGCAAAACATCACAGCAGCCATGATGATCATCTCTGAAATGAGTGGCATACAGAGATGAAAAAGCTTGCCTAAAACAATGAGCTCTAATACTATATGCCATTAGCAACATAGGCAGGTTTTACGATATTAAAAATTTTGCATTACATTAGGAAGGAAGTCACTTGAGGTGGCACAGTACTATGACAGTGACTTCAGAAGAACACAGCGAAATGAATTGGCAGTCTGAAAGGATTAAAAAATTGTAAAGTTGGATATCCTGACAAAATTTTTGTTGGACTGAGTTATCAGTGTGCAATAACCACAGAAAGTGGTTACTGCTATTAATGGAGGGTAAATATTATTCTGTGGTTAGATCTTCATAAATGCATAAAGGCACACAGAGCAGGAACAGTAAGTCTGGAGAGAACATTACAGCTTGTGTGTGCCTACCTACAAAACTTCAAGTGCTATGTTATCCTCTGCTACATATATTTGATCGGTATGTATATAAGGTATCCAAAGAGTACACAAAAATAAATAGATGGATCGATAGATATATAAGTAGATAAAGACCATTTTCAGAACAAGAAAGGCCAAAGGATCATAATGATGGAGAGGATAAATTCTCTGGTATCCTTTCCAGCCTTTTATGGAATTCTTGACAATAGAATGTATTGTCGTGTAAGTGATTTGTGTTTAAGTGTTTGGGTTTACATCTGAGTGGAAAGGTTGGAACCAATTTGGCAGTTCTGCCTGAGAGGATAATATGTTCCACATGATTGCCAAGGCAGGTCTGGAGATCCGCCAGTGGATCTACAAACATCCATCAAGCACGACCACAAAACCACAGGGAGCTAGCAGAACTCTCCAGCTTATTAGGTACTCCTGGCTTCATGAAGAGCCTTGCAGCTTACAGCTCACTATTTCCTTCTTTAAAGATGGACTGCATCTATCTATAGTGCCCAAGGTGATACACCTTTGGAAAGCTAACAAGAACAACAGTCTGGTGTTGAAATGCAGCCCTTGTCCAGAGGGTTTTTGTACACACTTGTCAGAAGTGCCAGTGCTAATAGTCTCAGTGCCTCAGATGGAGAAATTTCCCTACCCCTTGGCTCTGTTTTAACACAGAATATTTGCTGTCCTAACAGTTTTACTATTGAAAACTTGCAACAACGACACTAACGCGATCACTTTCCCTGCACAGCCTCTTCAAGAGGCTTGTAGGAAGCCAGACCAAGACTGCAAGGAAGTGCTGCCCTTGCTCTCACACTAAGCTAAGGTAAGTGATGGATGGAGAAAGTAGAGAGCCAAATGTTTTTGGCAAGACATGAACTCCCACTTTACTCAGTACAGGACAAGATCTACAAACCAAAACTTTGACATAGATGGGCTATAATGACCCACACCAGACAAGTTTCAGAGCTGAGTTTTGTTGCTATTCTCATTATTTCAGGTGGTCAGCTGTCTTTACGTTACACGTAGAGGTTACACAACATTTAGTGTTTCTTTTTACTGCCTCATCTCTTCCATGAAATTTTGAAAGCTAACTGCAGCTCACCCACAGTGGCTGGAGAGAGAAGGATGAAATCATAAACCTTAAAGATGAAAAAGATAAAACACGTAAATCTCATGGCTTTCAAGTCATTATGCTGAAGTACTTTTTTTACTATTATTATTTTGGGACAGCAATGAGCTTTGGCATGCTGGCATGGGCACTACTACGCAGCTCTGTAACCTCAGATAGGAGGGCATGTCACAGATATGGAGAATTTTAAATCTGCATCCAGATACTATACCTCAGGCCAATCTCTACTGGCCTAGCAATAAATACAGACAGACTGGACAGTAATATAAACCAATTTCATCACTCTACACATATAATTTATTTATTCCCATACAATCTTTCTACATTAACAATTGCTACAAAACTGCCTCTAAGAAGAACAAGAAATAAGGGAGAAAAAAAATAAATCAGTTCTTGCTATCTTGTAACAATGACTGCTTTCATCTGCAAAGTAATATTCAGAATTCCTAACCGAGGTTTGAGGGTACTTCCAGATTTCACAGATAATCTTTTTAGGGTTTATTTTATTTGAAGTAGTATTTTGTTCACTTTACTAGCCTCACTAGAAGCAGGGCTGGATATTAACTTTTGTTGACCTGGAGAGCCTCCATACCATCCCGTATTAGGTGCCTAACAGGGGTGCCCTGCATCATTCTGTGCTAGGTCCTGTCTTTCTCCTTTAACTCTAGAGGGTACAGAAAATTTGTCATCTATCTGTTACCTGTGGCACCTAGGCAGGTACAGCCTGCCTAAATTGCACTGTGTTAGCCTTTCAAGGAAATAACCTTCCTAAAGTAATTGTCTAAATGGCACATTTAATGAAGCCAGTGCCTCTGAAGACCATTAAAAAGAGCTCTTCTCTCTTCAGGATCCTAAGTTAAGGTGGAACAGATTCCCACATCTTAGACTTTTAGTAATGTTCATTTGCAGAAAAGCATGTTTGTCTTTTGGGGGGACAAATTATAATTTTACTTGTCCTGCCTGAAGAGAATCAACAAACTCTTCAATATTATTTCTGCACAAGCATATTTACAGAGCAGAACTGCATCACACTAAGTGCTCCGTGATCTCAGAACAGCAATTCTGGTTTTGCTTTCCAAGCAGAGAAGTGCAGGAGCTCAGTGATGACAATCACTCCCCCCACAGCACCTTTTCATGTGCAAATATGTGGAGTACAGATGGTTACAGTAAGGGCAAAGTAGAAATGCTCACCCTGACTGATGACGCTCCATGAGACCAGAGCAGTGTGACCAGCAAAGGTCAAACTAAGGCATTTTCTAACACAGGAAAATACAATCCAGCCACTCTGTCATATGACACGTTGCTGCTGGCATAATGACGGATGAATGATGGTGTGTTATATCCTCGTATAGAAGCTTTCAGAAGCCAGGCTGTTATTACATCAGATTACTTCCTCTGAAACTGAATTGTCCAAGGAAAAAGGACACCTCTGCCTACTTTTGCTTTATGAAAATAAAGGCTGTATTAACATGGGCATATGGAAAGAATTCAGCACAGACCTTTAGCTTAATGTAAATTCCAAACATAGTTTACCAGAAAAAAAAAAAAAAAGTATTTTATAGCTTTGTTGCAATACTTTTCACTGCACAGCTCTGTCTGTTTTTGTGAACTGTACCATGTCTCACTCTGTTCTGTGCAGACAGGCAGCAATTTTCTGCTAGCTTCAGTGCTTGATGTCCTAAGAGACATATCAAATGACAATTTTCTAGAGATCTTTACTTCAATTTTCCTTGTCTTTCAAAGGAAACAAACAAACAAAAAAAAAGTATACTGAGTTGCTTTATTTGAAAAAAAATAGACATGAATATTACTAAACATGTTTCACAATTTTGTGAATTCCTTTGAACAAACCACTGAGACAGAAAAGGCTGTGAACAATCACACACACAGTCAGATTTATGACACCTACTGTAAATGATGCCTTTCATTCTAAAACAGGTATGAATACTTGCACCAAGAATACCCCTTGTAATTCTTACAACAAAGCACTTTAATATCCAGTGTCTCAAAGAATGCTAATTGGAATTCCATTTTTTATCCCATGATTATTTCTCAGTCAAAAGTGGCCAGTTCAGAAGCAAAACATTTTTCTCAAACTACAAAACCAACCCCACTTAGCGCTGAGAATCCCTCGTGAGCTGCAGGGAGGGTATCCTCCCTCCTTCAGCGATGTCTCATAGGCTTACTGTAGTCAGTAGCTTTGTTGGAGATGCCAAGATAACACAAAATAAAACATAAAAGGACACCTTTTATCACTTTAAAACTGTAATTCTAAATATCCACAGGAGTGCTGATTTGTTAAATAAGATAACGACACTTCGACATAATCACTAGAGAAAAATCTCAAAAGTGTCTCCAGCACTCATCTACGATGTTCTTTGGGGTAAAAGGGCCTTTTAGCACTTCCCTTCAGTTTAGAAGTTGAAAAGCACTGCAGATTTAAGGAGCAGCATTGGCTACCCTGCTGCCCTGCTGTTATCATCCCAAAAGTGTCTGAGCTCTGGAAACCAGTAATGGATTTATTCTGCTAGTACCCACATGTTGTCTGGGGAGCTGAGGCCAAGAGAGGTGATGTGAATTGCTCAGAGGGAAAATAAAGAGCATGACGAAGGCTGCAATTGAATGCAGCCCACCTGAGGCCTCTGTCAGCACTTTAGATACAGGATCCTTCTTTCTCTTTGAGCTCTCAATGCCCACACTCTCATCTCTTTCTTGTGGTGCATTAAAATTGCATGTGCATTGAATAATGACAAACACGAGCTATTTTTTAAATGGTGTTAGCCTTCCACTGCCTCTTGTCTCACACCACGTGTCACAGCAGCCTTGTGGTTCGTGCACTCTTGCAGGAATAGAGTGCAAGAGCTGGACATCTCCACAGTGGCTGCCCGTAGCTCTGCCCTTGTTTACTCCTCTCGGCTTCTCTGCTCTCACCAGGCTTCTTTCCTCCCCCTTGTCTGAGTCAAAATTTCTTTCTTTTCTCATTTTAGAGCCCTTTTGTTAAAAGAACTTTCTGGTTTTGTGCATAGTAAATACTCTCTTTACATCAAATATTACTATGAAAAACCACTTTATGCTCTGCAACTATTTGTGTCTAATTCATTTAAAGATCCATGGAGAAAGAGGCTGGCCTTTTTCTTTTTTCCTTATCATATTCTACCTGATGTAGAGTTCTCTGGTCAAATGGCTTTCTGGCTTTGTAGAAATAAATGATTGCTGTGCAGTAGGTTCTGTATGACTAGAAAAATGCAACAACACAAGCCTTGAATCCTCCTTGAATCAAAAGAGGTCTGAACTAAATTAATAAGTGCTAACTGGGGGACTTTAATGAGATTCAAATCAAATGAGATTCAAAAAGAAGATTGGCTAAAAAAACATCAGATGCACTCTGGCAAGAGTGATTGTCTTTTACTAAAATGATGTTTTTCAATGGAGATTGATGATATTGGCACACAAGATTATGAAAAAAAATCATCAGTGTTGCCAGGGCAGAATTCTGCCACTAAACCAAACTTTTAATATTGGGATACAAAACTCATGTAGCAATGCATGTATGTAAAAGTGAAACACAACTATTTGTTTTCATTAAACATCTTCCCTAATCTCATCCCTCTTTCCTCATACTGTTTTATTCAAAGCACACTCTATGGTTGGAGTAGAAAGTGAGTTCCAGATCTGTAGGGTCTTGGCTCAGCAGGACATCAGTAAGCTAAGCTCACCTACCCCCAGCTTGGTGCTACTAGAGGAGCTCTGCCCACAGAACCCAGCGTGAAACACCGCCAGCGCTCCCGAAATCTGACGCACAACTTCCCGGTTCTTTCAGACACCACCAGCTGCTGACAGCTCGGAGACTTCTGCAATGGGATTAAATGACTACTGGAGGAGAAACTGGGGCACCACAGTCATTTCCTAGAACCTGCACCAACTCTGAGCACCACACAAGAGGTCCCCTTGCAGGGCCTGACCGAAGGTCTCTGCAGTCAACATTGGGTCTCCCATGGTGACAACAGGACATATTGTTTGGGGATAACACCCAGCCTGGCCTGTTTCTGAGGTCTCTTGGCTTCATACTCCACCAGCACCCACAGCTGCTATATTAAGGAACATTAATATACATACATACATACACACATAGCATACATACAGCCTGAATCCTCTTAGTGTTAATTTATGAACACATTCCCCATGAATCTCTCTTGGAAATTTTCACCCCTGCAAAAACTGTCGCCTCCTGGCAGCAAGTTGCAGAAGTTTCTTATCTTCTGGATAAAGAAGTACCTTTTAAAGTGAAACCTCCTAAAAGTGAAGTCTCCTAATAATTTTACTGAGTGTCCCTCTTCTCCTGTACTACAGATTTTGAGTGAACAATTGTCCTGCATTCAGTTTATTTCCCATCTCTGTTATTTTACATACGTCAAATACCCTCTCCTGTCAGCCTTTATCTCCCTCTGAACAGCCCTAACATTTTCAGTCTCTATTCATAAGCCACTGGTGAATACAGAACAAAACTGGTCTCAAGACCAAAGCTTAAGTGATCTAGATAGTGACTCTTCCCCATTCTGAAAAGTGACCATTACATCTGACCCTTTGCTTCCTAGACTTTACCAGATTTCAATTAGTAAAAGAAATATTCTTCAAGTCCTCTGACAATTTAGTTGACTTTTTTGAAAGTCCATAAATGTCCTCTGGATCCCCTTCATACTCTTGCTTATTTGCACCGTTATACAGCAGGTTAGTGAAGCAGGACTCCCTGACTCAGATGGTGCTTAGTTGCACACTCAGAGACCTTCTTCTTCATTACAGATGCTGTCATCTTACCAGGGATGGAAATTACATTCATCAGTCTATAGCTTCCATAATCTGCTGTTTGCAGGTCTGAAGAGGAGAGAATCAAGGACATGAACCCAAAACTACAGCAAATATGCACTGCACAGAGTAGTGCTCTGCACACTTCTGCCATGGACGTGGCCCTTTGCTTGCCTTTCATAGCTATTTGCATCCATACTGTATCAGTGCGAAGTGGTGTCATTGGAGAGTTCTGATTCAGGGGTATTGCAAAACTCATTGCACATTTGCAAGAAAGAAAAGTGCTTCTGTGCACCTTTCCTACTCTTTGAAAAGCAATTCAGCAAGACAATTAGAATTTGGAGAGTTGTGTTTTTTCAATGGCAGCTTCTGGGTATTTTGCTGAAATCAAGGCAGGAGCATTGCCATGTGTATAGGGGAAAGCCCACGTAACCTGTCACATCTGTGTGTAACCATTTTTAAATTAAATGATATAAAAATGCTTATTTGGGCATGCAGAACCTCTGAATTCCATTTGGTGTCGTTTACAGAGAAATTTGACTGCTCTGTGTGTGTGTGTGATTGAAAATGTTATCTGAGAGGCACAATTTTCTACCCAGCATCATGAAATATTTTCAAATAAATATTCTGTATAAGTTACCATAGCTTGATTTATTGTCATAGAACTCCAAAAATATTAACCAGTGGCTGATTTGCCTCTGCATGGGGAATTATATTTCCTCAGAAATATCAGACTGCAGAGATAAAATTTGCTTTGAAAGTGAGTGACATTTTGTGCAGTTGCTCTGTATTTTATAAAAAAGCCACTGCAAATGCAGTTTGGCATGAGAAAGAAATACGTTAGGCTCCCACTTCTTCCCACCATTAAACAGACCTCCTTTAAGATGAGAACATGGCATCCCTTAATAGTGTAACACATTTCATCTCAGGAGAAAAGCATCAGAGCTACATGGTGTATTAGCCACCATTTGCCTGCAGATTCCCCTGATGCTCTTTTCCAGTCATCAAGCCCAAGGAGCAGCCTCGCTGAAACCTGCCTAGACTGAAATCTGTTGACAGCATTTACCAGCAGACATTTTTCTTGTTGGTTTGATAGCAGCAAAAGGGATCTTTCCTGCTGGCACTTACAACTCAGCAAAGCTGACCGCTACACTTGAGTACCTATGGCATCTCTGAGAGCAGCCAGTGCTGTTTCTGCTCCAGCACCTGGCACACACGTATGTCTGTTTTGTCCTGTCCTGCACCTTGCCAACACTCGCTGGCTGGCCAGTGTGATCATTTAGAGCATTTTTATTTGTAGCAATACTAGCTAATACTGGGTCTGGTTTCATCCTTCAGTTCCTTGAAGGATTGGGGTCTGGCTTCAGCCCCTATTCTGTTTGTCCAGGTGTTCAGCTAAATGATTTCTTTCTGAACTAGGCAGTACCTTCATCTGACTTTCATCACTCTCTCTCTTTTCACTGAAGGACTGCCAGAGAAACACAACAGGAGAGCACTGCGATCAATGTCCGGACGGCTTCATCAGTGACATTGTCAGAGGAGTGCCCACCTTCTGCCAGCCTTGCCCTTGTCCCCTGCCAGGAGCTGCCAAGTACGTAAAGAGTCTTTGTTTGTCTTTGGTTTGGGCTGATTTGGGCCCTTTGCAAGTTGGGGGCAGCATCCCTGCCTGGATGCATGAGACAAAGCTTCTGCCCTTCCCAGCAGAGGAAAATAAGAGTAAGAGGACTTCCCACTTATAATCACAATATTTGATATTTGAACAAATTCAAGTTCTCCCTCTTTTATGTAGGAGAGATTACTCAGCTGTCTGGCTACTTTTAGGAATGCCTAAAAGACGAGTTACCAAGGAAGGTAGCAGCAGGGATGTGTGTAGTAGAGACAGACAGACAGGCAAAAAGAGCAGTCCATGACCCCCGGAGGGTGAAGCCAACCAGGACACAGCACAGCCTGGCAGACTCCTGTGCAAATAGCGGCACAGATAAAAGCAAGGAGTGGGAGGACTCTGTGACAGGTACGCTGCCACTTCAGCTGACACACAGCCACCTTCAGGAAAGAAGCTCTAAGGCCTAGTAGAAAACCAAGGCTGAGCCAAAGAGCTCCAGGTGTCACCCACTTTGTGCCTTCTGAAGAAGCAAAAAGCTACAAACTGTAATCAGTTTTTGGAAACCTGGTGGCACATCAGTAGTGCAGATGAACAGTACATAACCAGCTTCCTCTTGCTTGAGTTCCACACTCCTTGAGAATGGCATCCAGGCAAATCGCAATGCGGGGCCCAGAAGAAATGCTACTTGCCAATGGGTTGAGGTTATTTTTAGTTGAGCTACCTACTCCCCTTGTGTGTTTTTTTTCCCATTCCACTTTCAAGCAGGGCTTCTCACAAAGGGGGAATTTTCTCATTGTGTTTGTTTGTGGTTGCTATAACGTTACTCATCCAGCCCTAAGGTGGGATGAGCCGTGCTTTGCTCAGCTGCGTGGTGGCACAAGCCCAAAATGGCAACAGGAGAAAATCTCTCTGGCCAAAGTCCTACAGGTCACCTCCTGGCTTTCGTGGCAAGCTGCAGACATGAGGAGGGCTTTGGGGTGGAGAACAGCTGTTGTTGAAAACCCGCAGCTTTGACTAGGTTAGAGAGAAAACCCTCAAGAGACAGGGGAAGAACCTGTTTTTGCTTACATTTATAAAGGCTTAGGAGGGAGGGTGCTCACAGGCAAGGCTTCCTGTTTCCTCCAGTTTCAGTAGCAGAGGTAATGCCAGAAATAGTAGAAGTACAACAGTCGGAAGCAGTGCTTTCTCCTTAGCAAAAGGGATTTTTTTAACCTGTTGGGCACAGAGCAGCCACATGGGTGTAAGGAGCAGCACTGCTAAACACAGCCTGGGCTGCCCGCTCCCAAAACCCAGCCAGGACACAGCAGGGTGGCTCAGGCACACCTCCAGGCCTTCCTCCCTGCAGTGCCACTTGGCAGAGCATGGTCACTTATGCCTGAGCCCAGACCCTGCCTGAGCCCACAGACCGCTGGGCTTTGTGGCAGTGCCCCCAGCCACAAGCAGCCCTACAGATAAGGGGCTCCTAGAGATAAGGAAGCCCCGAACCCAAAAGGCCTGCAGTGTGCGATAAGGAAGGGAGAACAAAACTTGCCAGGAGTCTTCATGAAGATGCTTCAACATCTGCATGCCACGCCTTTTAAATTATCTCAGTAAAAATCCACTTCAGTTTTTCAGGGTTTTCCTTGGAATCGAGTCCTGAAGGCAACATCTAAAGTAGTGTCCTACCCCAATTTGCCTTATGCCTGTATTTAAATAACATGCAGAAATTTCCTGTACAGCTTTTTGCATGACAGAGACCTGACAACAGCAATAGCCTTCAGCTGGGTCTGGAACACAGGCAAATATTAAAGACTGAGCAACATTCAGCCTTGCATAACTAAATTCAAAGAACAACCATTCTTTCTTATTCTTGTATTTTTCCTCCACTAGTCCTACTCCATGTATGGTAAGGCAAAACAGTAACTCTAGCAGAAAGCAGAGAAGCATTAAAAGCCTTAAATAAAGAACACGCAAAGGTTATTTTTTTGAACTCTGCTTCACTTTGGAAATAGCCAGTGAATCCATAATAGTTAGACGAAGTGACCAAATGTGTAAACTGACAGACTCATCAGATACATATTTGTTCTTGGGATTCATCTGCGTGTCATCAGATTTTCTGGCCAGACCATCTTCATGTCTACTGTCCAGGGAACTTTTGGAGTAAACCACATGAAGTGTAATGTCATCCCTTTGGAATAAAAAAAAGGGAATGGACATTGCTTCACAGTCCAGCAGATGTTACTTCTTTTTAAACCTTTGGGAATTTTATGAACTTTTCTTCCCCTAAGAGGTCACAAAAAATACAAAATCTCAGGAAGGCTTCAGTCTTGTTTCATAACTTAAATCCACAATGCGGTTTGTACAACTACGTGAAGGAATTAGGCTTTGTAAAAAAAGAGGAAGGCTGCCAAACTCTCATGATTTTCTTGACATGTTCTCATAAAAGCTTTACTGAAGTCAATTTGTGAATTCTGTGAGAAGGATCTCATTTTGTGTTCTCTCTGGTTATATGAAACGTTTTGAGACAACACAGACCCAGATGCAGTTTTATTTGACCCTGGATGTCCCAGTAGCTGAGAAATGCTGATGGAAAATGAAATCTTGCAGGAATTCCTGTCACCTTTCAATGCAGCTCTTTCCTGGAGCAAGCAGTGTGTAGATCATGCTCTTTCCCCATTGCTCTGAGTCTTTTGAAATCCTGTGCAAAAGGGATGCAAACTGCTACAGCTGCCCAGCACAGCTCAGCATCATACTGGAACAGGAGACAGAGAGGAGGATGCAGACTTACAGTCTTGATGCTGTCAGTTCTCAAGGGGCACGCTGCCTTTTAGAAACCAGAGCTGGTACCACTCAGGATGAGGTTAGCAGCGACTCAGGGCCTCCATTTTAGAAATCATGGGCCTGCAGCTGACAACTGCTGCCTCTCAGCGTGCCAGTTGCTTTCCAGTGCTGGCAGGAATTTGCTCACACAGATTGCAATCTAACTGGAAACACCTCTAGGATGTATGTCTTCTAACAGCAGATGTATTTAAATCATGTATATCGCTGTATTTGAAGTGTATGGAATTTGCACTTTCCAAATTTGGGTGCTGCTCTCTCCTGTCTCCTATTTTGTTATACAGTTGTTAAATCCTGAAAACACCAGAAAGCAAGGAGTCGATGGTTTAGAATCATGCCAATGTAAATTACAGCACATGGCATTACTGCAATCAGTATCACTAAGTGGCAAGTTGGTCTCACAAGAGGCCCCGGGGTCTTTCCAGCTTTCTCAGAGAGACCGTAGAGCATCCTCAGTTATCGTAAATGAGGACAGCACCAATTAGTTCAGTTTTCACCACTTGCTACTTCCAGATCAGATTTAAGGAAAATTGTGGGATTTGCACAGGAAACTACTGTACCCATTCCAGAGTCTAAATTCCCGAAGGGCTCTCTGCAGTGTCTTTTAAAAGCAATCTTATGTCCCTTAAAGTACAGGAGAGGAAGCAATTAGGTCTGCATGACATACATATTTATCCAAGTCCCTGGTCTAAAACACGTGAAACAAAACCTGAAGGTATCTCCGATCTACACTGCAATACAGAAATGTACATGTATCTGGGGATTATATAGCTCCATAGTGTTATACACTAATTAGTGCTTCCTATACTAATTAAAAAGACTAGACAAGGGGTATAGTGTGCATCACATATGAAGCTTAAGGATACCTGTGAAAAAATATTTAGCAGTGAGGAACCAAGAGCCAGAGTTTGCGCTGACAGCAAATGTCCATCATTTACAAAGATAAACTCCCAAGTGTTTGCCATTGCCTGCAATTCTAATGATGTATTCTAATGAAATTCCAGCTTTGCAGACTCCTGTTACCGAAAAAATGGAAGTGTGCGCTGTGTCTGTAAGGAAAACTATGCAGGACCCAACTGTGAAAGGTAAGAAACTAACAGGATGACTTACTGGTCAAAATGCCAAAGTCCAGGAGCCTTCAAAGGAATCTTTGCACACTGGGGAGAAATGTTGTGGATATGTATTCATTTGACTGAATCATGTTTGTCAAAGGATTTCATTCAGTTCATAATAAAATCTGTAAGGATTTGCTGCAGAGACATGTCAGGGTAGGACAGACTTCTACATCTGATGTATTTTGATCCAGCTCTTGCACTTTGTATACCCTTATGTGGTGACCTTTGTAAAAGGAATACAACTTACAAATCAAAATACAAATCAGAAACAGCAGCTGAAGTGAAAAATTGCCACCACAGAGATGCCTCTTGCAATTCCCTGCTCTGAAAAGATATCAGGCTTCTGCCAATTAAATGCTTCAAAAGCAAAGGAGAAAATACCTTATCTGCTCAAATTCTTAATGAGCAGATTCCTTCTTGGTTAAATTGTAAATGTACTTCACAGACATAATTAAAGCAAACAACCACAGGTCAGTGCTGCTTTTCAACTTTTCCTTATGCCCACAAGCAATTTCCAGTAAATATCTTCTAAATTACAAAGTACACAAATAAATGGAGCTATGCAGCAGAAATATAGCTTACTCTCCTGTCTCATAAAGGCCTATCTTACTCACCATGGACACACATGGACAGTGTTTCAGTGAAGAAACGTGATTATAATTCAAAAATTCTCTTTGAGCATCCAATAAATTAAAAGTGCTCTAACACAAAGAATGAGGGATATAGGATGGCTCAGATACTGAATTTCTCAACACCTCATTTTGTTTTTCCTTAAAGCCCCTGAAGTATTTAAAAATTCAATCCACTGTCAATAATGGGCAAGGTCTGAATTCAGACAATACTTTTCTAGAGAATGGAAAAAGGGTATTTGCTCCTGATGCAAAGAGAAATCAATGTGAAAAAGGTAAAATGGAAAAAAGAAAAAAAAAAAAAAAGAAAAAAAAAAGTGAAGACTTTTGCGTTTATAGAGGGTGTAAAAATGTCAGCATATTACCTCCACAGCACTAGCACAATGACAGCAATAGTGAAAGCCCTCTTGACAGATGGCACAAAAATGGAAAGAAAGAAAAAAAAAAAAAAGCCTTCTTTCCAGGCCTGTGGTTGTGTGCTCTTGTTCTTAAGAAATGTCAGATGTATGCACAAAGGATAACACAGACAATTAAAAGGTCAGTGAGGTTTCCTAATAGTTATTAAAATGTCATCCTAAACTACAAGCAAATCAGATTATATGAAATGAGCAGCATATTCATTGCAGCAGCAGAGAATGGCAGCAGCTTTCTTTTCTAACAGCCACTACTCAGCCTTACACACTGCAGCTGTCTCAAGGAAGGCAAAGCTGCGTAGATGGGTTAGGAAAAGCTACAGAAAGAAATCGGCCTGCCCTGGTCACTGGGTTAAGTCCTTGACAAACCGCTGGGGTAAGTGGCAAGCAGTGACAAAGGGCACTTCCCTCCTGCTAGATTGCTGGTCCTGCTCCCGTTTGTGTCAGTCAGGACATAAAGCATTTCAAAGACTAATGAGAGATGCCTTGCTTGTCCCTGTCCCCTCGCCAAAGAGCAAGCCCCTGCGTTGTTCACACTGCTGCTGGGCACCACCACCACTGGCTGCTGGTGCTGGCAGCAGTCACAGTACAGGGGGACCAGGTGAGAGAGGACATTGCCCCTGCCCTTCCTGCATCCCATAGAGCAGCTCATGTCCCCAGGGCAGAGGAAGGCAACGTCCCACTGCCCTCCATCCCTCCCTGCCCTCCCTAGGGGCAGCGAGCTGTGGGACACACTCCGTGGGCATTGCCTGGCAGACAGCCCACTCCGTTTCCCCTGGCGCTTGTTTAGGAGGCTTCCTTGTGCTACTCCAGGGACTTGGCACAAGTCTAGCTGGTTTCTTTGATGTGTGCCAGCAGACAGTGTCGTGAAATCGTGGAAGCCTGTGCTAGGAACTGGGAAAACACACCTCCCAGTTCAACATTTAGCATTCACGTTCACATCCAACAATCATGTTGCTCCTGGACTCCAGCAATAAAGCACTGAGGTGGTAGCAGCTGAAATCCATGTTTTCTTAGTGCCCAAAAGTTAAAAAAGATAATTGAGCAAATGATGCTTTAGTGTTCAAAGTGAATAGATGAGAAAGGTCCTTTTGGCATTGCCAGTGAAGAGGAAGTTAATTTTTTACTCACAAATAATTGCAGGAAGCAAACATGGCTGTAAGATGAAACAAAGTTTAACTTAGCAGCTTTAGTATTTCCACAATGCTGATAAATCACAAGGGAGAGGAAATATTCTTAGCAACAAAGAGCCCCTTATTGATACAACAGAGGAAAAAGACATTTACCACAGGCCTCTACTTTTTCAGACCATAAAGTGCAGACATGGAGCAATATGTTTCCATCCATCCATCCCTGTTCTTCCCACGTGCTACCAACCATTCAAAAGAGGCCAGCAACAGTCCAAGCCTATGATATGCCCTCAGTGGCAAAGGGAAGGGGAAAGTGAAGTTGACACATTTATTCACACTCTAAAAGTTCCTATTTGTTTTAGACAGCTACTCCAGATGAGGAGATATGGCTAATAAAAGTGAGTCAGATGGTCATAAAAAGCAGCATTCACTTCCAGGCCCACAAATGCATCTGTGAGGATGTAGGAACTGCCACTGCATTTCTGGCAAGTGAACTGAATGTCGTATTTCAGATTTTTTTTTAAAAATCACCTTGCCCTTATAAGAGGGAAGAAACTGTGGGCCTGATGGGAATAGTAGGCAGTCTTTGCTAGTCACTGTCTGAAAGCCAAAGCTGGCTAACAATAAGCAAAGCCCCCGTCTCATCCAAGCTCTGCTCAGTGGCTTCTGTGAGTTGGTGGACATGTGAAACAGACAGGCTTTTGGAAAATGCCTAAGCACAGAAAGTTAAAGAGAAATGCTGCAAGATTTTGAGAGTTCAGAATAAATCAAATAGTACAACAGATTTTTTTATTTTTTTTTAACAGAGGGGAAAGTTTTTCTTTTTTAAACCTCATAAACATTTTGAAATTTGGAAAATATGACTATGCCACATTGTCTGAAATATTCAAAAATTATAGTAAGCCTTTTGGCATAACTATATAGGAGCATCACCCATCACTGCTTGCTCAAACTCCTAGGGAAATAGGGAGTGACTCCATCAAAGTCAGTTAAATCACAATCTTTACACTCAGTATTGTATTCACAATTCTTCGAGGGGTGCAGAGAACTCCAGGTCACATGTTTTATTCTTTACATCTGGGTCACCCAAGTGATAAGATCTGCACCGAAAGTTCTGGCAGTGCTGCAAAGAGACAAATAGACTCTTTGCCATTGGCAAAGGCAGTATTTGAGGCAGCCAAATGGTTTATATTAGGATGCTTAATATTTTATATGTGTTTTTACTGTGGGGGTTCAGGACTGGAACATGAACAAAGCAGCACTGAGGAAATTACTTTCTTTATTAAAAAAAAAAATCAGCAAATGCAGGAACAGATCAAAACTGGAAGCTCTTATCAGATCTCCCACATTTTCATTGCTCAGACACAGCAGAACCCAGATTTGTCTATGTTCACATTTTAGGAGACAACAGGCCTCAGCCCAGGTCCCCAGCCAGAAACTTGGGAAAATTACACCAAACTGCCTGAGAGCTCACCCTCCCACCCACAAACAGCAGAACAAACAGTACCTGAAAACAGGGCTTTATGGACAGGAGAAAAGACTAGGACAACAGGGTGATAAAACAGGATGACACAGAGTACTCCTTACCTAAGTCACACTGACAGCCATTCAACCTTCTGATATCTTCAGAGAGCAATCACTGTGCCAGCTAGTTACCCCGTGGTCATTCTTCATCCCCAGTTTGGGGCATGAGTTCCCAGCCTCTGCAGTGCAGGCTGCGGGGTCATGCACATTCCCGCAGTGACACCATGGGTGGCACAGGCTGTCCCCATCCTGCCAGCTGAGCCCCCCAGTCCCACTGCTTCACAAGTTCATGGAGCAGGCAGCAATAAGCATGCTCCCTGCTACCAGCAGAAACTCCTTTAACTGAGACCCTGATGATGACACCAAGTCTACTACCTGTTGTCTTAGTGTAGGGTCACTGCTCACCCAGAAGCTTGAGGTATTACTGGTTTGTCTAGCCTTTCAAAAATCACCACAGTTTCAACATCTCTTCCATTTTAAGATGTAGCAAGCATTCAACAGAAATGTTGCTCAAATAGGACAAAACATGAAAAGCAATTCGGGCCCATTTCAAGCCTTCCCTGAGGTGTCTGTTACCCACCTCCCTTTCTCCCTCTGCAAACCTCCAGAGGCATCCTCCCTTCCTGGGCTCTTACTCTTCTGGCCTCAGCCAACAGGCTAACATAGAACAAATCTGAAACACAGTGGGGATGTAAAGGGAGGCTGGCTTGGTGTCTGTTTGATTTTGAAAAAAACAGATGCCATCCCAATGCCATGTCATAAACGTATTTATTCAGCCCCCTTCCGGTCAGAGCTCTGGTATCTGCATTATAATGAAAATAATGTCTGAACTTCCCCTGAGTTTCCACATCATGAAAGGCAGTCTCTTGCCCCAGTTTCCTATATAACATAATATAGCTGGAGAGATCCAAAGCTGAAAAGACAAAAATAAACGCTAGGACTGCATCTCTGCCAAGGTCATGCTGTCATATATTTTAAAACAATGGGAACAAATCATTGCACTGCTAAGGATACAAAAAAAAATGCAGACTGAAGTGATTGAGATACCAGGAGTGTTCAAGAAGTGAAAAATAAATAACTGTACAGACTGAGATTAGAGCACAAAATAGCCTCTGCAGAAATACAGTTTCTAATTTGCCTTCTGTCCTTTAGTAGTTGCTGACCGTCATCAATTCATGGGGACATAAATAAGGTCAGAGAAAAAACACTACCGCAGATGGCAATGTCATTGCAAGTCGTCTCTGGGCTCTCTTTTCCTTTCAGGTGTGCCCCTGGTTACTATGGGAACCCTTTGCTAATTGGAAGCAATTGTAAAAAATGCGACTGCAGTGGCAACTCAGACCCAAACCTGATTTTTGAAGACTGTGATGAAGTGACCGGCCAGTGCCGCAACTGCCTGCGCAACACCACAGGTTTCAAGTGTGAACGA